>NC_060129.1:66475914-66786519 GCF_021461395.2 Schistocerca americana
TTCATGAGCCCACGCGAATAGTAAACGGTTGTGAAAACACACTTGACCTCTTAGCAACAAATAATCCTGAGTTAATAACAAGCATCAAAACTGATTCAGAGATTAGTGAACACTTGGTTGTCGTAGCGAGGTTGAATATTGTAATTCCCAATTTTCGAAAAATAAGTGAAAAATAAACGTATTCAAAAAACCAGATAAAAATTCACTTGACGCCTTCCTGTGAGACAATCTTCACTTATTTCAAATTAACGATAAAGGTGTAGACCAGATGTGGCTTAAATTCAAAGAAATAGTATCAGCAGCAATCCAGAGATTTATACCAAATAAATTAACAAACGACGGAGCCGATCCTCCTTGGTACACAAAATGGATTGGAACACTGTTGCAGAACCAACGAAACAAACATGCCAAATTTAAACAGACCCAAAATCCCCAAGATTGGCGATCTTTTCGAGAAGCTCGAAATTTATCGCGGACTTCAATGCGTGATGCTTATAACAGTTTCAACAACGAAACTTTGTCTCGAAACCTGGCATAAAATCCAAAGAGATTGTGGTCTTATGTGAAGTATGTTAGTGGTAAGAAACAATCAATGCCTTCTCTGCACGATAGCAATGGAGATACTATCGAAGATAGTGCTGCCAAAGCAGAGTTACTAAATACAGTCTTCCGAAATGCCTTCATAAAAGAAGACGCAGTAAATATTCTAGAATTCGAATCGAGAGCACCTGCCAACATGAGTAACGTAGAAGTAAATATCCTCCGAGTAGTGAAGCAACTAAAATCACATAATAAACCAAGTCTTCCGGTCCAGACTGTATACCAATTACTTTCGGAGTATGCTGATCCATTAGCTCCATACTTAACAATGATATACAACTGTTTGCATGATGAAAGATCCGTACCCAAAGAGTGGAAAGTTGCACAGGCCACACCAATATTTAAGAAAGGTAGTAGCAGTAATCCACTATATTACAGGCCCATACAGTTAACGTCGATATGCAGCAGGATTTTGGAACATATATTGTGTTCGAACATTATGAATTACCTCGACGAAAATGGTCTATTCACATATAGCCAACATGGGTTTAAAAAAACATCGTTTCTGTGAAACACAACTAGTTCTTTATTCGCATGAGGTGTTGAGTGCTATTGACAAGGGATTCCTAATCGATTACGTATTTCTGGATTTCCATAAGGCTTTTGACACTGTACCACACAAGTGGCTCGTAGTGAAACTGTGTGCTTATGGAATATTGTCTCAGTTAATTGACTGGATTTGTGAATTTGTGTCAGGGAGGTAAACAATTCGTTGTAATAGACGGAAAGTCATCAGGTAAAACAGAAGTGATTTCTGGGTTTCCCCAATGTAGTGTTATAGGCCCTTTGTTATTCCTTATCTATATAAACATGCTAAAAGGAACTCGTTAAACTTCGGTTACACGATAAAACAGTCTAATCTAAAAGCCGTAAATTCAACTAAATGCCTATGTGTTACAACTGTGAACAACTTAAATTGGAGGGAATACATAGAAAATGTTGTGGGGAAGGCTAACCAAAGGCTACGTTTTATTGGCAGGACACTTAGAAAATGTAACAGATCTACTAAGGAGACTGCCCACAATACGCTTGTCCGTCCTCTTTTAGAATACTGCTGCGCAGTGTGGGATCCTTGCCAGATAGGACTGACGGAGTACATCGAAAAAGTTCAAAGAAAGGCAGCACGTTTTGAATTATCGCGAAATGTGGGAGAGAGTGTCACAGAAATGATACAGGATTTGGGCTGGACATCATTAAAAGAATGGCGTTTTTCGTTTCGACGGAATCTTCTCACGAAATTCCAATCACCAACTTTCTCCTCCGAGTGCGAAAATATTTTGTTCACACCAACCTACATAGGGAGGAATGAGAACCACGATAAAATAAGGGAAATCATAGCTCATAGGGAAAGATATAGGTGTTCATTTTCCGCGCGCTATACGAGATTGGAATAATACAGAATTGTGAAGGTGGTTCGATGAACCCTCTGCCAGGCACTTAAATGTGATTTGCAGAGTATCCATGTAGATGTAGATGTAGATGAACCATAAACTGCAGTTGATTATCTGTTATGTTAATGATTTCGCTGCATATCCTTTAACCATTTGTGTATCAACTGTACACAATAAAGTCCCTCGAAAAACTTAGAAGCCGATTATAATAGTAAATTTATGACAAAAATTAAGCACAACCTACATCTCAGCACTTTTTCACAGTGTTCCACAACGGAACAGAAAGCGGCCTCTGCCATTTTCATACTGCACATTGACAGCGCGACAATCAGAGCACAACAATGCAGAGGCGGTGACAGTACACGATGTTGATACGTGGCTAAAGCGTGACTATGAAAAACGTTGGTGGCTGTAACTACATTTAAATATCTTAACGTTTCATTTAACGTAACTTAGCAATACTATATCTAACACATATGTAAGTAAGACCTACTTCGAAGAACGTAACACCACCAGTGTACGTGTGCTACGGCCTCTGACCAATCATCGCGTTTGTGTATGTTTACAACAGGTTTATTCTTATTATGAACGGAGTATAGTGAAGAGTTCTAAAATGCATAACTCAAAACGCTATGGGCACTTGTTCAGTAGGACAGATCATTTCACAGTAGTGAGGATGAAAAAGTGTGAGAATATTGGAGTATGGGATACAACCCTTCGGCTTTGATCAACGACGCCATGTGTTACCACACATCTTGCATTGCAAAGATTTAAAAGCATAAACGAATGTTGAGAAACAAAAGATTGAAGTACAGAAGCAACAGATTGTAGACATGTATCGTGTACATCCATAGTACCTAAGTTGGGGTCAACTGAAGAGTGGGATACAACCGGTCGGCTTTAACAATGACGTCATAGTTTACTCATAGATACTAATATCTTTATTTTCAAGCCATAGATAATAAATCGGTTACCTGCAGTGGATAAGCGCCATCATTGTAAATTGAAATATATGAATGTGTTTTCAAAAGACAGCGCTTGATATTGAGTGACATTTTTTTTGTTTGAATTCCTTTAAATTATTTGTACTTTCCAATTCCTTCGCTATTTAATTTCATTCTTTGTGAGTTTGAGATAATTTGGAAAAAATACTTTTTCATTTAGAAGAATCTTTACTTTTTGATTTTCGTTTGTAGGTATGTATTTATCTGTTCCCATAAATATGGAACACTTAAAGTAGGTTTTGGGCATAGTCATGATGGCAACCATTCGATTTTTGCAAATGTGTAAACTTGTTGCTGATTACGTTCGATGACGTGAGTGCGGTGAACGTATGGGCCTGATAAGTTTGTCTGCTTGTCGTACTCACGATTTATTCGTATGGATGTGTAGCAAGGATGGACTATGGCGCTCAACTAGACGAGGAGTGTGGTTTGAGAAATCAAAGCTGGCGTTGAGGGATTTCTCTAAAATTATATACTGATGATGGTTGCGGTGGAATCTTCTCATGAAATTTCAGTCGCTAGCTTTCTCCTCTAAATGCGAAAATATTTTGTTAAGTCCGACCTACATAGGGAGAAACGATCATTATAATAAGGTAAAAGAGATCAGAGATCGTACGAAAAGATATAGCCCCCCCCCCCCCCCTCAAAGAAGTATCATATTACACTGGGTAAAATGATTTCAGAAATCAGCAAATATATTACTTATACAGATTGAATCATTTTCTTAATTATTATGTAGCAATATAGGTTGCAATGTGTTTCAAACACATTTTTACAAAAGAATAAGAGCTCCAAATAGCTTACTATACAAACCAATAAATATCATTTAACTTCAAATGAGCGTCTTATTATTTATTAGTATACACTGGATGTATATTTATGTACGAGTATCACTTACAATAAACAAGAAAGGTAAATATGCCAGTATGCCTACCAACACTTAAATTTCTGACCCCAGACAAAAACTTCGAAATCGTCGTATATCTGGATCAGATCGTATTATTTTCCCGAGCACATACATTCTGTAGACCCGTATTTACCCTGAACTCCAAAACAGTTACCAAAAACGTCTTTAAGCAACTCCAAATTTTACCAATTTGTCGGTAGAGGACCCCAACTCTCCCTATGTTAAGCAATATTCCATTCCCCCAACACCCCCGCCACCCTGCCATTAGCCCCGACCCCTTGACAGACTTCTAAAATCTACCTGATGTAGGTATATATCTACTGAAAAACATGACGTTTTCTTCATTACACCTCTAGTCAAATCAGTGAATGTGGAATATAATAAACGTGTAAGGAATGCAACACCTACGTTATTTTAAGTAGCAGATAAAGTACGGCAACTGTAGTTGAAGTAAAAACCAGACTGGAGTGGCAATAAAAGAATAAAAGCAATAAAACACTTTCTCAACATAAAATAAACCAACTTCACAATTGTTGCTGCTTCTGATTCTGAAACAGTGTGAATCTTCAACACATTTGCTTTTGAAGAAAAAGTAATTAGATTTACAAAAATAATTATGTATTAGAAAGCCGAATGACGTGTAAGACTATGCGAAACATTCGGCTACTTAGAAGGTCGTTACGTGTCAAGGAAAGCGCCTGTTGTAATTAGAAAAGACTAGATGGATGAAATATATATTTCTGTTCTCGTGTTTTCTGCAGAGTAAGCTACAGTTATACACACAGTCGACAGTATTACTTCATCATTAAAATGTAGCTTATGTCATTGAACCAGGAAATTTCTACAGTTTCTGTATGTGTTTTACGGTCGTTCATGTCTCTTGATAGCTTACTAATGCATCGAACGCAAAAATGTAACAATTATTTCGCTAATTAACTACAAAAGCAATTAAAAGCAACTTTACTTTTACGGCTGCTTTCTCGTCGCTTGGAGAGCAAGTGTCGTACCAAGTGTCTAGACAGTGAAAATTTTCACACTAATGAATGTCGCTATTTTATTATACTGTGGTTGTAATGACATCACGACAAACGATCGGAATAAAAGAACAAAGTTATTCTCTAATACAAATCGCTAAACTTCGCTAAATTGCGATAGATGACCACATAATCAGTTACTCCATCGAGAAACGACTTGATTTCTTAATATTATAATTTGTAGACCTTGAGAAACTCCGTGTGGAATGACACACTCAATATTGCACTATATATTCGTCACGTTTCCACGATCTTAAACGTGAATTTCACGTTTATACATGTACGTTTCTTGTGTTTGGACACGAGAGACTAAACTGTTACGTTGACAATCGAAATTTAAGAAAGCACAATGTACTTACCACCTCCCTTCCTCCCTTAAGACTCGCAACATGCCAAGCATTGTGACGAAGAAGAAGAACTCACATGTAGAGCAGGTGCACTGTACATGGCGAGAGCATTACGTTCCCGTCTAGAAGATTCCTCCCAGATTAAGACGCAGACCAGCCATGCAAAATATTTGCTAATATCATTAGAATTTCTATTCCTTCCCAGCAATAGTCGAGACAGATGAATGACAGTGACAAGCTACCAGTGAGCTCAATACTACGGAGCTTACTGCAATGGTGAAATGGATTTCATGTGCACCCTTTACATCGTCTTCAACTTGACAAAACTTTTTTTTTCCTTTCAAAACTGAAATCCCGATCATTTACAGAGTACATTTGCCAGCTGCATAAAAGTTATTACATTTTTATTGATTTCTTTACTAATTGAACCAATAATCTACAGACAATGAATGCTTAAACTACTGCTAACTACACTAAAGAGCCAAAGAAACTGGTACACCTGCCTAATATCGTGTAGAGCCCCCGCGATCACGCAGAAGTGCGGCAACACGACGTAGCATGGACTCGACTAAGATCTGAAGTAGTGCTGGAGGGAACTGACACCACGAATCCGGCTGGGCTGTCCATAAATCCGTAAGAGTACGAGGGGGTGGAGATCTCTTCTGAACGGCATCTTGCAAGGCATCGCAGATATGCTCAATAACATACCTGGTGGGTTTGGTGGCCAGCAGAAGTGTTTCAACTCGGAAGTGTGTTCCTGGAGCCACTCTGCAGCACTTCTAGACATATGGGGTGTCGCACTGACCTGCTGGAATTGCGCTACTCCGTCGCAATGCACAATGGAAATGGATGGATGCAGGTGATCATACAAGATGCCTAGGTATGTGTCACCCGTCAGAGTAGTATCTAGACGTATCAGGAATCCTATATCCCTTCAGCCACACACAAACACTATTACAGAGCCCCCACCAGCTTGAACGCTCCTCTGCTAACATGCAGGGTCCATGGTTACATGAGGTTGTCTCCATACTCGTACACGTCCAACTGCACGATGCAACATGAGACAAGACTCGTCCGACAAGAGAACATGTTTCCAGTCATGAATAGTCCAATGTCCGTATTGACGAGCCCAGGCGAGGCGTAAGGCTTTATGTAGTGCAGTCATCAAGGGTACACAAGTTGGCCTTCGTCTCCGAAAGCTCATATCGATGATGTTTCGTCGAATGGTTCACACGCTAACCCTTGTTGATTGCCCAGCGTTGAAATCTGCAGCAATTTGCGGAAGGGTTTCACTTGAGTCACGTTGAACGATCTCTTCAGCCGTCGTTGGTCCCGTTTTTGCAAGATCTTTTCCTACCGCAGCGATGTCGGAGATTTGATGTTTTACCGGATTCCTCATGTTCACGGTACACTCGTGAAATGGTCGTATAGGAAAATCCTCACTTCTTCGCTACCTCGGAGATGCTGTGTCCTAAACTCACATAAATCTTTATAACCTGCCTTTGTAGCAACGGTAACTGGTCTAACAACTGCGCCAGACGCTTGTCTTGCATAGGCGTTGCCAACATAGCGCCGTAGTCTGCCTGTTTACATACCTCTGTATTTGCATACGAATGCCTATACCAGTTTCTTTGGCGCTTGCAGTGTAGTAACGGAGTTGATGAACTTGAATGGGTATCATGGGACATCCACCGTGAAAAAATGTAATGAACAATAACGTAAAAAAATAGTAAGGTCACGCTAGGCACAAGTTGAGACATGTATAGCGCGTGTGGCAGGGCGCAGCGCATCGCGCATGTTTGTAACTTCACAGATTCAAATGGGGCCGTGCAGATTGGGACGCGACGCGACACAACCCTGCGCCAGCAGTTTCTCGCCTCGTGAGTCCTGCAAGAGGGGCGAGGAGGGGAACGGGGAGCGGGGGGGGGGGGGGCAGTGTGTGCTCGCTTAAGGCCGGTTCCCACTAGAGCGCGGCAGCGCGGCGTGCGGCAACGGCAGCGGCAAGCGTTTTCCGCGTTGACGCGGCGGCTCGCGGAATTGGCGTTCCCACCTGGAAGCGGCAGACGCTAGCGGTAGCCAGTGACGGACAGCCACTGAGGTACGGGCTGGGACCCACCGAAACGACCGGTGTGTTTGAATAACGATATCTTACACCTACATGAAGGAAAGACGAAGTTGGGTGAAGACATACCAATTTTTCATTTTCTGTACAATGTACTTTTTCACATATTTCATTATTCATGTTTTCCCATTTCAACATAAACAGATGTCATGACTACCGTTCATGATTGTTCACTATCCCCTAACATATTGAAACAATGTACGATAAAAGAGATTATTCAGATAGTTAAGCAAGACAAAAATTTAAAATGTGATACGGTAGCAGGTACACGAAAACAGTAAGAACACAAAGGCTAGGTGGAAGGGATGAAAGTGGAAGCCACCTGATAGAATTTTCCACAGAGCATAATGTAATCATCGCCAGCACCTTGCTTAAGAATCACGAAAGAATAATATAAATTTGGAACAGAGTTTTCGAAACCAGATTTTAAATTGTAAGGTATTTCCTGGTGCAGACGCAAACCTGACTGAAGACTGTCAATAGCAAAAAAAGCGTTCTGAAAAAGAAAATTTGTTCACATCGAATATAAATTCTAATGGTTGGATACTATTTTACAAAGGTATTTGTGTGGAGTGCAGCCTTGTATGTAAGTGAAATGTGGGCGATAAACAGTTCTGTCAAGAAGACAATGGACGCTTTCAAAACGTGGTGATCAATAAGAATGCTGATGATTAGATACGAGGATCGTGTGACTAAAGAAGAAGTACGGAATTAAATAGAGGAGGAAGAGGAAATTACGGCACAACCTTGACAACAATAGGGTTTAGTTGACAGGACGTATTATGGGGCGTCAGAGAGTGAGGACAAAGGGATTGGGTGATAGTATTCTGATAATAATCATCTGTTGAAATGCTATTGTACTATTTTATCTATTACTGTAAGCAGTGAATTTACTCTTCCATGCACTCCTCCACAAAACATTTAAACCAAAACTGAAATCAGCTGAACACCAAATCTTTCAACCACTGTCTGACAACTACTGGATTTACTTTCAACTTTCTATAATTATCACTGGCTAGCCACACATACATACAGATATAAAGAGAACAAAAATAAACAAACCTTAGTTTTCAGCATATAATTCTGCAGATTGGCAACATGTACATAAACAAACCAGACAGGAAGGGACATGAGGTGAACACACTGTAGTTACAACTTCAAATCAGAGTTTTCGGTAAAACGTCTACAGCTAGTGACAGAAGAAAAAAGAGCGAACATGAAAATGTGCTTATGTTCCATAATCTAAGTTTTAGTTCAACCTCCAGCATGTGACCAGGTGAGGCGAAACGTATATGTCCGCCAAAAACTCGATTCACTGTAAGTAATCAGTCATTCACGTAAAAAAAGATGTGAACTGTTTTAAAATCTGCAAGTATCACATATCAAAACAAAACTGAATCATTCTAGATTCCACCGAAGATGCCTTAAAGCAAAAGGCGAAACGCGCGTTGAATCAGTAAAGTTCACTGGATAAAGAAAAAAAAGTTTGTTACTTACCAAAGGAAATAATCAATAGCTGTAGATATTTAGTAAATTACATTTTATGACATACCAGCAAATTAGTTTCGGTTTAACTTCTCATTCCACATGCTATTAAATGCTGTTTAAAACAATTCATCTATCCCTTCTGAATAACAGTAGTTACTTTCATATCTCGGTAGATAAACAGATTGAGGATATTTATCATGCGACGAAATACATGACTTTTCACAAGTTATCGTTTGCAAAAAAAAAAAAAAAAAACACGTTTCCATTTCTTGAACCGTTTACGAAATTTGCGGTTGATACAACCACACGGTTTACGACGAGCAGGACGAAGTACCGGTCGCGCTGCGAGCAACCCGCGAGGTGACACGGCACAGCCCGTCCGCCGACATATCATTCAATATCTCGAGAACGGTGATAGCTATCGATCTGATCTCACCTTTAAAAACAATTTCGATATGTTGACTAAATTTCATACGCAATAATGTATTACCTAAAATGAACTGTACGCAAAGTCCACGCAATGCGTTTTTACCTCTGCACACTCATTCAAATTTCGTGTAAAGGTTTGCGTAAATGCGATACAGCAAGTAACCACGACGAATAACGAAAAGAAATTCGGTCCTTTATCGAGAGAAGATATCAGGCTGTAACATGACCAAGAATCAAATTTTTCTACCGAATAGTTTCCTTGGAATCGGATGATAAGTATTTCATAGCTGCCGCCGCGGCCGCGCCAGCGGTTCGGCGAAAGTTCGTGTGGCCCGGGGTTCCGTACCTGACGTCACGCTCAGCGCGTTCTGTGATTGGCGGCGCGCACCTGGAGCGCGTCACGCGGCAGCGGAAGCGGTTCGACATGGTCAAACCGCGACGCATAGTCCGCCGCGCCTTGCCGCTGACGCCATTTCCATGGCAACCACGCCGCTGACGCGCGGTTTTGACGCGCGGCAGCCCTAGTGGGAACCGGCCTTTAGGCACGGCGCATATGGGCAGTGGGAAAATACGGCCTTACTGTGTACTGAAGTTTATTTTCTCTGAGTGTTTCGATTTTCGACGTTTAAGCGCTCCATCTCTTTCCGTTAGTACGTAATAGTTTTCAAAAAAATGGCTCTGAGCACTATGGGACTTAACATCTATGGTCATCAGTCCCCTAGAACTTAGAACTACTTAAACCTAACTAACGTAAGGACATCACACAACACCCAGCCATCACGAGGCAGAGAAAATCCCTGACCCCGCCGGGAATCGAACCCGGGAACCCGGGCGTGGGAAGCGAGAACGCTACCGCACGACCACGAGGTGCGGGCTAATAGTTTTCACTTACAGATATCTGTGCAGTTCATTTCTTTTGTTTACTCTTTTCGCAAGACCAATGCACAGTTCACTAAGTGGTGAGCCATTAGCCACTGGGATTATATCTTCTGCCTCCACAATGTTTTCAGATGATAAGAAGGGACAGACGATTTACTGTAAGGGTAGTTAATTAGGAAGTAAGGAGCATTATAAAATCATGTGATCTGGAAGCAAGGCAGGAAAGTAAAACAAGGTTATGTACTTGTCGCCGGTGCTGACGTATCTCTACGATCTGTTACAATCTGTCGAAGAGGCGTAATTTTCAGATATGACCCCCTTGTGCTCCTGGCAAAAATCGTCAGAGATTGACGTGAGTTCCACTATCATTATCTGGATACGGCTGTAATAAGAGACATTATACTATTTGTATGTGGACGTAAAGTTTCCACTGCAAGCTAGAAACAGTCGACAACTCCTCACGAATAACGACGTTTCAATCGGCTCGCCGTGGCGAGAAAAAGCATTTCAGTGGTTGTATACACACTATCAGCATAAGTAAGTTATACAACAGGCTACACAAATGAAGTAGTGATCGGTATTATTCCGAAAGTATGAGTATCCTGAAAAAGTGTGGTGATTTGATGCATTTAATTTGTCGAAATGTATCGCTGACAAAGGCAGATCTACTTTCACGACAATGTATTTCGAACGACGTGAACCCTTCTTTTCACAAAGCACACTTGGCTAACTTCAGCATCTGTCGCTCGCGCTATTCTCGGCTGCTCAACGATTCATGGACCATTGTGTTGTGCCACGTAGCAAAATGGCTCTGAGCACTATGGAACTTTACTTCTGATGTCATCAGTCTCCTGCCACGTAGCAATTGTTTACCTTTCCCAGTAACTACTACTGTATTCGCGAATCACACATTGTCAGTTCGGCAAGGCGTAGGTGAGTAACCAGCATCTGGCATGTGCCTATCATTCCGCCTGAAGGATAAGTTCGTCATTATTTTAATACTGCTCAGATGAACAAAAGCAATAAAATCCTTTCGTAAGTTTCCATTCAGGGGTAAAAATACGATTGGTTACGGGGAATCAACCAAAATTGCAGCAGAATGGACAGTTTATTTTTGTGCCAATTGTTAACGTTTTCTCATTCGAAGAAGCATCAGCATTTATGAGTAATGGTCACATTTCTCTTAATGACAGGTTTAACTGTACTCCCTTTGCCAAAACACAGCGTAATTTGCACAAACTCATCTCACAGCAGCTATTGCGACAGAATTCTGAAACAGAGTGACTCATTATACAAGTAAATAGCAATCAGAGAGCTCAACAGCTTACGAAAAACTTCATAGCGTCGGTTTGCAGTAACATAAAAGATTTCATGTTTATTTTAATACACGGAAACTCTTGTTTCACTAGTTGTCGATAACTCTTAAAAAATTTCACTGCAGTGAAAATAATAAGAAAGGGAATGTAACTACTGATATATAGCCACATATAAGAATATTCCGTGTGTTTACTAACTGGCGAGACACACTCCTTTTCCTGTGCCATCATTCGCAAAACTCTCGTTTCGATGTCTCGAGCGTTTAGGAGATATCAGGGATGTTTCGAATATTTCATTCTCCCGGGCGTGAGTGCGCTATACACGATGCATTTTCTCGAGATCGGAGGCAGATAGGGACCTCCTCCCAAGTCTAAAGAAAAATTCAGCATGTTAGCTAAATTTCATATGCAGCAACATATGGAGTAATACGCACCGAACACAAAATCCTAGCGACCCTAATTTTCATTGCAAACTTTTCGAATTTTGCGTAGCGTCTTATTAAAATTTGTATACCACAATAAGTGTGAACATTAGCGAGATGATGTGCACTTCGCCACGAAGCTGACAAATAACACTACGAATAGTTTCTATAAAATCGTTCGAGGAACAACACAGTGTGCGCGCGCTTCGTTTCTGTCAGCGCAGAACGTCACCAACCGGCGCGTGCAAAGTATTTAAACGCGTCTCAGTATGCGTAGGTTCCGTGCGACGCATGCGGAACGTGCGCGTCGCGCTGTAGTGTCGTGTGACGTCACACGTGCTGTACGAGTCTCAATCAGCGCTCAGCGTCACGGTGATGGACAGCCACATGGCCGAGTTGTGTTCAGACCTACGTCGGGATAACGTTCTTTTTTTCCGCTGTTCGCTATATTCAAATTTGTGTCCGTGTCGTGGTGTAACATCCGTTTGCAACAACAGGGTATAAGAAAGGGACAGTTGATTCCGCACAAGTACTCTATTAGAAGCGGAAAGGAATAGGCTTTCGAATGGGAACCGCAAACGTTTGAGGACAAGGCGACAAGACAACCGAATCTTCCATCGGAAAACACGTGTGGTGTGTCATACACGGCATTAGTGACAGTACGTGTGTCATGTGGCAAGAACCTCTTACCGACGCACCTAATTTGTATGCCTGATGAGTGAGTGAGATATGCCTCCTTTCCCGGTATAGGTGTCCGTATGAATGTGAACACTTCCAAGGAAATACTGAAAATATAATAATTTGTCACACAAGCTGCAACAAATGAATGCAACAGCTTCACAGTTTCTCTGTGCTCTGTCAAAACATACGTTTTAACGTCTTTTTAAGTTGCGTTCCATGTTGGAAGTTTTGACTCTTGAATTCCTTTGTTGGAATATAGTTCACACCCGTTTATTTGTTGGTTTCATTTTTCTGAGACGTGTGTGTGGTATCTCAACTGCTCCCACTATTCATCACGTTTACTTGCGACGGTAACGTATTCTTACCACATGACTCATATTCTATAACCAACGTATAGCATGACGACTGCTTAGCCAACAGAAAGAGAAGAAACATTGACGGAACGGACAGTTCATAATGTTGTGAAAAAAGAAAACAAAAGTAAATGGCACGAGGGAATTTTGAACATGATCCATCTACCCGATTGTCCAACACCATGACCACTTAACCATGATACCGTGGCTAAACAGGTCAATATTGCACTTGTCCGTTCACTGTATGTATTTTTTTTCTTTTTTTACAGTTCAGAACACTCTCTTCCTGTTTCCATGCTTGATCTGTGTTCATTTTTAGACGGGCTATCCACTGAGCCACCAAATCTGATGGGGCTGCCATTGAAAGTTTCTGTTGTAAGCACCCTCGGCGGTATGAAGCGCTACATCACAGGGCAGTTTATTTACGATTCTCCTGTAACAAGAAAGTAAACTCCGGAAGAACTGACCTTCCGCAGAGATACGTCTTATATCCACCCAACAAACCAGAGTTTTATTCGCTAAGTTTTTAGCCACATCAGTAAATATGGAACGCAGGAGACCTATATGGAATGTAATAACTACATTATTTAACGTAGCACGAGGGAGTGTAGCTTAAGGGAAGACCACGCAGACGTAATAGTAAATCGCCAAAAGTAACAAAACTGTTTCTCGATACAGAAAAATTCAAGAATTATTTGCTAAACCTGGGCCACGAACGGCAAGAATCTTCAACACGTGCACTTTTTAAGCAAAAGTAATTACATTTACTAAAGTACTTGTGTATTAGGAAGTCGAGTGACGTGTTAGAAAGAGCGAATCACTAGACTCCATAAAATTTTAAGTGTCTTGGAAAGTGACTACGGCAATAACAACAGAAATATATGCTACTCATGCATGACATATGTGTTTACATTCTCTTTTTTTCAGCGGAGTACGCTGCAAATACGCGTATTCGAAAGAATTTCTTAATGAATTAGTTATAACTTGTATCATTGAATCAGTGTGGTTCGGCTGTTTTCACATGTATTTAATGATACTTCCTGTCTCTTGATAACTTCCTAATGCATGAAACTCAAAAATGTAACAACTGTTTCCTGAATTAAGTAGACAATAAGTAGAAACAAACATTATCCTTAAGACGCATGTGATTGCATTCTTACCCCTCGAGGCGCTAGTATCGCTCTAGCTGTCAAATGGCAAGGCAGTGCGGCCATAAAATCTAGAGCTGTTCCTAAAATATCGTTATCTTTTCCTAAATATATCGATTTTCAATGACATGAAATTGAACGCCGATACATCGATATATTTATATCAAAACGGCAATATCGAGTGCTGATATTTTTATTTTATATTCTTTTTTTCTATTACATTTCCATTATTTATTTTTATTGTTTTCTTTTAATTTATTTTATTTATTATTATTTGTATGTCTATTATAATCTCTTTTTGCAATTTTCGGTAAATATTTGAAGCTTTTTTTTTTAGAACATAATTTAACTTTCTCTGTGTGAATGAGTCATTTATGTCCCAGTGAATCACATTTTTGTCGAAGTAATTAAACTTACGACATCTTATCTACTAAATTTTAGTGTAGATATCACTGTCACAGTAACTCTGTTAGTGTAATTTACATACTAAGGTGTCTGTTTCTGTCGCAACGTTTTTCTTAGCGAGTAGTAAAAGTTTGCATATGACCTTCAGCAGAATAGAAGGAAATCACAGTGTACTGTAACTAGCGTAACACGCATTTTGCACCTTAGCATACGGCAACGGCACAGTTTCTTTTTAAATGATAAAGAGCGACACCATTTCTTCGTAAAAGGCACTCTGTTTGATAGTCGAGAACAAAGTCGTTACAGTTTCGGGAAAGAAGTAAACGCCCTTGTGCTGATGCTGGTTTGCAGCAGTGAGCTAGCGCCAATGACCTCACAGTTGCGCCGTGAGTCCTTTGTATCAGAGTGTGTGGGTTGAGCCCCCTGCTGTCTTCTGCAATCCTGGCTGTCCAGAGTTGAAGGCGACGTCGGGTTGCCTGGTTGTGTAGTTCCACCATCGCCCACTTTTTTTTTTTAATTTATTGTTATTTTGACACCTGAACAATCAGGTAGGCTGGCAGCAGCACAATACGCCACTGTTCAGCCGAAGAGAGTACAATGAGATAAACAGAGAAGAGACATCACTTAGAAAAAGGGCGGGAAAAAACAGTAGACACATGAATATAAAAACACAAGAAGCCGTTCACACTCGATGACAATCGACACTACGAACCGTTGACACGACGCACAAACACTGAAGAAGACGATGGAACTGGTGAACAATGGAGTGTGACGGCGAACACTGAACACTAAATATGACGGCACACACGATACACTGATGGTGGTGATCTCTGGCGCGCGAATGTCCACTGAGCGTGTACGAGTCAGGGGACTTGCCAAGAGGGGAACAGGGGTGAGGTGGGGGAGAGGGGAGAAAAAAGGATGCCAATGGCTTAGGAGATGGGGGCAGGAGGAGAGGGACAGGGGATGGGAGGCCCGGGGGAGGAGGGGGGATAAAAGGAGGAGGGAGGGAAAAGGGAGAGGATGGAGGGAGGGTGCCCAGAGGAGTAGGTACAGGAGGAGGGCGGGAGGATCAAAGTTGGTAGGAGGGGTAGATGGAGGGGAGGAGGGCATCATCAGGGAGAGGGAGCTGGCGGAAGCCACCTTGGAAGAGGGTAAGGAGGGCGGAGAGATGGAGACCGGGTGGGACGTGCGAATACAGGTGCGGCAGTGGGCGGTGGAGGGAGAGGATCGAGGAGACGAGCGGGTGAGGAGGATCGAGTTTGCGGGAGGTGTACAGGATCCGTGTCCTTTCAAGGAAAAGGAGGAGGTGGGGGAAGGGGATGAGATCGTACAGGATCCGCGTGGGGGAGGGGAGACGGATGCGATAGGCGAGGCGGAGAGCATGACATTCAATGATTTGGAGGGATTTATAAAAGGTAGTGGGGGCGGAGATCCAAGCCGGATGGGCATAACAAAGGATAGGGCGGATGAGGGATTTATAGGTGTGGAGGATGGTGGAGGGGTCCAGACCCCACGTACGGCCGGAGAGGAGCTTGAGGAGACTGAGTCAGGAGCGTGCCTTGGCTTGGATAGTCTGGAGGTGGGGAGTCCAGGAGAGGCAACGGTCGAGGGTGACGCCAAGGTACTTAAGGGTGGGAGTGAGGGCGATAGGACGGCCATAGATGGTGAGATAGAAATCAAGGAGGCAGAAGGAAGGGGTGGTTTTGCCTACGATGATCGCCTGGGTTTTGGAGGGATTGACCTTGAGCAACCACTGGTTGCACCAAGCGGTGAACCGGTCAAGATGGGATTGGAGAAGGTGTTGGGAGCGCTGTAGGGTGGGGGCAAGAGCGAGGAAGGCTGTGTCATCGGCAAACTGGAGATGGTGGACGGGGGCTGACGGTGGCGGCATGTCCGCCGTGTACAAAAGGTACAGAAGGGGGGAGAGGACGGAGCCTTGGGGCACACCGGCAGAGGGGAAAATGGTGTAGGAATCTGTGTTATGGATGGTGACATAGGAAGGACGGCGGCAGTGAAAGGAGCCCATCAGACGGACGTAGTTAATGGGAAGGGCGAAGGTTTGGAGCTTGAAGAGGAGACCGGAATGCCATACGTGGTCATATGCACGTCCGAGGTCCAGGGAGAGGAAGATTGCGGAGCAACGGGAATTAAGCTGTTCGGAAATGAGATGAGTGAGGTGAAGGAGAAGGTCGTCGGAAGAGAAGGACGGCCGAAAGTCACACTGGGTAACGGGAAGGAGACGGTGCTGGCGGAGATGCTGGTGGATGCGGTGGGTGAGGATAGATTCCAGGACCTTGCTGAAGACCGAGGTACGGCTGATGGGACGGTAGGAGGAGACGGCGGATGGCGGTTTGCCAGGTTTAAGGAACATGAGGATACGGGAGGTTTTCCACAGGTCGGGGTAGTAACCGGTGGACAGGACTACATTGTAGAGCCCAGCCAGGGTGGAGAGGAAAGAGACAGGAGCTTCACGAAGGTGACAGTAGGTGACACGATCGTGACCAGGAGCGGTGTTGCGTTTTGTGCGGAGTGTATCAATGAGATCCTGTGTAGTGATAGGGGCGTTGACTTCCGTGTGTGCAATGTTGTACAAGTACTGGAAACCAGGAGCGAGGGGAGGGACGGAGGTGTCAGTTCGATCGCGGATATCCGGGAAGAGGGAGTAATCGAACTGGGGATCATCGGGGATGGAAAATACATCGGTGAGGTAGGAGGCAAAGTGATTGGCCTTACTAAGGGTGTCAGGGAAAGGGTGATCATCATGGAGAAGAGGATAATAGGGGGAGGGTTTAGTTCCGGTAAGGCGATGGAAGGCCGACCAGAACTAGGACGAGTTGATTGGTAGGGTAGCATTTAAACGGGTGCATGTCTGTCGCCTGTCCCGGCGTTTCTTAGCCGCGAGCAAATTACGGATGTGTCGCTGGAGTTGCTGGTGGCGTCGTAGTGTGTCTGGGTCACGCGTGCGGAGGAAGGCACGGTAGAGATGACGGGATTTACGGAGGAGGAGAACGGCCTGTGGGGGTAAGGTAGGACGGTGGGGGTGGATGGCGACAGTAGGGACGTGGGCCTCTACGGCCTCAGACGAGGTCTGCTGGAGAAAGGAGGCGGCATGGGTGACATCGTCAGGGTGGTGGTAGGTGAAGGGGTGGCTATCGACCTGGGTGGAGAGGGTATCCCGGTAGGCATTCCAGTCGGCACGGGAATAGTCATGGACATACTTAGGGGGAGGGTCAGTACGAGGGTCGGGGCGGGGGCGACGACCGTCTCAAAAGGTGAGGAGGACAGGGAGATGGTCGCTACCAATAGGCTCCAAGGACATCCACCGTTAAGGTCATCCACCATTATGCGGCCAAGGAGGTTGGGGGAGGAGAGGATAACATCAGGAGTGGAGTTGGATTCGGGACGGGTGTGCTGGGGGATGGGGATGAGGTCGCCTTGAAGGGAGGAGAGGAACCGATGCCACCGCCATAACTGGGTGGCGCAACGACTATGGATGTTGAGGTCGGTGGCGATCACGTAGGAGGAGAAGGTACGGTCAATGTGGGAGAGGAAGTCGAAGGGAATAGGGGCGTTAGGGCGGACATAGATGGTGGCGCAGGTAACGGTAAGGCCGGGGAAGAAGGGACTAAGGATCAGGTGTTCGGTGGGGTCGGGAAGGAGAGGTCGGAGCCGAACAGGGATCTGGCAGTGGTGACGAATGGCAACTCCGCCACGTGCAATTGGGAGGGGGTTATCAGAGCGGTGGAGGAGATAGGGTGAGGTGTGGATGGAGTGGTGGGGTTGGAGGAAGGTTTCATTAAGGAGGAAGGCATCCACGTGGTGGGTGGCAAGGGTGTGCAGGAAGAGGTTCTTGTTGGCGGAAAGGGAGCGGATATTGTTGAACAGGATACGTTGCTGTCGCGCCATGACTGGGATTTAGACGAGGGTGTCAAGACGGGAGAAGGTGAAATGGGCCTGGTTGTTGGAGTAGGTGGCGTACATCTTGAGTTGGAATATGGAACGGGCAGCGAGGGAGATCTGCTGGAGGGTGTGGGGGCGCTGAAAGGGATGAACATTTTGAAGGACGATGGTAAGGAACCTGATGATGTCCTCAGCGGGGGGGGGGGGCGGGGGGTCGAAGGGAATTTCCAGGAGGGGTGGGGGCGTCCAGGGTACGGACAGGGACGGTGAGTTCAGGAGTGGTCGGAGGGGGTCGGGCTTTACACTTTTGGGAGTAGGTGGGATGGGGGAGATTGCAGGTATTGCAGGAGGGAGTGGATTGAAGGTTAGGGCACTGCCGGAGGAAGTGCGCTTGCCTACAATTCCGTCAGGTGGGTGCCTCGCAGCACTCAGCTGTTGGGTGTGCATTATAGTGCAGACACCTCTGGCAGTGCAGGGATTGAGGAGGGGAATGGGAGGGGTCGACCTTTTGGCGCTGGTTGAAGAGAAGGGCACCCTCCTGCAGGAGACGGTCAATGGTGGGGGTGTCCTTGGAGAAAACCCGCATAAGGCGAGTGGGGCCGGCCGAGTTGAAAATGCGGTGGACCGCCCGCACCTCCAGCGTGGGATGCGCCTTGAGCTCCGCCAACACCTCCTCCTCCGTGATCGACAGACTAAGCCGAGTTATCACGGCGGTGAGGGTCGGCGGGCGACGCGGGGGTTGGGGTTGGCGGGTAGGAGATGGAGAAGGAGCAGGGGTGAGGGAGGCGTTGGGGCCAAAACGGGTGATGGGGAGGCGGGAGAGGATGTCAGTATGGAGGGTTGGGCTGCGGGAGGAGATGAGAACAGAATCCCGTCTGGGAGTGAGGAGAGAGATGGGGGCACCAGGGAAGTGTTGGCGGAGGAGGAGGGAGAGATTCCGGGCCTCGAGTAGGGAAGGATCGGGACGGGAGAGGAGGTATTTGTAGAAAGAGGGGGAGGAGGAGGAGGAGGAGGCGGCGGAGGCGGAGGGAGCAGGGCCAGGTGGGGAGACATCCATGGCACCCTGGGGGGGTGAAGGAGGACGGCGAGGGGCCTTTTTGGGAGCAGAGGAGGTGGTGGTGCCACTAGGGCGTTTTATGGCCGCAGAAGAGCGGGTGGTGATATGAGGGAGCTATAGGGAGGTGGTGGGAAGGAACAGGTCCCGGCGTGGACGCAGCAGTCGGCGCCGGAGATGGTGACGGTGACGGTGAAGGCGAAGGCGACGGCGACGATGACGATGACGGTGGCGGTGGCGGCGGTGATGGCGAAGTCGACGGGGAGAGCTGGGCATGGACAGTGGCCCGACGGGCCACCACCCTAGTCGGAGCTGCAGTGACAGCCTGGGGAAGTGGGGGGAAAGGATCAGAACGAGAGAAGCGGGAGGAAGAGGTTGGAGAGGGGCGACAAAGAGCGAGGGCGAAGGGAGAGTGAGAAGAGGTGGGATGGAAGGAGGGGGGTGGGACTGGGCACACCACGTTATAGTGGTGGAGGCGGCGGAAGGGGAAGTGTAAACTATGGCGTTGGTGGTAGCGGTGGCGGTGGTGGTGGACATGACGTCAGGGAGAAACAATAACGCACAGAACGAAAAGGAAAGGACACAAACAGGGGACAGACGAACACAAAGACGAAGGATGACGAGGACGGAGGAAGACGAAGACGGCCAAAGACCAGGGTCGGACGGCGACGGTGGCGGCGGCGACCAGGCGGCGGCGGCGGCGGCGGCGAGAACCGGCTGGCGGCGACCAAGCGGTGGCGGCGGCGGCGGCGGTGGCGAACAGATGGACGGACGGACGGACGGACAGCAGGCAGCAGCGGTAGCGGCGGTGACGGACAGCGAGCAGGCAGGCGGACGGACGGACGGACGGACGGACGAACGAGCAGCTACTGCAGTAAGCGGCGGGCAGACGGGCAGACAGACAGACAGACAGACACAATCTTCGAAGACAGAGATTCCAACCTGAGAGTTGCCCAGGCTTTGCAATCTGAGGCCTTCGAATGAGGGGATCCAACCCTCTGAATCACCATCGCCCACAAATGAACATTATTTTAATGGGCCGAAGTTCTTCGTTCATCAAGTTAAATTCCAATACCGAACTTTCTCTGCTGCGGCTTTAATCATGAATATCTTGTAACTTATTTCGTAAAATCACAGTTTCCGAGGGGAGTAACAACCTGTCGAATATTGAAATCGTCATTCACATACATTGCGAGGCACAAATTATTACTCGATCTGTGCCTGCCAAAAATTTGTACTTGGACGGACGGACGGACGGACGAACGAACAGCTACTGCAGTAAGCGGCGGGCAGACGGGCAGACAGACAGACAGACAGACACAATCTTCGAAGACGGAGATTCCAACCTGAGAGTTGCCCAGGCTTTGCAATCTGAGGCCTTCGAATGAGGGGATCCAACCCTCTGAATCACCATCGCCCACAAATGAACATTATTTTAATGGGCCGAAGTTCTTCGTTCATCAAGTTAAATTCCAATACCGAACTTTCTCTGCTGCGGCTTTAATCATGAATATCTTGTAACTTATTTCGTAAAATCACAGTTTCCGAGGGGAGTAACAACCTGTCGAATATTGAAATCGTCATTCACATACATTGCGAGGCACAAATTATTACTCGATCTGTGCCTGCCAAAAATTTGTACTTGATGAGAAGTAGCAGTGGGTAGTTCATCATTGATTTTTTTTTTTTTATTGTGGTGGTGCTGAAGTCTGATCAACTTCGTTGATTTTTACTTCTGTAGGGAATGGAAGGGGTAAAAATTTTCTCTTTATTTATTTATTCTTCTTTCAGCTTTAGTTTGGGCACACAGAAGAGTCCTTTAACTCGCTGCTTTTGGTGTGTGTTTGAAAACATGTGTGTAGAAGTGCTAAAGGACGATATGTCCTTAAATTATGGAGAATTGCGTAGGGATATCATTTACGGAGGCTCAAATACTATCGCCTTCGGTACTTTATATTTGTGGTTGCGTAAGGGTTCTACCGCCCCTACTGTGGTGAGTTGTGGTGTACTGTCACGTATCATGTCCAACTTCCGAAATAAGGTTCGTGCCTTCTCCTTGACCTTGTATGAGAGGTAAGATTCGCTTAAGGCTCGATGAATGTCTTGATTTCGGATCCACCATTGGGCTCCTGTGATCCATCGCAGGCATCTGCTTTGTACAACCTGTAACTGCTTGTAGTTCGTGGCACACGTAGTACCCCAAGAGGTCGATCCATACAAAATGGATGGTTCGACTGTGGCATGGTACAACTGGAGTTTCGTGCGTTGGCTGAGGTATGAGCTCTTCAGAAAGGGGAGGAGAGCTCCCAGCATTTTGAGGCCAGACGTCTTCTTCTCCATAATGTGATGACTATACAACAGTTTGGCGTCTAGATGCACTCCCAGGTATTTTACAGTTGTTGCCCAGGGGAGTGGCTGGTCTGATATCCTCAGGCGGTCATTGACGATGGGTCGCCGACGTGTGAAGACAATAACTTTGGTTTTTTCCGCATTGACCGTTATTTTGTTCATGTGGGTCCAGTGGTCCACTAAATCTAGTTGGCGCTGCATCCGTGTGACGAGGTGGTCCATTCTGGTGCCTGCAGTCAGGAGCGCTGTGTCGTCGGCATAGAAACTGGCAGTAACATGTGGCACCGTCGGGAGGTCGTTAATATATAAATTAAACAGCAGTGGAGAGATGACCGATCCTTGTGGAAGTCCTTCAAGGACAGGCCATGTTGTTGAATTCTTGTCATCAATGCGAACATATAATCTGCGATCCTGAAGAAAATTGTCGAGAAGTTTTAAATAGCAGTCTGGTAGGGGAGTGGTACGTCGGAGCTTGACGATCAAGTTGCGTTGCCATACTTTATCGTAAGCCTTCTCTATATCGAGAAAGACTCCAATAGTATGTCGTTTCTTGTTGAAATTGTCCTGGATAGATTCCGTGATGCGCAGTAGTTGTAACTCAGCCGATAGCTTCGCCTGGAAGCCAAACTGCTCCGGTCGGATGATGTTGTGTGCCACAAGGATGTCCAGCAGGCGTTTCAGTAGGACACGTTCCAGTACCTTTCCCAGCGTCGACAGTAAACTTATGGGTCTGTAGCTGCCAGGGTGTGAGAGATCCTTGCCCGGGTTTGGTATTGGCACTATTCTGGCAATCTTCCATTCCTCTGGGAAGTATCCAATCCTGAGGCAGCTATTCACTATCCGGGTGAGAAGCACAACAGGCTTTCTCGGGAGGTGTTTCAATTCCGTATTGCTGATTCTATCTGCTCCAGGTGAGGTGTGTTTGCTATACTTGATAATCCTCCGAATTTCCTCCGGCGTTGTCAGCCGGGGCATAGTGTTAGTCGGGGCGTCCCGAATAGCTTCCCATTCCGCCGCTGTGGCCTCCTCTGCACGGTGGAGTGCATCATCTCCATCCTCCGTGGGGGGCGTAGTCATCTGTTGTTGGTATGTATCCGCATACAGCTCCGCCTGCGCCAGTGAGTCGTACAAGAGGCCATGGGGTCCTCGAATTGCCCTTTTTGGGGGCTGTTGCTGTCTGAGACTTTTAACTATTCGCCATTCATCTTTGGTGCATAATAGAAAGTTGTCCATTTTGAGTTCCCATGTGTGTTGCTTCCAGTCCTGAACCTTCCGCCGGAGTTCTCGGGTTAGTCTGTGAGTTTCCCATCTATCGTCCGGATGACGGTAACGGACCCATCGTTTCCGACAGCGATTGCGCCTTGTCTTAAGCTCCTGCAGTGGTGGTGGAAACTCGTCATAATTGACTTCCGGTTGCAGGTGCTCCATGAGTGCTTGTTTTTTCGCACTGGTAATCTTCTTCGTGAGTACTGGGACTGCCACATCAATCGCTTATCTGGTAGTAACAACCTGGGTTGGTCGCACATTGTTGTTGAGGTACGCTTGGAACTGCTGCCAGTCGTAAGTTCTTGTCGTCGGCAGTGGGAGTTGCAAAGTAGCCCTCTCTATGAGTCCTAACACCGGTCTGTGGTCCGACGAAAGATCATCCAGCGTCCGCAGATGGAGATTCGGATTGATGTTCTTGATTATGGCGATGTCTAGAACATCAGCGTCTTGTGTCTGGACGTAAGGTATCCTCGTCGGTTCCCGTGGTCCATGGACGGAAACATGTAAATTCTCAGCCAGTGCAAACAACATATGTCCTTTTGGGTTAGTCTTACGGGAATTCCAGGCAACATGTTTACTATTAAGATCCCCTCCAAGGAGGATCTTGTCGTAACCCTCTGTAACGGAGTAAAGATCTTCTGGGTGGAGAGGCTTCTTTGGGCTAAGGTAAGCCGCAATACAGGTAATGTTTCTGAGCGTCGTGTGGATTGTTACTGCCGTGGCCTCTAAAGTCTGGAGTTGAGGTAAACGTTCTTGGTGGTGACGAATACATTTTTTGATCAGAACTGCGGTCCCTCCACCCCGTTGGTCCCGTCTGTCCGTCCGGTAGATGTGCATGTTCCTCAAGCGCAGGTCGGTTGACTCGCGAAGATGTGTTTCGGAGACAAATGCTACGTCTATCTTGTGGCGATGTAAGAAGTCCGTGAATTCTATTTTCTTCGGTTTCAGGCCGTTGGCATTCCAAATGCAGAAGTTAAGATTCCTCGCGTGATGCCGTCTATCCATTTAGGGTGTTTGAAAAGCTGTCAGTACGCTTTCTACAAGCGAGAGGATAGACGTCAGCTTCTGCTGGAGGGCGGTGAGTAGTTGAAGAATATCTGTTAACGCTGGTGTAAAGGTGGTCGACCAGGCAGATGACGTCTCCGCTGGTGTTGGGGTCGGCGGATGGGCATGTAGTGCTTCGGAGTACGTGCACTGTTGTCTTGTCTGCCGTAGAGTCACTCTGGGTGCCGGTTGTGGTCGAGAGGCGATTGTTTCCACAGGGAGAGGTGCCGCTTGTTGTTGGGTGGCCGGAATCGCAGCCATGGCCGAGTTCTTAAAAATTATAGGCCGTTGTGGGGTCGACTTCTTTGGTGTCCTTCTAGTATATTTCCGTAGGAGTTCTTGAAATTTGGGGCAGCCACGGAAGGTCGCTGGATGTTCTTGTTCACAATTGGCGCACTTTGGGGGCGCCGTCCTAGGATGGGTACAATTCGATGATTTATGGGATCCAGCGCAGCGGACGCAGCGTGCTGGCATGCTGCAGTAGTTCGCTGTATGCTCGAAACGTTGGCAATGTCGGCACTGGACTGGTCCTTCTTTACTGTTATAGGTTTCTATTATCACTCGTGTGTAGAGCAGGTATTTGACATCATAGATCTTGTCACTGTCTTTTCCGGATGGGAGGGTGACTCGGTACACAGGTTGCGGTATCAATTGTTTCGTCTTCTCGTCGCGTTCCTTAAATTGGTAGACTTGTAGCACTTTGAAGCCTTTTTCCTTGAGGGCATAGTAAAGTTGTTCTTCGGTAACTTCCGCTGGAAGGCGTTTGACAACTACTTTCAGTTCCCTGTCTTCTGGTGCTTGATGTGTAAAATAGGAGAAGTTGTGGTTCGTGAAGAATTTTATTGCACGCCTTTGGTCTTCGAAGGACTCAAAGTGGTATTTGATGCGGTCCTTTTGGTATATAGCTTTAAGGTTGCCCTCTAGAAGTCCGTTGAGCGTTTCATTGAGGTGAACGTAATCCTTTGTGTAATAAATTGTGACTGGGGGCACTTTGCGAAGCACATTCTTGTCTCTGTCCACGGCTTCTGCGGCATTAGAAGTTTGTCCCTGTGGCTTGTTGGTGGTTGATGGAGGCGCAGCTTGAGGTGTCAGTGGGGCGAATCGGTTCGTTGTGGGGATGGTCTCCGTTCGTCTCTTAGCCGGGTTGGCTAAGTCCTTGGCTAATGCGTTGCTTCTGCGCCGTTTGTTGTGTACGAGCGTAAAGTCCCCCTCTGCGTGTACGGAGTCGTTGTCGTTGTCTGCTGGAAAGGCCGCTGCCATCTCCGCGTCGTCGACCGTTTGGTGGGAGTGCTGTGATTCGACATCTGAGTCCACAGATGGAGATGCCAGACAGGTGTCGTTCTCCTGCTCTTGCGTTTCCCGTGAATAGCGGATAAGGCGTTGTATGTCCTTCAGCGTTTCTTTGTCCTCCTCCCGACATATATCGAGCCTTCTGGCGTAGTCCTGGCGGTCGTCTTCATTGCTGCGTCCGTCGTGATGTGATGTATGGCCGACGTCCGAATATGGTTTCGTCGTGTGGTGTGTAGTTTTCTGCTGTCGAATAGCGCCTGTCGATCGTCGTTCTATCCTGTCATGAACCGGTGCCGTAGCCTGGGTCGTCAACCTGTGATCCGTCCTGTGTGGAGCGGCCGCTGGAGCGTCCGGCGGGCCAGGCCCAACCGACCGACCAGCGGCCGACTCCAGCGCGTCCGAGGCGGCTGCCCCGGCCGCGCGCGCATCGTCCTCGCTCGTCGGCATCGCGAACTCCGTCGTTCATCATTGAAGTTTTTTTTTTTTCCTTTATTGTAATTTTCAGCACCTCATACAAGGCGGGCTGGCAGCAGCTTAATACGCCGCTCTTCAGCCGTATGGGGTACAATAATATGGGATAGGTGACACAGAAAATACAAAAAATGGCGGACAAAGAAAGTAGTTACAAAAAAACAAAAAACAAGAAGCCGTTCACGTTGGACGAAAAAACACTAACACTTGTTGACACGGCGCACAAAACACGGAGAGCTGTGACGGCACATGTGAACAGTGGAGTTGGAACTGCACGAAACACAAAACGAAGCACACACACTAGACACTGACGGCGATGATCTCCGGCGCGCGAATGTTCACTATGCGTGTGCGAGTCCGGGGACCTGCCAAGAGAGGAGGAGGAGGAAGGGGAGTGGGAGAGGGAGAGGAGAGAGCAGAGATGCCGCGGGCAGGGGAGAAAGGGGGGAGGGAGGAAGGGGGAGGGGAAGCCCGGGGGGAAGAGTGGTGGAGGGAGGGGACGGGGGAAAAGGAAAGAGAAGGGGAGGGAAGGGAAGAGAAGGGAGGGAGGGAGGGTGCCTAAAGGAAAGGACACCGGAAGTGGGTGGTGGGGCAGGGTCAAAGTTGATAGGAGGGGTAGATGGAGGGGAGGAGGACATCATCAGGGAGGGGGAGCTGGCGGAAGCCACCTTGGGAGAGAGTAAGGAGGGTGGAGAGATGGAGACCGGGCGGGACGTGGGAATACAGGCGAGGCAGCGGGCGGGGATGGGAGAGGATTGGGGAGACGAGCGGGTGAGGAGGATCGAGTTTACGGGAGGTGTACAGGATCCGTATCCTTTCAAGGAAAAGGAGGAGGTGGGGGAAGGGGATGAGATCATACAGGATCCACGTGGGGGAGGGGAGACGGATGCGATAGGCGAGGCGGAGAGCATGGCGTTCAAGGATTTGAAGGGATTTATAAAAGGTAGGGGGGGCGGAGATCCAGGCTGGATGGGCATAACAAAGGATAGGGCGGATGAGGGATTTATAGGTGTGGAGGATTGTGGAAGGGTCCAGACCCCACGTACGGCCGGAAAGGAGCTTGAGGAGACTGAGTCGGGAATGTGCCTTGGCTTGGATAGTCCGGAGGTGGGGAGTCCAGGAGAGGCGACAGTCGAGGGTGACGCCAAGGTACTTAAGAGTGGGAGTGAGGGCGATGGGACGGCCATAGATGGTGAAATAGAAATCAAGGAGGCGGAAGGAAGGGGTGGTTGTGCCTACAATAATCGCCTGGGTTTTCGAAGGATTGACCTTGAGCAACCACTGGTTACACCAAGCGGTGAATCGGTCAAGATGGGATTGGAGAAGGCGTTGGGAGCGTTGCAGGGTGGGGGCAAGGGCGAGGAAGGCGGTGTCATCGGCATACTGGAGGAGGTGGACGGGGGGCGACGGCGGTGGCATGTCCGCCGTGTACAAAAGGTACAGAAGGGGGGAGAGGACGGAGCCTTGGGGCACACCGGCGGAGGGGAAAAAGGTGTAGGAATCTGTGTTATGGATGGTGTCATAGGAAGGACGGCGGGAGAGATAGGAACCGATCAGACGGACGTAGTTAATGGGAAGGGCAAAGGTTTGGAGCTTGAAGAGGAGACCAGAATGCCAGACGCGGTCATAAGCGCATTCGAGGTCAAGGGAGAGGAAGATTGCGGAGCGACGGGAATTAAGCTGTTCGGAAAGGAGATGAGTGAGGTGAAGGAGAAGATCGTCGGAAGAGAAGGATGGCCGAAAGCCACACTGGGTGACGGGAAGGAGGCGGTGCTGGCGGAGATGCTGGTGGATGCGGCGGGTGAGGATAGATTCCAGGACCTTGCTGAAGACCGAGGTAAGGCTGATGGGACGGTAGGAGGAGACGGCGGACGGCGGTTTGCCAGGTTTAAGGAACATGAGGATACGGGAGGTTTTCCACAGGTCGGGGTAGTAACCGGTGGACAGGACTACATTGTAGAGCCTGGCCAGGATGGAGAGGAAAGAGACGGGAGCTTCACGAAGGTGACGGTAGGTGGCACGATCGTGACCAGGAGCGGTGTTGCGTTTTGTGCGGAGTGTATCAATGAGATCCTGTGTAGTGATAGGGGCATTGAGTTCCGTGTGTGTAATGTTGTCCAAGTACTGGAAACCAGGAGGGAGGGGAGGGACAGAGGTGTCAGTTCGATCGCGGATATCCGGGAAGAGGGAGTAATCGAACTGGGGATCGTCGGGGATGGAGAAGACATCGGAGAGGTAGGAGGCAAAGTGATTGGCCTTACTAAGGGTGTCAGGGAAGGGGTGATCATCGTGGAGAAGAGGATAGTAGGGGGAGGGTTTAGTTCCGGTAAGGCGACGGAAGGCCGACCAGAACTTGGACGAGTTGATTGGTAGGGTTGCATTTAAACGGGTGCATGTCTGTCGCCAGTCCCGGCGTTTCTTAGCCGCGAGCAAATTACGAACGTGCCGCTGGAGTTGCCGGTGGCGTCGTAGTGTGTTCGGGTCACGCGTGCGGAGGAAGGCACGGTAGAGACGACGGGATTCACGGAGGAGGAGAACGGCCTGTGGGGGTAAGGTAGGACGGTGGGGGTGGATGGCGACAGTAGGAACGTGGGCCTCCACGGCCTCAGACAAGGTCTGCTGGAGAAAGGAGGCGGCATGGGTGACATCGTCAGGGTGGTGGTAGGTGAGAGGGTGGCTATCGACCTGGGTGGAAAGGGTATCACGGTAGGCATTCCAGTCGGCTCGGGAATAGTCGTGGACATACTTAGGGGGAGGGTCAGTACGAGGGTCGGGGCGAGGGCGACGACCGTCTGAAACGGTGAGGAGGACAGGGAGATGGTCGCTACCAATAGGCTCCAGGACATCCACCGTAATGCGGCCAAGGAGGTTGGGGGAGGAGAGGATAACATCAGGAGTGGAGTTGGATTCAGGACGGATATGCCGGGGGATGGGGACGAGGTCACCTTGAAGGGTGGAGAGGAACCGATGCCACCGCCGTAACTGGGCAGCGGAACGACAATGGATGTTGAGGTCGGCGGCAATCACGTAGGAGGAAATGGTACGATCGACGTGGGAGAGGAAGTCGAAGGGAATAGGAGCTTTGGGGCGGACATAGATGGTGGCGCAGGTAACGGTAAGGCCAGGGAAGAAGAGACTAAGGATCAGGTGTTCGGTGGGGTCGGGAAGGAGAGGTTGGAGCCGAACGGGGATCTGGCGGTGGTGACCAATGGCAACTCCGCCACGCGCAATTGGGAGGGGATTATCGGAGCGGTGGAGGAGGTAGGGCGAAGTGGGAATGGTGTGGTGGGGTTGGAGGAAGGTTTCATTAAGGAGGAAGGCATCCACGCGGTGGGTGGCAAGGGTGTGCAGGAAGAGGTTCCTGTTGGCGGGTAGGGAGCGGATGTTGTTGAAAAGGATACGTTGCTGTCGCGCCATGATAGGAATTTAGACGAGGGTGTAGAGGCGGGAGAAGGTGAAATGGGCCTGGTTGTTGGGGTAGGTGGCGTACATCTTGAGTTGGAATATGGAACGGGCGGCGAGGGAGATCTGTTGGAGGGTGTGTGGGCGCTGAAAGGGATGAACATTCTGGAGGACGATGGTAAGGAACCTGATGATGTCCTCAGCGGTGGGGGGGGGGACGAAGGGAATTGCCAGGAGGGGTGGGGGCGTCCAGGGGATGGACAGGGACGGTGAGTGCAGGAGTGGTCGGAGGGGGTCGGGCTTTACACTTTTGGGATTAGGTGGGATGGGGGAGATTGCAGGTATTGCAGGAAGGAGGGGATTGGAGGTTGGGGCACTGCCTGAGGAAGTGCGCTTGCCGACAATGCGGGCAGGTGGGGGCCTCGCGGCACTCAGCTGTGGGGTGCGCGTTATAGCGGAGACACCTCTGGCAGCGCAGGGATTGAGGAGGGGAACGGGAGGGGTCGACCTTGTACTGCTGGTTAAAAAGGAGGGCACCCTCCTTCAGGAGACGGTCAATGGAGGGGGCGTGCTCAGAAAAAACCCGCATAAAACGGGTGGGGCCGGCAGCGTTACGTATGCGGCGTACCGCACGCACCTCCAAATGGGGATGCGCCTGGAGCTCCGCCAACACCTCCTCCTCCGTGATCACTGGACTAAGCCGAGTGATCACGGCGGTGAGAGTTGGCGGGCGACGCAGATGTTGGGGTTGGCGGGAGGGAGGTGGTGAAGGAGCAGGGGTGAGAGAGGCATGAGGGCCAAAGCGGGTGACAGGGATGCGGGAAAGGAGGTAGGTGTGGAGGGTTGGGCTGGGGGAGGAGATGAGGACCGAATCTCGGCGAGGAGTGAGGAGGGAGATGGGGGCACCAGGACAATGCTGGCGAAGGAAGAGGGTGAGGTTCCGGGCTTCAAGGAGAGAGGGATCAGGACGGGAGAGGAGGTAGCGGTAGGAGGAAGGGGGAGAGGAGGAGGATGAGGGGGCAGGGACAGGCGGGGAGACTTCCATGGCATCATGGGTGGGGGAAGGAGGACGAGGCGCAGCCTTTTTGGAAGCAGAGGAAGCAGGAGTGCCACCGGGGCACTTGACGGCGGTGGAGGAGGTGTGGGAGATGGGAACAACGGGAATGTGGCGGGGAGGGGCAGGTCCCGGGGCCGGAGTTGGTACCGGAGATGGTGACGGTGACGGTGAAGGCGAAGGCGACGGCGACGATGATGATGACGGTGGCAGTGGCGGCGGTGATGGCGAAGGTGACGGGGAGAGCTGGGCGTGGGCAGTGGCCCGACGGGCCACCACCCGAGCCGGAGCTGCAGTGACAGGCTGGGGGAGTGGGGGGAAGGGATCAGAACGAGAGGAGCGGGAGGAAGAAGCGGGAGAGGGGGCGATAAAGATAGAGGGTGAAGGGAGAGTGAGGAGAGGTGGAATGGAAGGAGGGGGGTGGGATTGGGCACACCAAGTTATAGTGGTGGAGGCGGCGGAAGGGGAGGTATAGACAATGGCGGTGGTGGTAGTAGTGACAGTGGTGGTGGGGGCGGACATGACGGGAGAGAGAAATAAGAACGAACAGAACGAAGAGGAGAGGACAGAAACTGGGGACAGACAAAGACGAAGACAGATGAAGACGAAGACGGCCGTAGACCAGGGTCAGGACGGCGGCGATGGCGGCGACCAGGCGAGCCCCGGCAGGCCGCGACGGCGGCGGCGGCGTCGGCGGCGGCGGCGGCGGGCACCGGCAGGCGGCGACCAGGCGGCGGCGGCGAGCCCCGGCAGGCGGCGACGGCGGCGGCGGCGGCGAGGACCGGAAGGCGGCGACCAAGCGGCGGCGGCGGCGGCGAGCACCGGCAGGTAGTATGGACGGCAAGCAGACGACACGGCAGGGATCTTCCACGTCGAAGGCGCACCCTGAGAGCAGCCCAGGCAGTGAAACTCTTCGATGAAGAAGAGAGGGAATCCAACCCTCGAATGATCATTGAGGAACGTAGAGGGCAGTTGTAGTTCATAGCATTTACCACAAACCATGAGAACGAGTATTAAACGTTCTTGGACGAAGCATTGTAGATCTTCGTTCATTAACATCAACGTCATTACAGAACAAAGTATATACAGTTGTTGAGATTAGCGTTACTTCAGATACTATCCGACAAGACGTCAAAATTGGAAATAAATGCGATTGGCAGCTGTCTGTTGCTACTGGTCGGCGGACGGCGCCCCACACAGCTGTTGCGGGGCGTCGCCAAGAGATGGCACAGTGGTAGCCGGTCCTTTGCTCACAGCAGCACGTGTTGGTTACCTAAGTATTACTAACACCTTCTAACAATACCACCACTTGCAAAGTAGGTTAGAATTCAGATTAATAATGTTGCTCACGCTGCATATGTTTGCTTTATCAGGCAACAACAAAGATATTGACTGTGGATGCTATCGTCATAATGGAAATAACGAAGTCACTGTAAAAAAGTCATTAATTTTGGCACTTATCTTGAATGGATTCCCACGCAGATTTCGTCGAAGTTGTTATGGCTCATCTTGTTGATTCTAGGGTGATTCCACTTTGACTGCTAGAAGGTCCAGATCTGTATTTTAGCAATATTTGAAGATCTAACAAATGAGTTTTTCAGGAAATTCCTAATGATCAAATAATCCCACATCAGAATAATGGTATGGCAGAAATAATTTTCGACTTGGCGTTAACGATTCACATTTCTAATAGACTTCTTGTAAATTCACATATACTTCTTCTTAATTGTCACATCATCAAGAAAACAGTTTTGTATCAATCTTCATATTTTTAATTTCCCCTTTAACCAAACACAAGACTTGACTGCTCTTTTACAAAGCGAAATAACACCTTAACTTCTGCAAAGTGAAACAAAGACTGCTCTGTGTGCAAGTAAGTCAAAGATTATGACAGTCTCACAGAAATGAATACACACAAGAACCATATCACTGTAACATACCGATACATCGGAGTACCTATACATTAATAAAACCAAGTGTGAATATTGTCACAAAAATATGTCTGTTACTTCGCGGAAAAGTAGTACGATATTGCTGGTATCGAGAACTGGGGTTGGAATGCCGTAATGGTCGCGTAAATAATGAACCATTACAACCTGTATGCAAGAATGTAGACCTCTTTGCTGATACCATGGTAGCCCAGTAAGGGGCAGGCCGATGGCACATAAACCACTGTTCTGTCAGAGTTCAAGCTAGTTAAAACATGTTTTAAATTACATAAAAACAGATAGCTATGAAAGATGATTGTTCTTTTAATGCATACCCTACCCTGAAACAACGTCCATATCATCCCTGGCTGTATGTGGAACATATACGTTCTGACGATGTTCACACTGAAGTTTGACAGTCTTTCTCAACTTCTCCAAATATTTCTGGAATTCAGTTTCCACACTTCTCATAACACAAGACTTATTTCTAGCATTATCACACTTACAGCGCATTTGACATTTCTCAATCCTTTCACTAAATTTGTAGAAGCTCTCTGTTCATCTAAAAAATCTTCGACTGTGGGCCACTAAATACACCCTTCGGAAAACGATGTTTCTTCTTTCCATCTGCAATCTGCATCCATTGACAAAGCATCACCCTCCAGTTATTCTTCAGAGAAAAATAAGCCACATCTAAAGAGTGCATAAGACTAGTACCGTTCGGTGGAATGCAAATGAAATTTATGTTGTTTTCCCCACACAGCCCCATGGTTTTTATTAAGATGTGAGAAGAACGATTATCTCTAATAATTACTCTCTGTCGTCCTTTCTCTGAGGCAAACAGGAGGAAGTGAGTCTGAAACCAACTGTCAAACACACTCTGTTCTAGCATCTCACTCTAATGTGTTCATTTTCATTCCAGGAGGTGAACTGTGAATACAGTCAGTCCATTTTGGCTTACCTTTATCAATAAGATAAGGGGGAAGGAATTCTTGTGCTGCCTTCCCAAACAACATGAGAGTGATGCACGGTTTTGAGGTGTCCTCAGTTTTCTCAGTGCGTCGACATGTCCGACGAAACAAGGGCTTTCTTTCGCAGGTATGTCACGAAACCCAGTTTCATCAAAACTGAAAACATTTCAAAAGGAACGCCTTCAACCTCGGCTTTGTATTTTTCTAAAAAGACATTGATTACATTCTCATTTACATCAGCAGCTTTCATTGAAATATTGACTGTAAATTTGTGAGACAGTTCAGAATTATGTCCCTAGAAACTACCTTTCCCCAGTCTCCTCCAAGCTTATTATCAGCAAGGCAGTCTACTCTACTCCTACAGGTAACAAGATATGATTTAACTATGCAACTCAAGTCAAAGACTGGTATAGGAAGACCCACGTCGCTGACACTGATACAGTGATCAACAAACGATCTTTCTCCAATTTCGGTAAGAATGGTGGGCCTTCCAGCCTTGCAATTGCTCTTCCTTCTGAATTTGGTCGCAAATGGTCTGTCTTGGAATGTCATGTCTCGTTGCTTCCCTGTGTCCAATTTGTCCAGTCGTAATTTCCTCTACTATCTTTTTCAGAATTTTCATTCGAGTAACGGGTTTCCTGTCATATCGCCAAGTACCCGGGTTTGAACTTTTTTGCCATCCCGTGGCCTTTAGAAGAAAAACATAGTAAGTTTAAAAAGCCACGCACTGCATTTCAGTATAACCCATTTATATGGCCGACCGCTGCCACAGAGTGACTACCAAAGGCAGAAATGAGAAGCAGTCAGTAGTTAGGATGTACTAACCGCACACTTCTTGTTGTCTAGCGCTCCAACAACTTCCACATTGTTCAGAGACGAAATTTCTGATCAATTCACAGCGTTGTTTGGCGATCTGTGTTGCTTTGTTTTATATTTTGTGCCTTATTTTTGTGAATTTTTGGGGGTTCTTTTCATGTTATTGCTGTACGGTGATCTATTGTGTGTGACTGTATGTGCTAGGTTGCGTGTGAAATTGTGAGTAAGACATTATCTTATACTTTGGAGATGCAGGGTTTGTTAGTGTTATAGCAATCCTTTTGCGGAAGTAGGATTGTTTATGGAGGCGCGTAGCAGGTCTAAGAACGTTAGTGGTCGTAATAATTTGAATAACATGCTTCTGTAGTGTCGGACTCCAGTAATGCCGCCGCACTGTTCAAACTTCGAAAGTGAGCGGACAACATCCCCAGTTTTGCCGGACAGTTCTCGGAAAAATTTACGATGAAGTATTGAAAGCGCGGTTGAAACCAGGTTCAGCCCCACGGTTAGCACCCCTTTCGATATGGCATAACTAATGAGAACTGCAGCAGATATGCACAGATACAAAGAAAATATCCGAGGAAAATCAGAATGTTATAAGAAACCTAAAATATATGTTATCTGAGGAAAATCAAAACCTAGCAAAAAAGTCATCTGATCAAAAACTCAAAAGCATTAAAAAACCTTGCGGAATAGAATGAAAATCATGCAAAAAAGTTACCCAAGGATATGGATCAACAGATTAATAGTGTCGCAGTGAAAATGATAGAGGATGTAGTTACCGAATTTAAAGATCATATTGAAATAGTCGATCGGCGACTTAGTGCACTGGAAGCGGGGCAGGTTCGAGTCGACGAGCAACGTAGCCTGCAGGAAGAACAGCAGCTTGGTGATTTCCAAGCAGTAAGTGAGTGGTGCAGCCAGCAGCACAAGGAACTGCTAACAAGAGTCGAAAGGATAGAGGCGCAGGTATTGGAGGCCATTAAGGTCCAGGTGACGAGAACGCACAGGCGATCCATGTGCTGGAGGCCGGAATGCCAAAGATAGTAGTGAAGATAGGAAACTTGTCTATCACTGACACGAGTGACAAGACTGGACCGTTTGGGGAGGGCAAGACGTCAGAAGTGCGATCTCTAATGAAACTGCAACGAGCTCAGTATGAGTTAAATGGGCAGCGTAAGGAAGTTACACATGACCTTTGTGAACGCGTAAAGCATTTAGAGGAACGGCCCAAGTGTGACACTGAAGCATGGGAGCGTGTACCCAACTGATCCCAACCCTCCCCATACCTGTCGCGAATGGCGAATGTTAAAAATGATTGTCGGTAGCGTTAACTCTAATTTCCTCAATTTTTTCGTTGTTGTCATTTCGCGAAATGTTTGAGGGAGGAAGTAATGTGCCGTCCGACTCATCCCTTCTCGAAATTTCAGCAGCAAAACTCTCCGTGGTACATAGCGCCTCTCTTGTAGCGTGTGCCGCTGGAGTTCGTTGGGCATCCCTGCGACGCTCTCGCGCCGACCAAACGATGACGAAACGAAACGTGCCGCTCTTCGTTGGATCTCCTCTGTCTCTCCTATCAGCCCTACCCGGTAAGCGTCCCAGACTGTTGAACAGTACCCAAGGATCGATCGTACAAGCATCTTGTAAACCACGTGTTTTGTGTATGTGTTACATTTCTTAATTCTTCTCCTTGTGAGACTACTCATTGGTTTACATGGTCATTCCACATAGGGTCACTCTAGATAGTTACTCCTGGATATTTTAAGGTAGATACTGCTTCCATCAATTTGTAATCAGTAGTGTAGTTGTGCAGTAGTGGATTTCTTTTCCTATCTATGCGCAATATGTTACATTCATTGACGTTCTCGGACAACTCACAGAGGCTGCAGCATTCATCAGTCCTCCGCAGATCATTAAGCAAATCGATATTGTCTTCTGGCGTCGCCACTCTCTTATAGACCGCCGTATCGTCCGCAAACAGTGTCGTAAAGCTTCCAACAATAACACTACCACAAGAGGGCTACAAAAGCTCTTGTTCATTATATAGTTTGCCACTTTAGTCACACATCCACACACAGGGATGCAAAGCCTAACTCTATCACAACAGACAGCGGAATAAATGTTTGAAATATCGTCTGCCACAATACGTAGACGGGGGTGCACAGTGCCCCTATTTGTGATTCACGTATCGAAGACCAGTGCGTCCTCCCCACACTTCTGGTAACTGATTTGTAGTCGACTTTCTTACCTCGCGTCTCGTAAGAGTTGCCCCAGTAGGTTTCTCCTCCGCCGGTCGCGAGCTCTAACGTTTGAGCTGTAAATAGTGCATATAATGTGACGGTTTCGTAGTTTGAATGCTAAGCATAATAAGAATCTTGAAATGTTGGGATCCCAACTAAATTTCCAGCTTTATTTGCCCTACCGTAATATTAGTAATACGATTTCTAACGCTACTCTATGGTCAGTCTCCATGACAAGTTTCCCAGTCATTAATCGTTAGTTCCCGAGCACCACTAACGCCTCAAAAATGCTTCGACGATCCAAGAATTAACATGAGAACCCACGGACAAATCTAACAATTGAATCTGTCTTTATGTGGAGGTGCACACACTAGTTCACATGTTGCTGTTTTGGAAGTATCTACATCGCGACGTATTTACGAGCACCGAATATTCACCGTCACGTCTACATCTACATTCCCGTACGTACACTGCAAGCCACTGTGAAGTGCATGGCATTGGGTACTTGGCACGGTAGCAAATCTTGAATTTTTTTCCCGTTCCGGTCATGAACGCAGTGCGTTAAGGGCGAGTGCTGAGACGTCTCCGTGCTGTGGCCGGCCTGACTCTGCCTTCAGCCTCCTTACGGCAGCGATGCGTAGTGGCTGGAGAGCGAATCTGGACTCCTCGCTTAGCAGTCGTCTGCGACATTTCGTAAACGGCCTCTCGTGGGACAGCTTGCGTCTCTCATCATTGAGTTGTTTCAACAATTGCGCGACACTCTCAAACAAACCTTTCTCGATTTCTGCTGCCCTTCTCTCTAGACGTTCATTAGCCGCTGTCGGTTCTGAGTGGTGTGGGTCCCACACAGTTCAGTATCATGCTATGACGGGACCCACTGATGTTTCGTAACCGATATCGGAGGTCCGAAGTGATCGTCACTATATTTCAGACCAGCTCACTAGTTTTCAGTCCGTAAGGATCTGGTAAAGCAACAACTAAGATGACATGTAACAAAAAAAAGTGCCCCCAAAACAGCTCTAGGTCGAAAATTTTGTTACAATCGGAGACGGAATTTCGGACGTTCACCGTATTTCTGTCGCGTCAAATTTCAACAAAAATGCAAGATTACGATGATAACCACCATCGGCTTTTGCCACAACAACTGACTGGAATCCTGTTAGGACTCTGTTTCTGCGCAACGAGACGTAAATAATACTACAAATTCCTGTCTAGTCTCTTAATCGTAAGACAATACCCGCCCTGACAGTTAAAGTTATTGTTCAGATTCATACCCCGACGGCCTCCGTTGACGGAAGTGTAAAATATGAGCGCCGACAGTTGGATTTGAAGTAATGTGAATAATTGTGGCTAAAACTTAACAGCGCATGTTTACAATCATTACTATTCTTTCTCATAACTTGAGCTACACATATCGAGGTAACGCCATGTTTCCACTACTTTCACGTGTGCTCCTGAGTGTCGGTGAGCAATTGCACCATAAGCAGCGACGACAACTCATCACCATCTGAAAGGCATATACTGACGTCAAACACATCTGCGACGCTATAATTGCTGTATCGTTCAGTAAATGCCTAGGCTTAACGTAGCCTAGCGTTATGAAGAAAAATCGTGATAAAACAAAAAACTAAACTTATAGAAAAAAATGTTAGACAGTACATATTGATATTACCAACAAAAACCACTAATTTAACTGAAATCAGAAGACCTCATTTATGGTAAATACATTGTAGATATCGTGTGAAAATTTCGACCGTCGATTATCTACTGTATAATAAAATATTATAACAGAAAATGAAAAAGCGGCGTCATATATCACTAACAGAGTATATTTAAGTCACAATTCTATTTTTGCGAGGAGTATTTATTATTTTCATCAAAAACTTAAAATCAAAGGTGGGAATATTGCAGGTGGTGCGTTCAACAGTGACAATTTTTTGTGTGCAACCAGTGTTTATGTTTTTAGGATATAAAGATTAGATTCACCTTACAAGGATGTGGTGTAGTTTCTCCCACTTAAAACAATTCACGCTAATGTAGTTTTCTCATACATAAAAGAAGTAATTCTTAAATCAGAAGCAGCTTGATGTGAGGTGGTTGGGTTAGTGGGAGACAATAACTGAATTTATAGAAAGCAATATCTAACTATAGTAGTCCACCAGAAGTAAAGCTAAAGTACTGTCAACTGCACAGACTTCTGCAGATCGCCCACTGTACTATTGTGGGGATACAGTTCATCTTTTAAAGTGTATTTGTAACAACTGGTTCAATGAAAAGGAGTAGATCTTGTGTTTTCCTGATTTCAGTGAGAGCATGGAGGGAGGTTTTGCATCGGTCACAGCAATAAAAGAGCTACATGTGATTGAAAAAGATGATTTATTACAATACAGGAACTCTCTAGCTTTAAAATCTCTGTTTCCAAATTCAATTGAAAGGCAAGATGCTAAACAAGTGCTTTGTATCATTAATGATATGACAGTTGTTACTTTGCAGAGACTAGGCTCGAAGAAAGGAATTCAAAATTTTTAAAGTGCTGTGACATTTATAAGGATAAGAAAACTTCAGTGGTGTACTGTGAATGCGAAAACATTACTTAAGGGTCAGAGGCTAAGAAATGTTTTTCAGGAAACTGCAACTTCTAATTCCTATCACATATTTGATTTTTTAAAGAGCTTTGTGTCTTGGTTAGGTTTATGGCATGGGTTGTATGATAACAGGAAGCTTTCTAAAGAAACACGCTTTGCTTTAAGACATACAACAGCTGCTTTGACTGGTTTCAGTAGTTACTGGCTGTCTGACAAAAACAGGTTCTATTGGCTCCTTGGAAGAGTATAGACTGACTGTTTGGAATTAAGTGGGGGAAAATACCATATTTCTCTTAGACAGGCTTTTGAAACTGAGCAAAAACCTAGTGCTGAGAGCACAGTCTATAGTAGTGGAGATGTGGTTATTTACGTGTCATATAGTTTTGAAACAACTTTTGAAATCCAGGAGTTAAATGATATCCCAGTACCAGATTTATTAAGTGTGGTGGTAGATGAGAATGATGTTGAAGGGATAGTGGAGGACAAATGGCCGTTATTTCACTACATATCAGGATACTGCTCACACCAAGTGCTGAAAAACCCTCACTGTGAGTATTGCACTGTGAGTATTTCTTATTTCAGATGAAGTAAAGCACGATGATCATTTGATAATGGCAAAGGATCGAGGAGGGTTGGCATATTCCAGAGAAGATGTGTCATGTGTAACGTATGTTTATTTAACTTTTCAAAAAATTGGAAAAGAACATCCAATTTTGTTTCTCCAATAGGGAAATCAAAGGTGTGTGCTTCTGAAGGTAGCATCCTGTAATATTCCCAGTGATTTGTTTGGTGGATTTCAATGTAAAAACGAACATAGCCTTGAATCTATCATGTGTTCCATACTGCTCTGATGTGTAAATATCATATTAAATAATCATATTAAGATAAGAAATTATGCAGCTATGAAGAAAAATGTAAAAGTTTTTTAAAAGAAGGAATAACATAATTAAAGTGTACTTCAATTTTTTTATTGACATGTAGGAGAGTGTATTGGAAATCATATAATGAGGTGAAATAAAAAGTCACTTTTATATTTTTAAATAATTATTCCATTTCTTCCCACCCCTCGCTTTCTGTGTGTGTGTTTTTTTTTTCTGCCTGTGTGTGTAACAGAATATCTCTATTATTTTTAAGGGTCATGAATGTGTGTTTCCTTACTCATTGATGACATTACACGAATCAACAGATTCCAAAATATTTGCATTAATTTGTGTGCTGCTCTTTAGATGTTTAGCCGTATGAAAGAAAATTTTGGTGGCTAGGTTTCAGCTAATCCGGTAATTTTCCATTAATAGAAAATGAACATGGTGTGCTGCCTCTATATTTTGCAATAAGTGATTCACATCTGCACATGTTTCCCATTAAGACGTGTTAATGTTTTATTCTGATCAAACATATACGTTTTAACATAAAAATGCGAATACCTGGACCGCTAATTGTAGCACAAAATGGTGCAAATTACGATTTATGTTTTGTCAATCTACGAGCCTATGTTAAAATTACAAAGCTGCACTTAAAAAACTCGAAATGTTGCAAACATGAGATTTGCAGTGATAATAAGCATCAGTGAAGCAAATTATGACCATATTTTTTTTTTTTTTCTTTATTGTGATTTCATTCCCCTGCCCCATATGGGCAGGGGAGGGCTGTCAGCAGCACAATCCGCCGCTCTTCAGCTGAGTGACATGACAACTAAAACAAGAATAAAATAATACATACATAAGGAGGTAAAAAAGGGGAACATAAAACAGAGTAAGGGGAGAAAATGGAGGTAAAAATACAATGACATGTAGACGTTCATTGGGGACAGTTAAAAAAGTCACCAGAAGGCTAAAAAACACAGTTGGCGATTCTTAAAACACAGAGAAGACACTGGATGCGCATGCACAGGTTAAAAGTTGGCCACAGTATGAAAAACACTCCGAAACAACACACTTAAAACCCACTTGGAGCACACACGACGAAGAATAAAACTACCAGGCGGGACCTGCCGAGGGAAAGGTCAGAGAGGATGGAAAAGGAGGGGAGAGTATGGGGCAGCTGGGGAAGCGGCGGGATGAAGAGAGGAGGGGCAACCGTGGGTTCACGAAGAGGCAGGAGACACATGGGGCGGGAGAGGAAAAGGGAAGACAGGGCAGGAGGGAGCGCAGAGACACTGAAAGAAGGCACAAGAGATGGAGGGGGAGGAGAAGGGGAAATCCGCTCAGAAGGAGGGAGGGGGAGGAGAGGGAGCCCTGAGGAGGAGGCAGGAAGAGAGGGTTAGAGTTGGTAGGAAGGGTAGATGTCAGGGCGAAGCTCATCATCCGGGAGTGGTAGACGGTGGAAGTTGTGTTGGGAAAGGAGATGGAGGGTGTGGAGATGGAGAGAGGGAGGGACACAACGGTAAAGGCGCGGCAACGGGGCGGGAGTGGAGAGGAAGGGAGACACCAGGGGGTGAGGGGGATCAAGGCGGCAGACAATTTATAGTGTGCGGATGTGTTCAAGGAAAAGGAGAAGGTGGGGGAAGGGGATGAGGTCATAGAGGATGCGCGTGGGGGACGGAAGGCAGATGCGGAAGGCGAGGCGGAGTGCATGTCGTTCGAGGATTTTGAGGGCGTTATAGAACCGGGGAGGGGCGGAAATCCAAGTTATGCTGGCATAACAAAGGATGGGGTGGATCATGGATTTGTAGGTATGGAGGATGGTGGAAGGATGCAGACCCCATGTCCGGCCGGACAGGAGTTTCAGGAGGCGGAGGCGGTTGTGAGCTTTGTTTGGGATGGTAAGGAGATGGGGAGTCCAGGTGAGGTGGCGGTCGAGGGTGAGGCCAAGGTATTTGAGGGTAGTGGTGAGGTGGATAGGACGGCCATAAATGGTGAGGTAGAAATCATGGAGGCGGAAGGAGCGGGTGGTGCGGCCTATGATGATCGCCTGGGTCTTGGAGGGATTAACACGGAGGAACCACTGGGTGCACCAAGCGGTGAATTGGTCAAGGTGGGTTTGGAGGGTACGTTGGGACCGTTGAAGGGTAGGATAAAGGGCTAGGAAGGCGGTGTCATCAGTGAACTGGAGAAGATGAACAGGAGGGGGAGGTTTGGGCATATCAGCAGTGTACAGGAGATAGAGGAGAGGGGAAAGGACAGAACCTTGGGGCACGCCGGCAGAGGGGTAGAAAGTACGGGAGTTGGAATTGTGGATAGTCACATAGGAGGGACGATGGGAGAGGAAGGAAGCAACGAGACGGACGAAGTTGATGGGGAGAGCATAGGTCTGGAGTTTGAAAAGGAGCCCGGGATGCTAGACACGGTCATAGGCGTTCTGGAGGTCAAGGGAAACAAAGATAGCAGAGCGACGGGAGTTAAGTTGGAGGGAAAGAAGATGGGTAAGGTTAAGGAGCTGGTCGTCAGCAGAGAAGGAAGGCCGGAAGCCACAGTGGGTAAGAGGAAGGAGGCGGTGCTGGTGAAGGTGGCGGTGGATACGGCGAGAGAGGATGGCCTCAAAGACCTTACTGAACATGGACGTGAGGCAGATGGGACGATAGGAAGAGGTAGCAGAGGGGGATTTGTTAGGCTTAGGGAACAGCAGGACACGGGAAGTCTTCCACAGGTAAGGGTAAAATCCAGTGGAGAGGAGGACATTGTACAGGGTGGCAAGGACAGACAGGAAGGATGGAGGGGATTCCTGGAGGTGACGGTAGGTGACGCCATCATGACCAGGGGCGGTGTTGCGTTTGGAGCGGAGGACGAGTGTGATGTCTTGCATGGTGATGGGAGTGTTGATGTCTGAGGGGGGTAGCCGATCCAAGTACTTGAAGCTAGGGGCGAGCGGGGGGGACTGAGGTGTCAGTGCGGTCAAGGACAGTGGGGAAGAGGGAGTAATCGAATGACCATATTTATTTTACGTTGCTTTAAATGATAATTTACGTTTATGCAAGAAGCAGGAACTAATGATACATTCACTTAAATGGACAATCCATGTTGCAGGGCATCCCAAAGTGCAGATATTGTTTGACTCCTGTTGTGACGTCACAACGCATGTTGTGAGGCTTTGTTTCCAGGTGGCAAGCTATACGCTAAAAACTGCACGTCGAGTAACGATCGTTCAGGACAAACATGAGGCTACTTACCGTGCTGCCATCTTGTTGCGCCGACTTGCAACAGGGTGTAGTTACGTGGCATACCGCTCGATGGCAGGACCTGCCGTGGCTGATTTCATTTTGTTTTCTTGCGTTTTGCAGGAACATGTATCAACCAACTGAAGTTTTCATAGTTGCATGCATTTCTTACTTTGTTTTATTTACACTCTTGATATATGTGACAGTTAAGTGCAAAGATTCTAAATGGTGTAGAAATGTTTTGTACCTCGTTGCAGACGAAATTATGGAAATGAGCCACGAGTAGCGGTGTTTTTTTCTCCTAAAATGGCAGAACTCCAGCAGAACTGGATAGCTCACTGCAATACATCATGAAAATTTCCAGGTTACCCAGAATTCAAAGGTAAGCTCAGCGTCTTTACAAGTCACTTAGATTGTGTCATGGTATGAGTGCTTTAATACAGAGAGCAAGAACAACTTGTCATGTGTTCGTGTTAGCGTGATGTCCAGTTGTTCAGGAACAACGTGATTTCAGTTGACCTGATGCAAATCTATAGCATAGCTATTTCACTGTATATAGTACCGAATCACTAGCGGACTGTGATTTACTTATGCAGCTTTATAACTCAAAATACTGAGACAGTATTGAACTATTTGTTCTGAAAGTAACCGACACTAATAGCATCTGTGCGTTAGTGGCAATCTTGCCCTTGGGCATTGTCACCTGTAGCTAATAAATTGTTTTTGTCAAATTTCAAGGTCTGCAAGCTCCATTTCGCTGATGACCTCATTCAGAGACGTGGTGAATATTTCTACACATCCACAGGAAAGAAATATTCTGTGCCTCCTCTGAAACCTCGCCTTAGACCAGCAACTGTACCATGGAATCTGCCTAACTCTCTGGAGTACCTTTCGTCACCTTCTTTTTCATTTGAAGAGCCTGGAAAAACAGACACTAAGAACTAGCTATTGCAGCCAATGTAACAACTTATGCCCAGTATGAACGGTATAGACATTTCATAGACTTGAATGTTTTTCTTTAGTGCTTGGAGGGGATCAAGCTGCCCAAAGAGTGGCATACTATAAAGTCAGATAATGTCATTAGTTTTGCTCTAATAGAAACAACAGTTACTCTTACACTTTAATGTTCTGTTGTGGTGAATACTGGCCCAAGTATGCAGTTATATCTTGGTAATGTGTAACCACAAAACCTATTACAAGGAAGTTCCCATTAACAATAAACCATTTGAACCTGGTATGCATACCCTTAGTCCAACAGGCCAGCAGACAGTAGTAGTTTTAAGTGTTATGTACATTGTCATCTTTATACCACATATTTATACAACTGGGTCCGAGGAAAGCTATGGTTTATGTTGCAGCGTTATCAAAGTAGACTGGGTTGTAATCGATTACGTTTTGTTGAAATTCAGAGAATACATTATTGGTACACCTACACGTTGTTTTCATTGCAGGAAATATATTGTTACAGCTCGAAACAGATGGTGCACTCCTGTGTGGAGTAATAGAGCGAAATACTGTAGTGGATTATTACGAGTATAATGTTGTGGGAGTCTGCTGCACAGCAGTGGTGTGTTTAATATTTGATAGGAACTCGGAAGAAAGGTAAGTGTCATTTGTAACACTAAACAATAAAATGAGTTACAATCCTACAGTCTACAGAAGAAGAGAGGTTATTTCTTCACATTTTTTCAGATATAATATCAGAATCCACGTCTATAAATAGGAGCAGGAAAGGAGATAGCATACGCTTATCAAGCCCAAATTTTGAATCAGCTGTTAGTCAGTGGGGAGCTGAAGATGATGATTTCCTTTCAGAATAAAACCGTGAAATTGTTCCTTAGGCAACGGCATGCAGCTCTCTGAGTGAAGGACAACGTAGTGTTGGTGGTGATGATGATGTTAGTGACGATGATGATCGTAATGATGATGACGATGGCGTAGGTAATAATGCCTCAGGACAAATAAGCAGTGAAAATGCTACCATATATATTGCCCCAAATGGTATGCAGTGGGGTTAGTGCCCCCCAGTGCCAAATAAAATGCCTGCACACAATTTGATGAATAAATATTCCAAGACCAGCAAGGGGTGTAATCGCTTTCACTCCCAAAGATGCTTGGGATTTATTTACTCCGCTAGCCATTGCGGATCAAATCGTGAGATGCACAAAACCTAGAAGCAAGAAGACTTTGTATACCAAAAAAATAAACTGGAATGATGAAGCTACAGACGAAATGTTCACCTTCTGTGTAATTTTAGTTCATAATGGCGTAGATAAGGTTTGGGATGTTCCAATTAGGGAATTTTTTCATGCAAATTTTCCAATCCGTTATACAGTGCTATAATGTCTGTGAATCGGTTTGAGGCAATAAGAAGATTCATTAGATTTGATGACAAAAGAAGAAAGAGGCTAGGTTACAAACCGATAAGCTTGCTGCTATATACTATGTATGGAAAATATTTACCAGACAGTGCAAGAAAATAATGATACCTAAAAGTAATGCAGCTGTGGATGAACACCTAGTTGCATTTAGGAGCCATTGTGAATTTGTGCAGTATATGCCAAACAAGCCTGGAAAGTATGGAATGAAAATATTCTGGATGTGCGAAGCTAAGCTGGTTATGCCATTGACAAGACTGTGTACACAGGAAGAGAACCAGGTTAGTCACCCCAGAAAAATGTGGGCCTTACCACAGTGAAGATGCTTGCAGGCAATATTGTTGGTACAGCCAGAAATGTTACTGTAGATAATTATTTTACAAGTTCAAAATTGGCAGAATATCTGTTGTGACAAAACCTTATTGTTGTGGGAACAATGAGGATGAATAAAACAGAAATTCCAAAAGAGATTAAGCCTACTTGGAGTAGAGCAGAAAATTCAAGTCTATTTGCATTTACAGAAGAAATGACAATGGTTCGATTTTCATGAAAGAAAAACAAGTGTGTAGTCCTATGTACCATGCATCATGATAAATCTATAGATGAACAGTATCCAAACCTGACCCCTGACATTGTGAAATTTTATAACCGAACGAAGGATGGTGTGGATATTATGGATCAACTAGTGCGTGATTATACATGAAAAAGAGGAACTAAACGGTGGCCAATGGCTCTCTGGTGCTACATAAGGGATGTACACACTCGAAATGCCTTTAACATTACAAAACACAACATTCCATGTATCACAAAGCGACTTTACGCAGACTTTTCATCAAGGACCTTTCAGTGGAGTTGATCCAACTGTTTATGAACAGAAGATCGTCTAACCCCCTTCAGCAGAAATCCATATACCTGGATATGGAGAAGTTTATTACTATTCCTAAAACACAAAACAGCAGTAGTAACAATAGCAGCACTGTCAGTCATCAGAAGAGTCGCTGTTTATTGTGTCCTGCTTCAATGGACAGTGTTCTGTAAATGCACAAAACGTGTGGCAAGACCATAGCAGTGTGGTGCGAAACAATTGTAAAAATTATTATCCTTGTTTCCTTATTGATTTGTTCTTCGTGAATACTATAGCCACTGATCCGAGAACAGTCTGTGATAATACTGGTGGCTTGTTTTTCAGTATAAGTGTTAAAAACAATCGCAGCTGTCTTCTATTATACTGATAAGCTTTAAAACAAAATATTTCTGCATGTTAATGTCCACAGAATACATTTCTATTTAAATTCTCGATTTATACATTATGGGTCCATTGGACCCAGGGTATGTAAATGTGCAGAAAATATACGTCATGCAAAGTAGGATTAAATGACTTAATTGACGTTATAGTTAACTTGGAAAACCATCAGAGAGAACAAAGATACTTCAGAAACGGACTACTTACTATTCATAACCAATTATTTGAAAAAAAAGTTAAATTTTTTTGATAAAACTGAAAGTAGGAATATTAATTTTTTTATTAGCAAGTGAAATGAATGGGTGTCCAAAAGAAGGGCTACAGATACTCGCCAGATTACATTATGTCTTGTAGCATTTTATTTTCAATATCACCACACACTTACGAGTTTATAAGGAGCGCAAATTGTCTTGCGCTACCCCATCCTAATATACAGCATAGGATTTGTCTGCATTTTCAAACACATTCAGCAGTTGAGCAGCTAGGGGGCAATTAATTGTTGTATTCAAAACACAAGATCCTATTTATTTGTGAATCACTTCTTGTTGTTGACTGATTAGTCTGTGATGTTAATGACAAAAGTTCAATTAACACATGGGCCACGTCATTCTTTGCTTCCCCTTCTCAACTGTCAATTGTTTACAATCTTCTTTGTAATGACACACAACCCCTTTTTTAGTTTAACATTTCGTTCACATATTAAAATGTGTCACATACCATTGGATCGATAAATAAGATCCAGATCAGATAATAAAGTGCCCACAGTTTGAAACTGTTTCACAAAGTACAGAACTCCTTATGGCGAAATTCTCTGCATGACGTGGAGTACAAACAAATAACAAATTTTTACCAAAAAAATTAAAGTATCTGTATAAAAACAACCTGGAGTGAGCAAATTTCAAAGTTGTGCTTGATATTTTCAATGAGAGGACTGTTCAAGGTTTGGTAGCCTTGGGGGAACATCATCTTACTGAAAGTTTTGAGAGCGCTGCTAAATTCATCAAAATTAATTTGTGCATGGTGGAACATTTTAATATTGAAACTTCCTTGCACATTAAAACTGTGTGCCGGGCCGACATTCGAACTCGGGACCTTTACCTTTCGTTGGCAGGTGCTCTACCAACTGAGTTACCCAAGCATGACTCACGGCCCCACCACCAAACTTTGACAGTGTAATCGATTTCAGAGAGGATCGAATTCAGTCTGTTCAGAAATATTTGCCTTTTCTTACACATACTTGTCAGGGCACTGTGCAAATAGTGTTCTTAAGAATCTGAGACACGACACATGTAAAACATATTTAGAGAGAGATTATATATTATCAGCATTAGAAAACAGTGCAGGGTAATGAGGTTACTAATGTTGTTATTTCTGCTTCTTTAGTTGGTAAAAGCTTGGTCTCCCGAGAACTTAAACACAGCATCATTAGATGCCCTTCCCAGGGAAATTTACATTTTAATTCTAGATGCTGATGAAATTAAAAAAGAAGACTTTTTCCGAAGGGAGTTTTCTTATAGTCAGGTAGATCACATAGACGACAGAATTCTTCAGTGGGTGGTAAAAGTATCGTGTAATATGTTACTCAATAATTAGCGATAACGGTAATAACAGCAAAAAGGGAAAATTGTAAAATGTAAAGTAGCTTGAAATAAATTTTGTATCAGGTTAACAAACATTTACATTTGTCATTTTCCTCTCATTCCTAATTTTCTCTTCTCAATACGTGTAATTGCGTTGTTAACACTGAAAGTGCATAATACTAAGCCTACATTTTACTTACAAACATTTCATTTCATTAACGGCAGTATGCTGGTACATATTTGACAGTTCTGATGACACAGACAGAAGGACGTATCAGATTTATGAAATCTTTCTTTTTGCTTTTTTGGTTAAATCTTGGTTACATGAGGGTCTACAATTAAACTGATCCTGGCGACAACATCGATACTATCTTTGGTGAGTCATTTATGTCTCAGTGAATTATATTTTTGTCGAAGTCAGTGGTCACCAGGATAATTTCTCCATCCTATCTGATAAGTTTTACTAAAACTATCTCCATCACGTAGAATAATTTACAGGCTGTGACATATGGCGGTTTCACTCCCAACGTTTTTGTTAACAAACGGTAAAATTCTGAAAATGATCTCAAACACAATAGAAGGAAATCACACAGCATTGCAACCAGCGTAACATGCATTTTGCACAACAGCATACAGGAAAGGCGTAGTGTCTTTTTAACCGATAAAAGAGCGACACAGTTTCATTGTAAGTGGCACACAGCTTGATAGTCGAGAACTAAGTCTCGTGATTTTTTTACAATTTCACGAAAGAACTGCAGGCTTTTGCGGCAATCAGCGACGGTCTATCGGCAATGACGTCACAGTTGACCGTGAGGCCTGTGTATCAGAAGCTGTGGGCTCAACCCCCTGCAGTCTTCTGCACGCCTGGCTACCGAGAGCTGAATGTGACTTCGGACTGCCTGGTTATGTCGTTCCAGCCTCGCCCTCAATCGAACATTTTTAATGGGCTTAAGTTCTCCATTCATCGAATTCTATTCCAGTATCGAAAGTGCTCTGATGCAACCGAAAGAAGTTGAAGCACGTTTTATTATTTTACGCGTTACAAGGGAAATGATCACCATTGTAGAACATTATTACTTTATAGCGCCTTTATGTTTTTCTTGCAGAGTAATTCTGTCTTGCTCGTTAAAACGCGTCAGTTATAGTGCTTCTGGATTGTGAAAGGATTAACATATTGATATTATAATGACACTCTGTATGTTGGCCGGCCGCGGTGGCCATGCGGTTCTAGGCGCTCCAGTCCGGAGCCGCGCTGCTGCTACGGTCGCAGGTTCGAATCCTGCCTCGGGCATGGCTCTGTGTGATGTCCTTAGGTTAGTTAGGTTTAAGTAGTTCTAAGTTCTAGGGGACTGATGACTACAGCAGTTGAGTCCCATAGTGCTCAGAGCCATTTGAGCCATTCTGTATGTTGAACACGATTACCTAATTTTTAAATAATGTTTACAACATTGCATTCAAATCCTCAAGTGTCCTTATTCATCTGACATAATATGAACCAACTCTTAAGCAAGACAGCCTACTAGAGGCGGCAAAAAATAACGTAACTGATAGAAATAACCGGTTACTGAGAAGTAACGGTTACTGCGATAACCGTTCCTCTGATTCTGGCAGTTATTTCAATAACTGTTTAGTATCAACAGTGCCTCGCGCCATCTGTTGACCGAAGATCGTACTGCGCATTTGGAAGGCGTTCTATAGACCATGGGAATAACTGTGAGACTGCACGCCATCTGTTGATAAGAACTGTGTAGTTGTGTACTATTTCGTGGGCCTTCGTTACTTTTAGCATAAACAATTAAATAAAGTTAATGTCCGAGTCGTGGCTGATAGGAGCTGCAGTACAGGCATTAACAAGTACAGTCGATCCCTTGAGCCACCACCTTACGTGATAATTTAGCTTGGACGGGTAGTACAAGGAGAGTTACTAAGGAATTCGAGCGACTATGGAAATGACTGTCAGAGATCGGTATTCTCCTCTGGCAGTTATCGTTATTGGCTCGTAGTTCTAGTTCTCTGGTAGTTATCGGGCTACCACCACAGATAACCTGGAAGCTGGTAACGGAATAATTGTGTGTCTAGACGTTCCTGACTCGGTGACTCCAGTTAAAGGTCGTAGTTCCAGGTGATATTTCCAGAGAGGATAGTAACTGGAGCGAACAAATATTTTCGTACTGCTACGGAAATGACGGTGGGCCATCGGGGAGAGGGGATGGCAAATAACGGGAATCTATTGTCTCATTTCTCTGCAATTCTTGGTGTTCCGGATCAGGTGTCACTCTCTTTCCGGCCTTTGGTTGCGTTAGAGGGTATTGACTTTCGTTCCGCGCTCTTGTTTTTCTTTGTGTTGTTGATATTAGTACCAATAGTTGCCAACATGAAGAGGTCGAGGACAAGCGAAATGAGGTCATATTTCGAAACTCTTGATCAATAGTTTGCGAAATGTACTTTGTGCGGTAAGAAATTATCGTACAAATCGACGACGACGAATTTAAAAAAACCTCTTCAGAAATCACATTTATTTGTGAATTTCTCTTCACAAAGACCTTCGGAGCTAGATTTGGGTGAGTAAGGAAAAAAATATTTTTATTGCAATTACGGTTATTTCAGTGCATGCATAATCATTTATTTTTTATTTTATTAATTTTTTAAAAATAAGAGCATGCTATACAGTGCTTTGTGCATTTTTACACGCGAGTTTTCATTTGTCGTGACTACTTAAGCTGTCGATACCACCGCACCTGTTTGCCTTGACATTTTCAAACATTAAATTATGTTGCATATGGTGCCGGAATACTTAATTATTTAATTCGAAGTTATTGTTGCAGGTGTAATAACGATAGTGCTAATAAAATGCCACTGGGTGATATATGAACTGTCGCCTCGCAATTATTAGTAACTAATCGGATAACAGATTGTATCAGTGCTCATTCCCGTGTATCATTTGTTTTTAACCCTGACGATGACAGGGGGGGGGGGGGGGGGAAATTAGATACTGTTTCATATTTTAAAATTTTGAAAAGGATAATTGTTTTTAATGGAGTCTTCAACTGAATTCCGTAAATGTTTTAAATTTTGTGGTTAAACTCAACCAAAAAATTTGACACGTTAATAGTACATGTGACTTTCCACAGTGACAGTCATATTGAATATTTTGAAGTTCAGGGCCCTACTTATACATCAGTATTTGTTTAAAATATATGTCAACAACAATTAAGATATTTTTTAGGGTGGAAATACAGTACCCTCCCTTCCCCTCAATACACATTATTGAAAATGTGTTGGTATTGCTAGGATTAAAGAAGAAACTTGAAGCTATAGTCATTACTAAAACTGAGTCAATTGTCAACTTGTATGAAGTAAATATTCAAGCTGCAAGTACCATGTAGAATACTGTACGCAAACATTGTAATATATATCACCAAAAATAATATGGCATCATTTCTATTGTGCTTATGCTGATATGAAACCTACTTTTCTGTAGGTGAAACCCTTCCTGTAGAGGTGATCCTTGGCACCAGTAGCGTGGAAGAGGAGCGAGCTGCTCCAGCCCCATCAATGCAGCAAGGTGTTCAAAGTTCTATGACATCGTACCTCCCCAAAAGGATCGGACTGAATCAGAAAAAGAAGATAGATGGGCAACTTCTTCAGCTGTTCACTAAAGACTTCCAACCATTTTCAGTTGTTGAAGATTCGGGGTTTTGTGCGGGCACTTAATCCTGGTTATGAGTTACCAAGCAGGAAGCATATTTCAGATGTAACGCTGCAAGCAGCATACACAGCAGCAAAGGAGACAGTGGTAGACAAACTGTCAGCTGCGAAGACAGTTTGTTTGACCACAGATTGCTGGGCATCGGCAGCAAATGAAGGTTACATGGCGGTGACAGGGCATTTTGTGTCTGAAGATTTCACCTTGCAATCTGTGTTGTTAGGATGTTCCCAATTCTCTGGTGCACATACTGCTTCGAATCTGTCGGCATCTCTAATAGGCACGACAGATAACTTCAGGCTGACAAAGTTTTGCTGGTTGTGACGGATAATGCACCAAATATTAAAAATGCAGTATCCATTTTACAGTGGAAACACTTTGGGTGCTATGCACATACACTAAATCTTATTGTGCAGAATGCACTAAAACATTTTGTATCAATTCAGCAGAAAGTCAAAACTATTGTAGCATTCTTCAAGAGAAGCTGCAAGGCAAGAGAAAGACTGCTGACATACCAACAAAATAATGGGGCCGGTCATGTTAAAAAACTGGTGCAGGAGGTGCCAACAAGGTGGAACTCTACTCTGTGTATGTTGGAGCGAATAGTTGAAATTAAAGATGCAGTGAAGACTTCACTTGTACTATTCACAGTTGATTTTGAACAACTGACAGACGAGGAATAGAATATCTCTGCTCAGAACTCAGCTCTGTGCTGAAGCCATTTGCACAGGTTTCAACACAGCTTAGTGCTGAGTCATATCCTACTGGCAGCCAAGTAATTTAAGCAGCTTTTTTCTAGCTAAAATGTTAGCTGTGGTATTATGGCATAATCATTTCTGAGATATTGTACTGTTTGTGTTATATTGAAGAACTTATTCCAATTTTCAGGTTATTGTTCTGACAAGGGGATTATTATCAGTGTGTGCAGAACTTTTGAAAAGGCCATTTAACAGTGTGACAAGGACTGTCATTGAAGAATTAACAAAAGGCCTGAAAGATCGTTTCCACAATGTAGAGATGAGCAAGTCTATAGGAGTAGCCATTCTACTAGATCCACGCTTTAAATCTCTTGTGTTTGAAAGCCGAGTTGCAGCAGATAATGCAAAGAAACAGCTTATTGAACTAGTAGCACAAAAGATGGGTGACAGAAGACTGACAAACACAGGCCAGAGCCATGAAACTGTGTCAGCTCCAACCACCACTGATCCCTTGTCAGTATGGGGTGTCTATAGTGCAATTGTAAAATCAACACAGCCCCGGGGCACTCCTCAGTCAGCTGCTATTGTGGAAGTACAAAGGTACATGGACAGCCCAGTTATTAGTAGAAGCGAGGACCCACTGGCATGGTGGCGTGAAAATCAATATATTTTCCCAAATATGTCTAAAGTGGTAAGGGAAAAATTCAACATAGTGGCCACTTCTGTGCCATGCAAAAGAATATTTTCTAAAACTGGTATCATTATAAATGAAAGGCGCACACGGCTGAAGGCGTCCAAAGTTGAAAAACTTATATTTCTAAATATGGACAGTACTAACTCCTGAATTTCCTGTTACAGGGTACGTGTTATTTATTGTATTTAATGAGAGATTACTGGTGATTTATACCCCAAAATATGCTTTTCTTATCTTAGACGTTTATTTCAGTAGTGGATTCGAGAGGCACACCAACACCAGCAGATGAGTCTCCGTTTAATACTTGGGATATTATAACAGTAAGGTAAGTCTAGTTTGGGTACATTTTTGGCAGATTTGATCTCCCCCTTAAAATGGAGATATAACTGTAGGCCATAGCATATATTTGTTATGCTACATTAAAAGAGTACTAGTGGTGTTGTGTTGAAGTGTTTAATGTATATTGTCGGTCAGTAAGTCAGAGCACTTTGTTCCAGTTATAGCTCCAGAAGTCAATCACCAGCAGCAGATGTCACACAGTTATAAAATGGGAAACTTGTAGAATAAGGTACTAGTGGTTTGGATACATGTGTGGGAAATTTCACCTTTCACTTAAAATGAAGGTACAGTTACAGTCCTTAAGAGTATACTGGCAAATGGTAACTCAAAGCTCTTTGTTTCTGTTACAGCTCCAGAAGTCAGCAGCAGCAGACGTCACACAGCTATAATGTGAGAAGCTTGAAGAATAATGTGGTAGTGGTTTGGATACATATGACATATTTCGCCTTCAGTTTAAAATTGAAGTTTGTATATATTGGCAGGTGGTAACTCGGAGCTCTTTGTTCCAGTTATGGCTCCGATAGTCTTCCAGCAGCAGCAAATGTTACACAGTCCTATAGCGGTAAACTTGAAGTATAAGGTAATAGTATTTTGCATACAATGACAAACTTGACCTTTCGCTTAAAATGGAGGTACATTTGCACTGAGGTTAATGTTATGACACGTGAATGGATTACCAGTGATGTATATGTAAATACTGGAATTTGTAACTTAGAACTTAATTTCAGTATCGGCTTTGAAATTTGGTCACTGGATACAACTATATTATCTCTCATGTTGATAGCAGCAATCATCAGATTGCAATCCAGTTAAGTACCTGTGAGGCATGAGATGTCAAAAATACTATTAGGTTATTGGTAGCCTGTGTCAAGGCATGTGGCACCTCGAAGTTTGTAAGTACAGTAGCATTTTGTTTTCTGCTTTACTTAAAAACTGTTAGCTGTAGCACCCATTCTGACATTCAATTATTTTGAATTTCAAGTTTCTTAAAATGATACTAACACCGGTTTCATGTGTGTTAACACTAACCCATATATTATTGTTAATATATGCTGCTATTTTCCTCAGATGTTAACTGAAATTGTTTTATTGTAATGATAACAACACTTCAGCCTTTGCAAACTTGCAGTATAGGTTACCTGCTGAGAAATATTTACTGTAAGAAATGTTTCTTGAATAGGACCAAAAGGAAAACCACTGAAAATGCCAAACGTGAATTGGTGAAACATCCTGTGCTCAATACTAAATTTCATTTGCAAAACACGGAAGTTTTCCTATGTTTGTGGTGGAACACAACAAATTCTCATAATTTTGCTAGTTTGTATTCTAGAAAGGGTGCCAGAAATGGAAGAGTATAATTTTTATTAAATCGGGAATTAAATGTAAGTAGGTTGGAATACAGAAAGGGTGCAACTGGCCTTCCCCACTGTAGCCTGATGTGCTCCAACATACATTTGTACTGATGTGCAGGTGGTTATAACACTAGTATCAAACTGCATGGTACCCACTTACTAATGTGACCTACCCTTGCATGATCTGCTGCAGACAGCAAGAAATCCGCTACTGCTCTTACTACCTGTCCAACAGTTGTGGAGGATTTTTTCCCCTTGGTGCTTGCCATGACATGTTTTGCCCTCTGCCCTTAAAATCTCAATTCTTGTTACATTTTTCATCCATTTTCTATCTCCTGATGGACCTGTATTGATAAAAAACTAATCAATGCAGAAGTGATTGTAGAACTTTTGCTAGTGGCAGTGTGGAGGGGCTCTACTCTTTAAAAAATAAAATTACATTGTGGGACAGGGAATTATTATTAGATGCTTTCATGGACATTTTGTTTACTGAAAAAGTCAGTCATTATCTGAGGTATTTAAATGTTAACTTCAAATCTAAAACTGCATCAAATGATACATTTCAGTAAGTCTTTAACAAGTTTAAGTATCTTGCTTCACATGCTGGACCCTCCAACTATAAAAAACAGTTTTGCAGAGAACAGCTATTCAGATGTTAACATCCCAGAATTTGTGTAGAAGATATCCCTTACATTGTTAGTTTCATTGTGGTCACACTCTACAGTGTAGTGTTATCAGCATACATATAGAAGTTTGAAGAACATATTAAATTAATTGCTAGACATGCCTTAAGTGAATATGTTTACTACTAATGTGAGTCAGCTAAGTAGTTGCTACAAGTTTTTATGTTGTTTCTAAAGTGTCTTTAGACAAGGATATTTGTGCTGTTTGTTTCCTGTTCTTCTGTTGCAGATAACTACTCATATATGCAGCAACTGCTGAAGCAGCCTCTGGCAGTTTATTGAAGTTCCGTGAACAAAGTGTTGTGTGGTCTGTTTGTGTAAAGTGATAAAGAACAATGTTAAAGTGTAATTGCATATGTAATTGTGTATATATTTAATCATTATTTTTGCTAGTTGTAAGATCTATTTTCATGTAAATCAGAACATTGTATAATAGGTAACAACCGAATGAGGCAGTGTAGCTATTAACAGCACTGACCTCATATTCGGGAGGATGGGGTTCGCTCTGTCTGGCCATCCTGATTCGGGTTTTCCTGGATCGCTAAGGCAAATGCCGGGATGGTTCCTTCATCAAGGCCACGGCTGACCACCTGTCCTGCCCTTAAAGAGATCCTTTACACATTGTGTGTATACCCATATTTTGAATTATTGATGTTTTTTGTGTTATGTTGAGATATTCTTGGATGAAATAAAAAAGTTTATACATTTGTATTTGTGGTCACATGTTAAATTACTGAGAAAATTGCAGAGTGGTTATGGCACCGAATTTCCATTCAGGTGCATTGGGATCCTTCGCCTGTTTGAACATCCTGATTTACATTTTGTGGGTTCCCTAAATTCCTTTAGGCAAATACTTTTGTTGGTTCCACTGAATAGGCCATGGCAGATTATTTGCCATTTCCAATCTGAGTTTCTGCTCAGTATCTGACATGTTAACTATTTATTCATTCCCTTTATAATGCTGCAATGTTTTAAGTGTTCCATATCATTGTGGAAAAGTCAGAATAAAATTGATCATCTCACATGTACATACATTTGTGTTGGTTACCATTTTTTATTTTAACTTATCTTCTTTTTATTCCCTGTACTCTAAGTAATTTGTTGAAAACCCATGAGCGCAAAGACGAGCACTTACTACCATTTTAGGATATATTTTATGTACAAATAAGGTAATCTCTCATGTGGCATGGTGATGTCTTTGTTGAGGTGATATTACTGTCTCATGAACATGGGTGTCTTACATAGAACATACAGAAATTAAACAGCTGTGCAGTAATCCTGTAATATATATTTTAATTTTGGGGCAGAATAGGAAACTCATCTCAAGTGATACATGTATCACATCTCCTACCTTCTCAAGAAATGTCAAAATTTGTGGCACTACTGTGAGCACAAACACTTGCTGTCTCATACATAGTATGGAAAGCTATGAAGTGTAGTAGTGTGTATGCAACATGTTAATACTTTCTAGGGATTTTAAACTTACTGAAATGCCTTGAGTATTGGCAGTGATCTAAAAATGGAACATAGTTGAGTATCTTCTCCAAGTACACCCCATCACTAATGCTTGGTAGCATCATGATGAAAAGTGCCAGTGCTGTATCAGGTCAACTTGAATACAAAGAAACTTATGTAATTTGGTGAGACTTAGCTTTGTGGCATTAGCGAGAGAAAAATGAGTTTTCTCAATTTGTACACATCCATTGCAAATAGGCTTTCTTTCATTTAATTAGTTTTTGGCCATTGACTTTGAAACATTTTATACATAGTTTGGAGCATATCACTTTTATGCGGGAACATTGTCCAGTGTACACTTCAAACATAGGTATTGCAATTGAAGCATTTCACGGAGGTATATTTGGCATGAATACAATATGCTTACAACAATAATCACGTCAGACACTTTGTCAGTGTATTTAAATAAAAGTATAGATTTACTTACATTTGGGCCTATTAGCACTTGTGCATACTACATGAACGTTTTTGAATAAAATATGCTTTTTGTTTTCAAAGAGCTCAAGTCAGTTCATTTTCTATTATGTTAAGCAACACTGAAAAACTCTGTTAGGTGCACTCATTGCTACGTTGAGGTTGTTATATGCAAGACTTAGCCCTTCATTTTGAGTGCTCATCTTGTCTTGTTCATGAATTAGTCTTACCTATTCAGACAGTTAACTGTCATGATATTAAACTGCAAAAAGATCAAAGCAGGCAGCTGGCATTGACAGATGAAGTGTTTCGAAAGGATTCGTGTTATTGCCTCGTGTGAGACAGAAAAAAAGCAAAACGTGGAATCCACAGGTAAAGCATTCCCCAGGAAAGGACATTTTGTATTTCCTATAGATGAATATCTTAACAGGGACTGGTAGAGTAACTTAAGTAAAAAGTATTATTTCAGTTTTTACAGCACTTTACTGCAACAGTCAAGATCAGATTTCTGAAAACTTACTGCAAATTTGTATTACCTACACAATACCATTAATTCATACTCTCACAATCTGGATATCCAAAGAAGAATTGTATAAAGAGAGTGAAAAGGTATTGTAATGACATCTGAGACATTAAGCCTTATGAGTTGTTAATCAATCATTCAGCACTGGAATTCTGTATACAATAATGCCAAACATGACAGATACACAACAAACTGAAGGCTTGGACATATGCATTAGTCATTCTCCCACCACAAAATCAAAGCCCTCACTGTAGATTAGATTAACTTGTTTTTGTCCCAGGGACCCAAAAATGAGATGATTCTCATGGATGTGCAACATGTCAAAGTATAACATAAAGCATTTGAATATAAAACTTACCACCATTGTCATCGGTCACGAGATTGTCAAAATATGTGAACATATTGCAGAAAACTGGAGCTGCTAATATGTACAGTATTAATATACTGCCAGAACAAAACATAGTTATGCACTTTTAATAAATTTATCACACACAGAATACCTGATCTTGACTGTTGTGACCAAGTGCTGTCAAAACTGAAATATGCTGGTAGCAGAATTTTTACTTAAGCTGGTCTAACAGTCCCTGTTAAGATCTATAAAGTAGGATTTGCCTATCAAAAAGTCTTTCAAACTTTCAGTAAACTGTGCTTTATCTGAAACAAAGTTTTTAATGGTTGCTGGAATTTTATTGAAAATGTGTGTTCTTGAATGTTGAACCCCTTTCTGGTCAAGGTAAGTGATTTTAGATCTTTATGTAGATAGCTGTTCCTATTCCTGGTATTGATACTATGTATTGTGCTATTGGTTGGAAATACTTGCAACAAATTTCATTAAAGAATAAATATACTATAAAGCAGTGGTTAGAATATGAAGTTCCTTGAACAGGTTTCTACATGGTGTTCTTGAATTTATACCACAAACGATTTTTTTTAGGCCTACATGCTTTTACATGCTAAATACTTTTGCTCCGCTGAAGAGTTACCCCAGAATATGATTCCTTATGACATAACAGAATAAAAATAGTATGTTAACTTTTTTACATTTGTGTCTCCTACATCTGACAGCATTCTAACTGCAAATACAGATTTGTTTATGAGCTTTAGCAATTCTGTGGTAAGCCCTTCCCAACTGAATTTATTATCGAGTTATAATCCCAGAAATTTAACACTGTCAATCTTTGCGGTATGCATGTCTTTATATGTTATGGGATTATAGAACCTTACGTCACGGGGTCAAAGCAGACGGGTGGAATCGGACGCTACCATTCATCCTATGTCATACACACGCTGCAGCTGGAGAAATCGAGCAGTTTTCCAACTAGCGTACTCACACTTTCAACCATATGACTATCTTGTAGAGGAGTAAACGAATCATTCACATTACGTATATTTTTGTGTTGTATTACAAGACAGTACACTTATTCTATTAAGTAAACAACACAAGAAATTAAGCTTCGAATTTAACCTAAAGTATTCAGTTTACATATTTCTTCAAACTTAAAAACGCACGTTGTTAACATTTTACTTAAACAGCGTTGTGGCGAAGTTCCGCGTACTTTCTGTTGCAGCTGCGAGGATAATATTTCTAATAGCGACCGATAACCTACATACATATAATATGAAACACTAATAATCGTTCTAACATCAACTAAAATATACCCGGAGTTAATTAGCTAAGGTTATGACACGATTCATACGACATTCCTGCCATTTCACACTACTCGCAGTTATACTGATAACTATTAACTAAACTGATGGATTCCAACTATGTCGTAATTTAACTGTCGGAGTAATCGGTATTCGCTAGCGAAAAATAACTTAACAATTATTAATAACCGTTAACGACAACGGTTATCAAAGAATATCGGGAACTGTGATAACGATTACTCCAGGACAACCGTTTGGCCCACCTCTACAACCTACTCCGTAGCTCTACCTTAACAATTTAACACATACACTGCTAATACTTGGCTCACGATACGAGGTACACGAGGTATAAACCACGTTAAGATGCACCTCTCCAAAAATTACCGATCGATTTGTAGCGTTGGTCATTTAACCGAAATCAGTACGCAATAGCTGCGAAATATATAGCATTTGCCACGAACTACCATAACGAGTATTAAATATTCTTGTGATAAGTACTGCAAATATTCGCTCCCTTACATCAAAGTCTTTAAAGAACAAGAAATACATCACTGTGGAGATGAACTCTATTTCAAATACTTTCTGACAAGACGTCACAATGCGAAATAAATGTAACTGCCAGCTGTCGGCTGCTACTGGTCGGTGAAAGGTGGGCCATACAATTGTTGCCTGGCGTCGCCAACAGATGGCAGGGCGGTAGTTAGTCTTTTGCTCACGGCAGTACGTGTTGGTGAACTATGTAGTATTAACACCTGTATGCAAGAACATCGACTTCTTTACTGATACATTAGTTCCCCACTAAGGGTCAGACTGATGAAATATAAACCTCTCTTCAAAGTTTAGGCGAATTGAACAGCATTTCAAATTAAATAAAAACATGGCTATGAAATATGTTTTTTTCTTTTTGATGCACATCCTCTCCCGAAATAATGTCCATATCATTCTGTTTCTATGGGGAACATATACGTTTTGACGATCCTCACATTGAAGTCTTTCTCGCCGTCTCCGAACGTTTCGGGAATTCAGTTCCCACAAGTATCGTAACACAAGACTCCTTTCTAGCGTAACAGGGAGATACTCTAAGTCTCCCATCGCCTTTAATATCCACATTTCTCAGTTCTTTCACTAAATTTGTAGTAGTTGTCTGTTCACCTAAACGCAAAATATTCGCCAATGCGCCACTAAATGTACCCTTCAGAAAACGCTGTTTCTTCTTTTCATTTGCAGTCGTCGTCCAGTAACAAAGAATCTCTTCAGAGGAGAAAAATAAACAAGATATGAAGATCGCAGAATACTAGTAGCGTTCGGTGGAATGCAAATGAACTATGTGTTCTTTTCTCACAAAGTTCTGAAGTTTTCATTGAGATTTGAGAAGAGAGAATATTTCAAATATTAATCTCCTTCCTTCCGTATCTGAGGCAAACATGAGGAAGTGAGTTTGAATTCAATTGTCAATCAACTCTGTTCTAGCCACCCACTCTGCTGTGTTTATTTGCGTTCCAGGAGGTGACTGTATATCCAGTCAGTCCATTTTCGTTTACGTTTATCAATAAGATAAGGCGGAAGGAATTCTCCTGCTGCATTCCCCAACAACATAAGAGTGAAGCACGGTCTTGAGGTGTCCTCAGTTTTCTCAGGACGTCGACATGTCCAACGAAATAAGAGCTTTCTTTTGCTGGTATGTCATGAAACACATTTTCGTCAAAACTGTAAACTTTTCAGCAGGACGGCCTTTAACCTCGGCTTTGTATTTCTCTATAAAAGATATTGATTACATTCTCATTTACAGCAGCACCCTTCGTTTAAATATTGACTGTAAATTTGTGAGGCAGTTCAGAACTATGTCTCTCTAAAAATGGCTTTCCCCAGGCCAATTCAAGCATATTATCAGCAAGGCAGTCTACTGTTCTTTTTCAGGTAACATGATTTAACCATGCACCTGAAGTCAGATACTGATATTGGAAGAACCGTATCACTGACACTGATACAGTCTTTTACAAAACATCTCTCTTCAGTCTTGGTAAGAACAGTGGGCCTTCCAGCTTTTCCGTCATTCTTGTTTCTCAAATTGTTCACAATGGTTTGTCTTGGGATGTAATACTTCCTTGCGGCTTTCCCGTGTCCAATTAGTCGAGAAGTAATTTCTTCTAATATCTTCTTGATTTTCATTCGAATGACCGGTTTCGTGCCATATTCCTGAGAACCTGGTTTTGGACGTTTCTGTCATTCTGCCGTCTGTAAAAGAAAAACATAGTAAGCCTACAGTACTGTTTTAATTCGCGGCTTATTGGAGGCTTAGAATGAATATTTAAGCTTATTTATAGTTGCACCTACAGTACTCTTCGAATAATTTGGAAGAGTGTAGAACATTTCTACTTCCTTCTGCATAAGCCTCTATTGTTCATCTCGATAGCTGCACTGGCTCTAAAATTTCCTGTTGTTGTTGTTGGTTGTTGGTTGTTTTTGGGGAAGGAGACCAGACAGCGTGGTCATCGGTCTCATCGGATTAGGGAAGGATGGGGAGGGAAGTCGGCCGTGCCCTTTCAGGGGAACCATCCCGGCATTTGCCTGGAGTGATTTAGGGAAATCACGGAAAACCTAAATCAGGATGGCCGGACGCGGGATTGAACCGTCGTCCTCCCGAATGCGAGTCCAGTGTCTAACCACTGCGCCACCTCGCTCGGTAAAAATTTCCTGAAAGATGTTACTTCTACTAATAGTCGATAGCGATATTGTGGTCGACACTAGACGTAGACTTAAAACACTTTAATCTTTAATTACACTCTCAGTGTAAACTGTTCACCGATATGGCCAGATTTGTGTCTCACATATAGTTCGAATCAAAGGAATGCAGAGTACTACCTACTACACAGGTTCATAGATTGTTAAATTGTCCTAGTGTTAGTAACCAAACGACACAGTCCAGTAGCTGAAAAAAATTCACCTGTGACAAACATTTAACCTATTAGTTCACCATATCACTGCCCTCATACACATTTAGAGAACTCGAAACAATTATGATAGTGCACAAAAATAATCAAGTCCGTCAACACTACTCTGCTATGTGGTCATTGTTCATGAGAGTCAGTGATCACGGATGTTCCTCTAATAAGTTTTCACTCGGAGTTAATTATTGATTACGGTCAAAAAAGTCACAAATTAAGCCCAGAGTTGAAGAAAACGAACCGTACACAAATAGCGCGAATATTTCAGAATGTTTGTTATCGTACTACGGCACACAGCTCACGACAAGAGACACAGGTGTTGCTCCACTTACCCTCAGCCGCAGACTGACTGACCTCAGCTGTGCTAGATCCATACATACATTCGCCTAGGAACACTATTATTGATAGCAGTCATTTTGCATGAAATATTTTATTATCCTCAAAACACTAGCTTCCGAATTATCTACTTAATTAACAAATGCTGCAAATCAAGGGGAACAAAAAAAATCATTAACATAATTATAATACCCCAATTCAGAATAATCAGTGTACTAGAAAAGTGGTAATTTTTTGCTGGCGCAATGTTACTCTAAAATGACATGAACTTGCAATTAGATGTGTCACAGTGTTTATTTCGACACAGTAACTAATCGCTTGAAATAACATTTCACCACAGTAAACAGAAAAAATTATTTGACTGTTTGAAAATGAAACATTATGAAGGAGGTCATGGTATTGAAATCTCTGCCTGTATTTCTTTCTTCACAACAAATGAGGTAACACTCGTTTCACTTTACTTCTCGCACACGTGACATAATTTTGACGTCATACGCAAAAATCGACCACGGCTATCGAATTTCGTTTGCATTCAATATGGGCCTCTCACAGGACTTTACCTTCGCGTACGGGATGTTTACAGAAAACGTCGTTCTTGGAATGATTTATTATAATCATTGCTATAATAAAAGTCACATAATGATTTATCGACGGTTAATGTCTTCGTATAAGAGTGTTCTTAGGAATGAGTTGTTATCGTCAATAATTGACAATTTAAACATGAAACAGCTTATTTTATAATCCGCAGTATGCCGTTTCATGGTTACGAGGCGCTGATTACTTATCGCAGAGACGTTACCATTTATAAAGTCAGTTAATAACCTATCAACCGTTGAACCTTTCAAGAGAGAATATGATAACGAAGACACAAGAAACAAATCACAATTGTGACGTCACCGCCACTAGGCTGTCGTTACAAACCAGCATCAGCGCAAGAACGTGTACTTCTTCTGTGAGAGCGTAACAGACTTAGTTCTCGACTGTCAGTCTGTGTGCCATTTACAAAGAAACTGTGCCATTCCTGTAGGCTATAGTGCCAAATGCATGACACGCTGGCTGCAACTCTGTGATTTCCTTCTATTGGGTATGAGATCAAATACAAAATTTTACTGCTTCTTAAGAAAAACATTGCTAGTGAAACCGACATACACCATAGCCTTTAAAGTATGCTATAGCAGTTAGTGTGATATAGTTTTAGTAAAAGTTAGCAGACAGGATGCAGTAATTATTACGGCGATCACGAGTTTAATTACTTTGACAAAATTGTAATTCACGGAGACACAAATGACTCACTAGAGATCGTATCGATATTGTCGCTCGGATAGTTTAGTCCCTCATGTAACCAAGTTTTAATCAACAAAGCCAAAAGAGATATTTCATAAATCTGATACGTCCTTATGTCCGTGTCATCTGTACAAGAATACTGCTGCTAATGAAACGAAATCTTTGTAAGTAAAATATAGGCTTAGTATTACGCACATTCAGTGTTAAAAATACAATTATGCATATCGGTAAGAGAAAATTCGGAGAGAGGGGAAAATGACAAATGAAGTGTTGGTTTACGTGTCACAAAATTTATTCCTAACTACTTTACAGTTGACAATGTTCTCTCTTAGCTGTTACTACAGTTATGGCTACGTTAACTTTTTAATATAATTATTGAGAAACATATTACACCCAATTTCACTACACACTGAAGAATGCTGTGATCTGTGTGATCTAGCTTACTACAAGAAAATCCCCTAGGTAGAAGTCTTCTCTTTTAATTACATCAACAGTAAATTTCTCTGGGAAGAGCATCTCATGAAGCTGACTTCATGTTCTCTAGACACCAAGTTTTTAACAACCAAATAAATAAAAATAACAGCATTAATGAACTCATTATTAGGACATTATGACCTCCTTCTGTCCACTTTTCTTACATCTTCATCATTTTCTATTACTAAAAGTCTTTTATTTAGCTCTAGTTATGTTTTTGATGTCTCACATCTCAGCTTCTTAAGAACAGCTCTGGCATAATACCCTGACAAGTATGTGAAAACAGGCAAGTATTCCTGAACAGACTGAACTCGTTCCTCACTGAAACCCATTATACTGTAAATGTTTGTTGGTGGTGATGGAGGTAAGTTCACATCATCTACTCAGTCAGTTTTAAAAGAATGTGAATCTATTCCAACTTCACGAAGAGCAGATGATGGAATTTCCCAGGGCAGCAAGGTCTCAATTCTTAGCTTGAAGTGAATGTCAAATACCTTTCTCAAAATACCAAAGACACCAATTATTTGGATCCTTCCATTGTTCGCTGTTTTCCAAATCTCGTTTCTAGAGCATCTGTCTGAACATTTCGTGGCAGAACATATTTAAAATTGGTGCCCTCACTGCAATACTTGGTCATTTCTAGAATATGAGTGGTATCTGATATGGCTGAATGTGTGTTATTGGATAATCTATATGTGCAATCAAGGAAACATTTCCATAAATCGAACCATAATAAAAAATCTTTCGAAATATCTGATAATTTCGTCACTTGTGCTGGAAAGCGGTTTTTACAGAGTATTCAAGGTAACATTTAAAATGTTCCATCAATGCATAAATTAATTTTGATGAATTTAGCAGTGCTCTCAATACTGAGTAAGATGTTTCCCCAAGGCTAAGAAATTTTGAACAACCATCCCAGTGGAACTATTAAGCACAGGTTTGACATTTTGTCACTCAATGTTGCTTATATAAACAGGTTTTTTGGTAGATTTTATTATCTGTGTACACTCAACGACATGTTGCTTTTTAACTGCAGAGAACTTGGCCACAAGCAGTTGTATACTTTCTGAAACGGATTCAAACTGTGGGTACTTTATTTACTCATCAGTATCTTTTTTATCAGGAGAAAGAAAACTGGCGTTCTACGGATCGGAGCGTGGAATGTCAGATCCCTTAATCGGGCAGGTAGGTTAGAAAATTTAAAAAGGGAAATGGATAGGTTAAAGTTAGATATAGTGGGAATTAGTAAAGTTCGGTGCCAGGAGCAACAAGACTTTTGGTCAGGTGATTACAGGGTTATAAATTCAAAATCAAATAGGGGTAATGCAGGAGTAGGTTTAATAATGAATAAAAAATAGGAGTGCGGGTTACCTACTACAAACAGCATAGTGAACGCATTATTGTGGCCAAGATAGACACAAAGCCCATGCCTACTACAGTAGTACAAGTTTATATGCCAACTAGCTCTGCAGATGATGAAGAAATTGATGAAATGTATGACGAGATAAAAGAAATTATTCAGGTAGTGAAGGGAGACGAAAATTTAATAGTCATGGGTGACTGGAATTCGAGTGTAGAAAAAGGGAGAAAAGGAAACGTAGTAGGTGAATATTGATTGGGGGGAAGAAATGAAAGAGGAAGCCGCCTTGTAGAATTTTGCACAGAGCATAACCTAATCATAGCTAACACTTGATTCAAGAATCATAAAAGAAGGTTGTATACATGGAAGAAGCCTGGAGACACTAGAAGGTATCAGATAGATTATATAATGGTAAGACAGAGATTTAGGAACCAGGTTTTAAATTGTAAGACATTTCCAGGGGCAGATGTGGATTCTGACCACAATCTATTGGTTATGAACTGCAGATTGAAACTGAAGAAACTGCAAAAAGGTGGGAATTTAAGGAGATGGGACCTGGATAAACTGACTAAACCAAAGGTTGTAGAGAGTTTCAGGGAGAGCATAAGGGAACAATTGACAGGAATGGGGGAAGAACTACATTAGAAGAAGAATGGGTAGCTCTGAGGGATGAAGTAGTGAAGGCAGCTGAGGATCAAGTAAGTAAAAAGATGAGGGCTAATAGAAATCCTTGGGTAACAGAAGAAATATTGAATTTAATTGATGTTAGGAGAAAATATAAAAACGCAGTAAATGAAGCAGGCAAAAAGGAATACAAACGTCTCAAAAATGAGATCGACAGGAAGTGCAAAATGGCTAAGCAGGGATGGCTAGAGGACAAATGTAAGGATGTAGAGGCTTGTCTCACTAGGGGTAAGATAGATACTGCCTACAGGAAAATTAAATAGACCTTTGGAGAGAAGAGAACCACTTGTATGAATATCAAGAGCTCAGATGGAAACCCAGTTCTAAGCAAAGAAGGGAAGGCAGAAAGGTGGAAGGAGTATATAGAGGGTCTATACAAGGGCGATGTACTTGAGGACAATATTATGGAAATGGAAGAGGATGTAGATGAAGACGAAATGGGACATAAGATACTGCGTGAAGAGTTTGACAGAGCACTGAAAGAGCTGAGTCGAAACAAGACCCCGGGAGTAGACAACATTCCATTAGAACTACTGATGGCCTCGGGAGAGCCAGTCATGACAAAACTCTACCATCTGGTGAGCACAATGTATGAGACAGGCGAAATACCCTCAGACTTCAAGAAGAATATAATAATTCCAATCCCAAAGAAAGCAGGTGTTGACAGATGTGAAAATTACCGAACTATCAGTTTAATAAGCCACAGCTGCAAAATACTAACGTGAATTATTTACAGACGAATGGAAAAACTGGTAGAAGCCAACCTCGGGGAAGATCAGTTTGGATTCCGTAGAAATGTTGGAACACGTGAGGCAATACTGACCTTACGACTTATCTTAGAAGAAAGATTAAGAAAAGGCAAACCTACGTTTCTCGCATTTGTTGACTTAGAGAAAGCTTTTGACAATGTTAACTGGAATACTCTGTTTCAAATTCTGAAGGTGGCAGGGGTAAAATACAGGGAGCGAAAGGCTATTTACAATTTGTACAGAAACCAGATGGCAGTTATAAGAGTCGAGGGGTATGAAAGGGAAGCAGTGGTTGGGAAAGGAGTGAGACAGGGTTGTAGCCTCTCCCCGATGTTATTCAATCTGTATATTGAGCAAGCAGTAAAGGAAACAAAAGAAAAATTCGGAGTTGGTATTAAAATTCATGGAGAAGAAGTAAAAACTTTGAGGTTCGCTGATGACATTGTAATTCTGTCAGAGACAGCAAAGGACTTGGAAAAGCAGTTGAACGGAATGGACAGTGTCTTGAAAGGAGGATATAAGATGAAAATCAACAAAATCAAAACGAGGATAATGGAATGTAGTCAAATTAAGTCGGGTGATGCTGAGGGAATTAGATTAGGAAATGAGACACTTAAAGTAGTAAAGGAGTTTTGCTATTTAGGGAGTAAAATAACTGATGATGGTCGAAGTAGAGAGGATATAAAATGTAGACTGGCAATGGCAAGGAAAGCGTTTCTGAAGAAGAGAAATTTGTTAACATCGAGTATAGATTTAAGTGTCAGGAAGTCGTTTCTGAAAGTATTTGTATGGAGTGTAGCCATGTATGGAAGTGAAACATGGACGATAACTAGTTGGGACAAGAAGAGAATAGAAGCTTTCAAAATGTGGTGTTACAGAAGAATGCTGAAGATAAGGTGGGTAGATCACGTAACTAATGAGGATGTATTGAATAGGATTGGGGAGAAGAGAAGTCTGTGGGAGAACTTAACCAGAAGAAGGGATCGGTTGGTAGGACATGTTCTGAGACATCGAGGGATCACCAGTTTAGTATTGGAGGGCAGCGTGGAGGGTAAAAATCGTAGAGGGAGACCAAGAGTTGAATACACTAAGCAGATTAAGAAGGATGTAGGTTGCAGTAGGTACTGGGAGATGAAGAGGCTTGCACAGGATAGAGTAGCATTGAGAGATGCATCAAACCAGTCTCAGGACTGAAGACCACAACAACAACAACATGATGTCCAAATCTTTGTGCTTACTTCCTCAGCTTGTAAAGTTTTGGAGGATAATCTTGAAACTGTATTTGGATGGGTGGATCATATCTGCAGATTTAATTTCAACTTGTGTGTTATCTAAATTTGCATGGTCACCACATTTTTTAATTTTTGTTTGTAGCCATAAATATCCTCATTAAGCTAATCAGATGTAAATGTCAAACTGGGAAGAGGACACAAAAAGGCTACACACAATAATAATAAAAAGAAAGATTCCAAAGGAGTTCCTGACAGCTAAATGTAAAACTCGTTTGTTTTTGGATATATTACATCCAAAAGCTTAAGAAGGCTGTTAGTTTAGTATCTTCAAGGCATAATGCTGCTCCACTGAGCATCACAATAAACAGCCTGAGATAGTAGAATACTGTGATACTACCTAAGAAGAAATTGATGCACCACTGGATGTGAAGTGCACAATTTACTCCACACAGCAGGTGCTCCAGAAGATGGACTCTCACTGTTCTGTGCCATCATGTATATTTCTCTGGTAAATACATAAGTGGTATATTCTACACTGACAGAAAATTGAATAATCACATTTTTGCTTAAAGTTCCTTAAATGGCAATTGATGAGACCATATCTGAAAAGACAGCTATCAACCCCACTTTCCACAGGAGGTAGGACTACAAATTACCAAAATTCTGAAATGTGAAACTTGTAAACCTGGAGTTGATCTAGCAAAACAAGGAAGGTCTGACATGTGTCCCACATCAGATGAGAAAACAAAAGGTTACTGTCTTAGCTATAGCACACAAATATGCAGTGACTAAGAAGTGGGTGTGATGACTATGTACATTTGTTTAACTCCAGGTTTAAGTAATTTACATTATTTCATTGCTATGGTTCTTACTGTTATCCATTAATATCAGAATGTCAACAACTACTTTGTTACTTTAAAATCTTCAATATGTTAGCTGTGGCCGACACTTATAAATGTCAACATAAACCACTAACCCTGTGCTTGTAAGTGTCAGCTGCACTTAATGTGCAAAACAAGAAAATTTTTGCAATTTATTTGAAAGTCCTAATTAAGCTTCCATTTTCATGCATGTTTATATTTAAATATTAAAACTGATGAGAGTTTCATTTCTAGGCCCCTAATTTTCATATCTGGATGGCATCATCCTTGCACTGCAACTAAAAGTGCACCATGCACGACAGGTTCAATGTAATCTCTCCTGTCCACAAATTTGCACCTCACACATGTTGCTATCACAGGAAACTGCACCAAATATGTCAATATAATACTACAGTTAATTTTCCATATATCTAAGCAAAACCAATTCGTGCCCATCCAAGTGTATCTCATCTGTGCACTGCATCTTTCCCTTAACTTTAGTGTGCTTTACATATAAAATTCATACAGCAAATTATCTGAGTAAATTACCCATTCCATACCTACAGCTAATGCTTGTGTAACCCAGTGTGCCTTTCAGATGTGTTTACTTGTGTGTCAATACAAATATCAGGTTTGGTTCTCAAGTGTGTCTTGAAATACATACCCCACATCAATTTTTAAGTACTTAGTCTCAGTTGCAAAATATGTTATGCACTATCAGTGCCATTTCACTGCAAAAATTTTAAATCATGCTGGGAATATACTGATAACAAAGTTTCCGCATTTCTCAGAAATTTAATTTTAGTTGTTTCAGCCAATGAGAACTAGGGAACAAAGCCTTACACTGCCCTGTTTTGTGTGAAGTGGTCTCATGGTAATAACCAGATAGCAGCATTTTTACACTTTATTCTTAATGAGCAAAATGACTTACTTGTATCTGATATTCCTTACCATTTCCAGGCGATTTTTGGGTCTGCAGTATTTTTATTTCAATTTCTACAAAACCAAACGATTAAATGACTAGAAAGTTGTTTACGAATTCAGTTTTAGATACATATTTAGCATAAGATATTAACTGTCTGAAGGATAATTGCTCAAACAGTAATTAGCATTCTAGCTGTATCTTTTTAGCCAAGACTATTATAGATGTATATACTTTACTCTCAAGGTTCCTAAGTGCCCCCTTAACACATTGACTACCATGCTGCTGCCACCAGCGACAACAGCACAGCACGCTTAATGCTGTATACCTTACCTGGTGGTGAAACATGTCATTGACCATATCAGTAAACTTGTTAAATATAGAAAAACCACACCCAAGAAAGGCAGCAAGATAAACTCTCAGAGAATACTATAATCTAAAAATGTAAAATTACAACTAAATAAGCAATTTCCAATTATGTGTACCAAGCAAATTATGCTTAAAAATGTAAAATTACAACTAAATAAGCAATTTCCAATTATGTGTACCAAGCAAATCATGCTTTGAGTCAGTGATTTCTTTTGCCACAATTGATTAAGAAACATGCAAACTGAAGGACTAGTGAATAATCATACTTTACCTGTGAAAAGCAGCAAAGCCATTAGAGACAGCTATGTGCATAGTCCAATTTATGCTGAAATTATCAACTTGGTATTTCAATTAAATTTTGTGACCTATAGGCAACACGTTAAAGGAATCAAAAGAAAAAAACACAAAATTAATTTCTTTATTAACAATGCTCGGATTTCCACACCACCATAGAGGTACCAAGCTTGATGCGTTACTCATTTTTTTTACATGGCAAGTTTCCCCAGTATGCCTATAAACCATGAAAAACACAAATAGCTACTTCTTGCTGTCTTCTCTTCTTTGGACTTTCACTTCAGAAACTCTGAAACATCCATTACAAAAATAGGTAACACCACTCACAAATCTGGATTCTGTCACTGCAATTCATAGCAATTTTACTGTAAAAATACTGACTATGGTCACTGATGTCATTTTGAACATTCAGAAATTTTCAAGTGTGAAGGAACATGTTACTGAAACAAAATACTAGAGCGATACTGAAGTTAGAATACAGTCACTACACAAAATCTGACCAACAAAAGTTACGAAGATTGCAACTTAAATACCGAAGCCATTTCTTATGAGAATATGCTGTTACCACAAATAATCCTCATAGTTGTACTGAAAGAAACATTACAGGGTAACACAGTGCATCACAATACTATAGGCACAAAGAAGGAAATTCTGTAGATTTACCAGACACTTTTCTTTTCTTTTCTTGCACATCATAAAATTATTATACAAAGTTACTTACCATCCATTGTCTGGAATATAAACTTTCCTTTCTCCTCTGCAAGCATGTGCTTTTGCAGCATGTGTTCTCAAATTTGCCAAGACGTTGAAAAAAATTGCAGTCATCCTGCAGGCACTTCACAGTAACTTCCATATTTGGTTCTATATGCACACACCTGGAAAATGAAGGATACAAAGGTTTCCATAATTGAAATGCTTTATCGCACATGCAACACAAAATCTGGCATTGTACATACACCCACACGGCATCACAAAGAATGGCTTGGCTCAAAGAATATCTGGGGTTCAAAAACTACCAGCGATACTGGCTAGCGTGAGAGATGACCTCATGTCATGATATAACGTCATGATTCCTGAGGGCCTGCGAGCTGCTTCTGCAAAGGATGGCTAGGTTTAAAGAAATCCGTGGTTTGAAAACTGCCAGCGATATTGACTAGCGGGAGAGATGACGTCATGATCCTGGGATTACAGAAGTGTCAGATTCCAGGCGTCTGCTTTGCCCCATGACATCATCAATATGGCAGAAATGGCTATTCTAAGCATCTTCAATATGGCACCTGTGATGTCACTACATACACATGGCAACAAACATGAAAATATGTATAAATAAGACAATAACATCTCCATCCAAAACTTCAATCAAATTAATGAGACAACTGTGGGAAATTGTGGGTTTTAGGGAGAGGTCAAGCTAAATATAAGAGGTTTTTTTTAAAAAAAAAACAACCAACCAAACAAACAAACACACACGGGAGGGCACCATGAAACACAACAAGACAACATCTGCAAACACAACCAACTCATAAACACCGTGGCGTAATGACATCACCCACGACAATAAACTTACGTCAATGCAGACAGGTGGAATCGGACGCTTCTGTTGACCCCATGATTCGTCAGGGCTTGCGAGCCGCTTTTCATTACACCTTCTACAGCCACAAGGCATTATACGTAGCTATTTCAACTGGCACCGATGTCTCATTGGTTGGCCGTAAGAGTCAGTTAGTTGTAGCTACCGGTATGTAGATCTTTGAACGCTTCGTTATTATGATTTTCCCAGGAGTTATCTTGGTGTGTGTGTGTGTGTGTGTGTGTGTATGTGTTGTGCTTTTCTTAATTTCTCGCCGTACTTTACACCATGGCTGATGTTGCACAGACTGGTGGTGTAGCAGGCTTGTGTGACGTATGGGGGTGAAACATTGCAAGAATATACAAGTAGAGCCTAGGAAAGAAATATTACATATTTATGATAAGCTGGTGACAAACATAAACAAACACATGAAGAGACACAGTTCTGCTTCTGGAAAGGTAGGAGAAATGTTGGTTACCTCTCAGTCACCATTTAAATGCTGCGTGAACCTTAATGCAATAATGTAACACAACTGCCGTGACCAGATGGCTGGTTTATAGTCAAGTGTGCCATATTAGCAAAAATGTTATGGAGATATCACCAGTGTGAATGTCTGCAGTAGCCCCTGTGCAGTGCAGACTGAGCAGAAACGTTCACGTATCACAAACAGCCCACAAATGGGTGCAAGCTAAGGCTATAAAAGAAAGGGTTGAGAGGGTTAATTACTAGGCAAGTCATGGGAGGCGAATGCCAGAACTGCTGTAAAACTCTTTGACAATTAACAGGTAACTAGTACACTTAAGCAAAGTAAAGTGTCACTTGTGATGTAGGCCCTCTGGATAGATCATTTACAAAGAGCTGGAGGTGCGGCCTTTCCCCTGAATTTTTAAAGTAGTTTCATGAAGCACAAATAACTAATTTTAGATATTTAAGTAATGCAGGCCCTAGTTTCTCACTGCACCTTCACTGTGTTGTTCCACATCCCTCAAGATTCTGCTTCATAATTGGCAGTATTAAACATGATGGATGAATAAGTGCATTAATTCTGTTTACACGTTCCTTTTCCATCACAGTATGATATTAAGATATTAAGCAAACACCCGTTTCCTTTGTTGTTTAGATGACGTACTGAGTGCAATACGTTTTGATGCTCTCAGAGGCAAGAATTGATATACCATTTGGAGAGTGTTCACAACAAAAAATGGAGTTCAAAGAAATGACATTTAATTCTGTGGAAGGTGACGAAACTAAAGTGTACTGTATTGTATGTATGTATTTGCCAGATAATTACTGTTGTACATTGTTTGTATGTGTAGGTCTTTCCAATGAGTTAATTATATGGTGTAGTAATCGTTATCAGGAGAAAGAAAACTGGCATTCTACGGATCGGAGCGTGGAATGTCAAATCCCTTAATCGGTCAGGATAGGGAAATGGATAGGTTAAATAATAATAATAATAATAATAATAATAATTTTATTGTCATTCGGCCATTACAGCAATAGACAACGTCATATACATACTAAAATACAATTAATAGTTTGAAAGAAACAACAGGTTTCTTGTTAACATTATAGTATTATATTACAGTTGATAAATTCTCTTATGTCATAGAATGGGTGGAGGACTAGCCAGTCATGAATTGTTTGTTTGAATAATTGTTCAGGTAATTCTTGAACAGATTGAGGAAGTTTATTAAATAATTTGTACCCCATGATTTCGTAGCTGTTGAGTGACTTTGACAACCTGTGATAAGGAATATAGAGGCACCTATTCCTTCTTGTATTGTGGCTGTGTACATTTTCTCTGGTTTTTGTTTCTGGTAATTTCTTCTTCATATAAATTGGAACATAGTATATGTACAAGTTTATAACAGTCATGATTTTCTGTTCACAGAACAATGGTTTACAGTGTGCCTTATATGCAGAACCAGTAATTATCCTAATAGCTTTTTTTTGCAGTATTAATATGTCATGTACACAGCTAGAGTTCCCCCACAAAATAATTCCATATGTTGTTATACTCTGAAACAATGAAAAATAGGATGTTCTAACATATTTTTCAGGAACACAATCCATAAGTCGCCTTAACAGGTAAATAACTCTAGACAATTTACCACTAATATATTGTACATGTTGACCCCAAGATAATTTATCATCAGGGTATACCCCCAAAAATTTGACATAACTTGGATCGTCTGACAGAAGCTTGTCTCTAAGACTACAGACCATCTGCTGTGTTTTGTTTTCATTCAGCAGGAATCCATTTGCCTTGAACCAATAGGATGCTTGGTCAATTGTCTTTGCTGCACAAGTTTTAAGGCTATTGAAATCCTCACTAGCATGAAGAAATGTTGTATCATCTGCATACAACACAGTGGTGGACTTGATAAATGACGGCAGATCATTTATCATTATCAGGAACAAAAAGGGGCCCAGCACAGATCCCTGCGGAACACCTACCTTGACTTGCTCTCTACTCGACATTTCTCTCCCTACACAAACAACTTGCTTACGATTCTGAAGATATGATTTTATTAATTTAAGGCTGTTATGTCTAATGCCATAGAATTCCAGTTTTTCTAGGAGTGGCTTATGCTTTACACAGTCAAAAGCTTTGCTTAGATCACAAAATGTGAGTTGAGCATAGCCCTTATCCTCAAACACTTGATGTAAGTATTTGACTACAAAGTCTATAGCATCCACAGTAGACAACTTTTTCCTAAAACCATACTGAGATTCACTAATTATTCCTAATTTTTCAAAATAGACAGATAGCTGTTGGTAAATTACACATTCCAGTATTTTAGAAAAAGCTGGGACTATGGAGATTGGTCTGTAACTGCAAGGTGAGTCCATATCTCCCTTTTTATATATTGGAATTACCCTAGCCACTTTGAGTTCTTCGGGAAAATATTCTTCAGATATGCATTTATTTATACAGAATGTTAAGGGGTACACAATATAGTCTATTACTTTCTTTAGTAAATTACAGGATATGTCGTATATATCTACACCGCCTGAAGATTTCATCCGTTTTACAATGCTTAGGACATGACTAGGTGAGACCTCGGAGAACATAAACGTATCTGTGTCTGTTGGTGTTCTGCAAACATTTTTAGAAAGTAAGTCTGATGAATTGATATCAGGTTTGATTATAGTATTTCCTACATTTTCAACAGATTTAATAAAGAAATCATTGAATTTTTGGGGACTTATATTAATTTTTTTGCTTCTTACATCTTTAGCAACACCATTTATTAATTTCCATGCAGCTTTGCACTTATTTGTGGAATTATCAATGGTATTGAAATTATGTGCTTTTTTGGCTTCCACGATGGCTTTTTTATACTCATTCCTGCATTTTATACAGGCTAATCTGGCATGTTCTGTTTTCTGATTGCTACATATATTGTGCAACACCATAACTTGGTTTTTCATACTTGATAATTGTTTAGTGAACCATGAATTTTGTCTGTTTGTAGCCCTGTTTGTAAAGCCTTTGTCAGTTAATTTGCATTTCTTTATGGGGATATTGTCATTAAATTGTGTCAGAAATGTTTTAAAAAATCTCTCAAATAATAGTTTCCCTGACAAATCAGCACTAAGATTATAACTTGTGTCACCATGACATTGGTTGAACCAGTCTCTCTCAGCAAGGGACTTACAGAGCTGAACAATTTTGTCATCTGTGACAGGCCTGGTGATTATAACTTTTGGGACAGGCTTAGGAATATTACTATTATCAATACAGAACCTACTTGTATAGTTTAAAGATACAGAGTCATGATCTGAAAATGGAAACGCTGTAACAGCACATGATTCTTCTGCAGTTTTAAAGTTGACAAAAATATTGTCAAGCCATGCTTTATCTCTTGTGGGCCTGTTATTGATTGAGTGCAAATTGCACTGCCTTAAAAGGTTTTTCAACTCAGTCACAGTACGTTTATGTGTTGTTATATCAAAATCTGCATTCAGGTCTCCACCAATTACTATGTCATAATGCAACCATCTGGTCCCTCTTAGTACATCTAACAGCATCTCCAATTTTTCTAGAAATACATTGATGATACCCTTAGGTGACCTGTAAAGGGATACTATTACTAACTTAAGACTGTCCATAACTATACCAGTGGCTTCAAAGTTCTGTTCCTCACATAAATAATCTAGGTCCAACTTAACAATGGAGCAGCTGAATGACTGATTAATATATATTGCCACACCACCTCTTATATGCAGTTTTCTACAGTAACTATTTGCTACATTATAGTTATCAAGTTTGACAACTGTAAGTACACTCTCAGTAACGCAATGTTCACTCAGACAGAAAATATCAAATTTGTTATCTAGTCCAAAACTGTTTACAATAAATTCTTTATCTATTAGTCCTTGAACATTCAGATAGCAAATTTTAAGATCATAATTGTTGTTTATTTTAGATTGAACGTTTTGGTGAGGTGTTGTGAAATTTGTTACACTACTTATCTCCTGGGCTGCTTCATCCTGCTGCCTTCCACTAAAAAATCATTTAGACGGACAGGAGGTGCTGTTTTCCGTCTACATGTAACACTTGATGCTGCTTCTCCTGCTGCAATTCTCATTTCTCCTTTTAGAGGCACTATAGTTACTGTTGCTGGTGAAACTTCTGCTGTTGATGCTACTGTTACTTCCTTTTCCACTGGTGCTACTGATAATGCCACTGGTGACTGTGACGCTTTACATGTTTGCACAGTTGTAATTTTTTCATCATAGGGTGTATCTGCAGATGTTTCTTCCTCATATGCTGTTGGTGCACTTTTCTTTTCTGTTGTCATTGGCAGAAAACCTGTTGCAGGTAGTGCTATTTTTACATAGGCACCCACTCCTGCTGTCTTTATCACCTGCAGAATTTCTTTCACCAGCACTTTCTTGCCTAGGTTGTTTCTGTGCAGTCCATGTCTAGTAAAATGCTCTCTTACTGAACTCGTTGCTTCAATGAAAGTTGTGTGCACAAAACCGCTAAAAATCTTCCTGAATTTCCGATTTGTCGCGATGATTTCTTTGTTTACACACGAGTCTTCCGTTAAGTCGTGTCTGTAGGGAATGTTTACAACAAATACCTTTGCCTGTGACATTTTTCCTAGCGATTCTTTCAGTGTTCTTACAGCAAGGCTGCTTTCATTTTTATAGACATCGTTTCCCCCTCCGATTATGACACAGTTGACGTCGCTTTTCACGGAACTTTCACAGTTTTTCAGCACTTCTCGTAGAGGAGCACCAGGTTTCGAAATTCCAATCACTTTATATTCGGACTGCATATCAGACATGATTGTAGCCAGTCCCTTGCCATGACTCGTCGATAATATGTATATTTCTTCCTTCTTCTTCTCTGTTTCCTTTTTTGTCTCGTGTTCAGTTTTATTACAAGTTGCTCTCACACGATTTTTTCGTTTAATAGTATTCGATGGTAACGTGTTTCTGCTGGCACTTTTTTGTTCAACAGATCTTTCCGAGCAGTTACCTGTTACACTGAGATTTTTTGTCCGTGATTCTGAGCTGTCTGCACTTAGAACATCGTATTTATTCATTAGTGGAACACGAAAAACATTGGTATTTAAGACAGGTCGAGAGATTTTCTTAGGCCTAGTATATACACACTCTCGTTTGCCTGTTTGCGTATCTGTGGGAAGGTCCATATAGTCGATCAAACTTTTCAGCATTTCTGCATATTGTCTAGCTTTACTTAAGTCACTTTGCAGTTCTTGCCTCACACTTATTTCGAGTCCAGCGTTGCACATTTCAAATGCAGTTTCAAGACCGTTGCACTCAGTTCCACAGTCACATGTAGGCCTATGTTGACCGAGATTTGCTTCCACGAAACAACAAGAATGATACCATTTATGCGCCACTACACATATTTTAACACCTTTTATCACTTTTTTTGCACATAGCATACAATTCACTGACGGTAATTTACCGATATTCACGGAGCGATTTGCCACTACATTCATATACGCCGCCATCTTGCAAAGTTAGATATAGTGGGAATTAGTGAAGTTCGGTGGCAGGAGTAACAAGACTTCTGGTCAGGTGAATACAGGGTTATAAATACAAAATCAAACAGGAGTAATGCAGGAGTAGGTTTAATAATGAATAAAAAATAGGAGTGCGGGCAAGCTACTACTAACAGCATAGTGAACGTATTATAGTGGCCAAGATAGACACAAAGCCCACGCCTACTACAGTAGTACAAGTTTATATGCCAACTAGCTCTGCAGATGTTGAAGAAATGTATGATGAAATAAAAGAAATTATCCAGGTAGTGAAGGGAGACGAAAATTTAATAGTCATGGGTGACTGGAATTAGACAGTAGGAAAAGGGAGAGAGGGAAACATAGTAGGTTAATATGGATTGGGGCTAAGAAACGAAAGAAGAACCCGTTTGGTTGAATTTTGCACAGAGCATAACTTAATCATAGCTAACACTAAGTTCAAGAATCATAAAAGAAGGTTGTATACATGGAAGTGTCCTGGAGATACTAAAAGGTATCAGATAGATTATATAATGGTAAGACAGAGATTTAGGAACCAGGCTTTAAATTGTATGACATTTCCAGGGGCAGATGTGGACTCTGACCACAATCTAATGCTTATGAACTGTAGATTAAAACTGAAGAAATTGCAAAAAGGTGGGAATTTAAGGAGATGGGACCTGGATAAACTGACTAAACCAGAGGCTGTATATAGTTTCAGGGACAGGAATGGGAGAAAGAAATACAGTAGAAGACGAATGGGTAGCTTTGAGAGATGAAGTAGTGAAGGTAGCAGCGGATCAAATAGGTAAAAAGACGAGGGCTAGTAGAAATCCTTGGGTAACAGAAGAAATATTGAATTTAATTGATGAAAGGAGAAAATATAAAAATGCAGTAAATGAAGCAGGCAAAAAGGATTACAAACGTCTCAAAAATGAGATAGACAGGAAGAGCAAACTGGCTAAGCCGGCATGGCTAGAGGACAAATATAAGGATGTAGAGGCTAGGGGTAAGATAGACACTGACTACAGGAAAATTAAAGAGACCTCTGGAGAAAAGAGAACCACTTGTATGAATATCAAGAGCTCAGATGGAAACCCAGTTCTAAGTAAAGAAAGGAAAGCAGAAAGGTGTAAGGAGTATATAGAGGGTCTAAACAAGGGCGATATACTTGAGGACGATATTATGGAAATGGAAGAGGATGTAGATGAAGATGAAATGGGAGATACGATACTGCGTGAAGAGTTTGACAGAGCACTGAAAGACCTGAGTCGAAACAAGGCCCCGGGACTAGAAAACATTCCATTAGAACTACTGATGGCCTTGGGAGAGCGAGTCCTGAAAACACTCTACCACCAGGTGAGCAAGATGTATGAGACAGGCAAAATACCCTCAGACTTCAAGAAGAATATAATAATTCTAATCCCAAAGAAAGCAGGTGTTGACAGATGTGAAAATTACCAAACTATCAGTTTAATAAGCCACAGCTGCAAAATACTAACGTGAATTATTTACAGACGAATGGAAAAACTGGTAGAAGCCAACCTCGGGGAAGATCAGTTTGGATTTCGTAGAAATGTTGGAACACGTGAGGCAATACTGACCTTACGACTTATCTTAGAAGAATGATTAAGGAAAGGCAAACCTACGTTTCTACCATTTATAGACTTAGAGAAAGCTTTTGGCAATGTTGACTGGAATACTCTCTTTCAAATTCTAAAGGTGGCAGGGGTAAAATACAGGGAGCGAAATGCTATTTACAATTTGTACAGAAGCCAGATGGCAGTTATAAGAGTCGAGGGGCATGAAAGGGAAGCAGTGGTTGGGAAGGGAGTGAGACAGGGTTGTAGCCTCTCCACGATGTTATTCAATCTGTATACTGAGCAAGCAGTAAAGGAAACAAAATAAAAATTTGGAGTAGGTATTAATATCCAGGGAGAAGAAATAAAAACTGAGGTTTGCCGATGACACTGTAATTCTGTCAGAGACAGCAAAGGACTTGGAAGAGCAGTTGAACAGAATGGACAGTGTCTTGAAAGGAGGATATAAGATGAACATCAACAAAAGCAAAACGAGGATAATGGAATGTTGTCGGATGGTGATGCTGAGGGAATTAGATTAGGAAATGAGTCACTTAAAGTAGTAAAGGAGTTTTGCTATTTGCAGAGCAAAATAACTGATGATGGTCGAAGTAGAGTGGATATAAAAAGTAGACTGGCAATGGCAAGGAAAGTGTTTCTGATGAAGAGAAATTTGTTAACATCGAGCACTAGTGAGATAAGCCTCTACATCCTTACAATTGTCCTCTAGCCATACCTGCTTAGCCATTTTGCACTTCCTGTCCATCTAATTTTTGAGACGTTTGTATTCCTTTTTGCCTGCTTCATTTATTGCATTTTTGTATTTTCTCCTTTCATCAATTAAATTCAATATTTCATCTGTTACCCAAGGATTTCTACTAGCCCTCGTCTTTTTACCTACTTGATCCTCTGCTGCCTTCACTACTTCATCCCTCAAAGCTACCCATTCTTCTTCTAATGTAGTTCTTCCCCCATTCCTGTCAATTGTTCCCTTATGCTCTCCCTGAAACTCTGTACAACCTCTGGTTTAGTCAGTTTATCCAGGACCCATCTCCTTAAATTCCCACTTTTTTGCTGTTTCAGTTTTAATCTACAGTTCATAACCAATAGATTGTGGTCAGAGTCTACATCTGCCCCTGGAAATGTCTTACAATTTAAAACCTGGTTCCTAAATCTCTGTCTTACCATTATATAATCTATCTGAAACTTGTCAGTATCTCCAGGCTTCTTCCATGTATACAACCTTCTTTTATGATTCTTGAACCATGTGTTAGCTATGATTAAGTTGTGCTCTGTGCAAAATTCTATCAGGGAGCTTCCTCTTTCATTTCTTAGCCCCAATCCATATTCACCTACTACGTTATCTTATGTATTTCAACTAAATTATTTCCTCAGAATAACACATAAATGCTGCACTTACATTTGCGCTACTTATACAGTGTAATTTTATTTTTGGAGTTCTTTCTGTGGAAGGAACAGATAGAAGCTGAAGAGAGGTTTCATTCTTAAGACCAAGGGAAAAACAGAAATGTGATTATCTCTGAAGATCTCGTAGAGTTAATTGCAAATGAAACAAATCACTGTTGGCCACAGCAAGATAATGGTAACAAACAATTCAGAAGGAACTGGAGTAGCCAAACTATGTTTTTTTACCATATCATTTTGAATGACGTGGAACAAGAAATTATATTTAGTAGAGTACTGGAGTAAAGACAAACTCCTGCGAAGCAATATTTTTGGAGAAGTAATGGCTCTGAGACCACTATTCCAAATTACTATGAATGCTGCATTTCAACCATGATGTCGGTTCTACCAATGATTGTTATACAAAATACAGAACATCATCACTGATTTATTACAAAAAAAATTTAGTCAGTCATTTCAACTATTCCAAAAGCTGTGCATAGACGAAAGTTTACTTTAAATACAGCCACTAATTTTAGGAACATAATCCACAGCGACATGTTTTTGGGGTCAAGCTGCCATCATCCGGCTTCAAAATTAATCCTACATAAAATGCACTTCAAAAACATTCAAGTTGAAAATAGAAAAACAAATAAAATTACTAAGCTACGAAGTCCTTATCTTACTTGAAAAGTGGTATCATCAGATTCCCTGCTTCCTTATCCATGTTAACACACATCCTTTGAAGTGCTGCTTTTAAGGCACCACTCATTTATAAACATGTGTGCAGCTCTGACGTGCACTGAGAGGCAGCTGGTGTGACTTATGTTTACTGCCTTACATAAACAATGTTTTGAAAAATATGCAGATAAGGATGCAGGGAATCTGCTGCTTCCAGTTTTAAAGTAAGATGATAGTCTACATGTCTGAATAAACTTATATTTTGACCTCCAGTGCTTCTGAAGTGCATTTTATGTAGGGTTAACTTAGAAAGCCTGATGATGAAAGCTCGACTCTCGAAACACATTGCTCTGGACATGTTCCTAATATTAGTGACTGTATGCTAAAATATTTATAAACTGCGGAACCTTTTCACACCCAGCTGCATAGACAGACATTTCAGGAAAGACCTCATAAAGGCATTTGTTTGGAGTGTTTCGCTGTACAGAATGAGATAAGAATACAAGCGGCAGACCGAGACTGAAATGCTTTGCCTAGATCATAGACAGTACCGACTGCACCACATACCACTCTCAAGATGAAGGCCCAAGAAAGAAAAGCATTGTGCACTGCCGACAACCAACCTGACGATTGAAGAACTAAGAAGAAGAAGACAAACAACAGAACCACAATTTCATTGAGAAAATGAGTTGCAGTCAGGCCTTCTTACTGAGCTTATTGCAACTTGTATTCTAGTTGTAAGTACTGAAATATTATAAAACTCAGTCACTCACCAGATTTATTAGCAATGGGTGACTGCCAACTTCAAAGTCCTCCAGCGATTCATCAAGCTGGAAAAATTTACAACAGATGTCAGATTTATAATGTTTTCATGGTGTATGAAATTTACACGACAGAAATTATGTTTAAAAGGTTTAATTCTCTGTTTCCTTATGGTACATTACTGAATACTTTTGACACTTCACTTTTCACTTCAAGTAATCATAACAAGGGCCCACATTTTTATGACAAGTCATATTTTTTCCTGAACTTCATGGTGAATTTAACAACAATTTATGCATAAATTCAGGTGTTATAGTATAGATAAATGTACTTCTATTATGCATCCAAAGTAATATTTACATCTTTTTTTTCAGTAACAGGTTATATTTCCACCAACTTTTGCAAAACTTTATATATTTGTTGTATCTTATATGGACACACGAATAAAAACATGAAAATGTTGCTCACATGACAATGTTTCAGATTATAATGCCACAAATAAACACAACAATTACTACAAAGCTTTATCTATCACAACTTTAGTAGACTGGTAGAAGCCGACCTTGGGGAGAATCAGTTTGGATTCTGTAGAAATGTTGGAACATGTGAGGCATACTGACCTACGACTTACAACTTATCTTAACATAGATTACCGTATTTACTCGAATCTAAGCCGCACTTTTTTTCCGGTTTTTGTAATCCAAAAAACCGCCTGCGGCTTAGAATCGAGTGCAAAGTAAGCGGAAGTTCTGAAAAATGTTGGTAGGTGCCGCCACAACTAACTTCTGTCGTCGAATATATGTAGCGCTACGCAGGCATGCTTCGCAGGCACAAAGACAAATACTAGCACCAAAACCTCTGCGTCAGTAAATAAATAAGAAAAAAAGGTGGAAGACGAGCTTTTTTTTTTCTCCGCCCCGAGTTTCGACCACTGCATTTTCATACATTATCCAACGAAGTAAATACAAATTCCGTATTGTTCCTCTTCGAACTTAGCAGCATTTCAATGTACTAAGAAAATCCGACTGGCAAGACTGTTTGGGATATTTGTCAATATGGCCAGCTCTGCTTTATGAATATTTTCCTAACTGTGAGAAGAAATGGTTGCTAATAGGAACTTTTATGAATTGTGCATCACATGCAGTATTCTCTTCACCATAAGAATAATACGAATATAAACATTTTGCCATGTATTCTTTCGTGTTTGCTGCTATCTCATTTAAATCCTGTCCGCCTAATAAACTACGAAACTAGAGTGAGACAACAGCAGACGCGGAAGAATATACATACCATGTCATGTTTATATTCGTATTATTCTTATGCCTAATAGTGATACAGTCAGAAATGAAGCACGGCAATTGATTAGATTTTTAAATCTAAGATGACTCTAATTTCTGTGCATAATGTAATGTACTAAAGAGGCGTCTGCAAAGATTTTCAAACGGAAAAAATTTTCACTAAATTCTCGTTCAGAACATCTTCTATCATACGCAGTCTATTATTTGGTTCTTGTTGATCATTATCAAAGAAAGCAGCAGTGTAAGTAGCAACGAATAGCAGTCTCTTGCCATTGTTTCGCTAATGAGATGATTCCTCTCTTTGTTTTTTTTTAATTGTAAGCGGCGGTAGCGTGCACAAAAGCAAGCCATGCCGCGAGCGGCGACAGGCCGTAAACCCTCGTTTTCAGAATGCGACAAACAATGCGTGACACAGTACAGTAATACATTTTCAGCTCTGAGTGACGGAAACACCTATAACAAAGAGAACTGCACTTGTCAGATCAAAGAAAAATAAGCAATCAATTCAAACCAGACGAAGCACGTGAAAAAGGAAGGGTACCCGTATAAATACGGACTGAGCGCCTGACGCATAACAACGGCTACCTGGTAAAGCTTAACTGCTAAGCTTACGGCCTGAACCAAACTACTACAGCTGTATCGTCATTCATTTAACCTAAATTGTGTCTCATATTACAATGGACCAACTTTGTTTCGATTTGGAAGTGTGGCCTAAAACTTTTCTCTCCCCTTGAATTTCGAGTCTCAGATTTCAGGTGCGGCTTAGATTCGGGAAATTTTTTTTCCCTCGATTTCGAGTCTCATTTTTCAGGTGCGTCTTAGATTTGAGTGCGGCTTAAATTCGAGCAAATACGGTAAGGAAAGGTAAACTTATGTTTCTAGCATCTGTAGACTTAGAGAGGGCTTCTGAAATGTTGACTGGAATAGTCTCTTTCAAATTCTGAAGGTGCCAGGGGTCAAATGGCTATTTACAATTTTTACAGAAACCAGACGGCAGTTATACGAGTCAAGGAACATGAAAGAGAAGCAGTGGTTGGAAAGGGAGTGAGACAGGGTTGTAGCCTATCCTCAATGTTATTCAGTCTGTATACTGAGCAAGCAGTAAAGGAAACAAAAGAAAAATTTGGAGAAGGAATTAAAATCCACAGAGAAGAAATAAAAACTTTGAGGTTTACCGATGACATACCAGTTCTGTCAGAGACAGCAAAGGACCTGGAAGAGAAGTTGAATTGAATAAACAGTGTCTTGAAAGGGGGATGTAAGATGAACATCGACAAAAGCAAAACAAGAGGATAATGGAATGTAGTCGAATTAAATCAGGTGATGCTGAGGGAATTAGATTAGGAAATGAGACACTTAAAGTAGTAAAGGAGTTTAGCTATTTGGAGATAAAAATAACTGATGATGGTCGGGGCTATAAAATGTAGACTGGCAATGGTAAGGAAAGTGTTTCTGAAGCAGAGAACTTTGTTAACATTGAGTATAAATTTAAGAGTCAGAAAGTCTTTTCTGAAAGTATTCGTATGGAGTGTAGCCACGTATGGAAGTGAAACAAGTACGGTAATTAGAAGAGAATAGAAGCTTTTGAAATGTGGTGCTACAGAAGAATGCTGAAGATCAGATGGGTAAATCATGTAACTAATGAGGAGGTACTGAGTAGAATTGAGGAGAAGAGGAATTTGTGGCACAACTTGACAAGAAGAAGGGATCGGTTGGTAGGACATGTTCTGAGGCTTCAACGGATCACCAATTTAATATCGGAGGGCAGTGTGGAGGATAAAAATCGTAGAGGGAGACCAAGAGATGAATACACTAAGCAGATTCAGAAGGATTTAAGTTGCAGTAGTTACTTGGAGATGAAGAAGCTTGCGCAGGATGGAGTAGCATGGAGGGCTGCGTCAAACCAGTCTCTGTACCGAAGATCACAACAACAGTAGACAAGTAGCATTACACACTAGTCAGTTTGCTGATGTAAGACACTGTTGGGTGGGGCTAACAAAACATTCTCAAAACTAACAAAGGCACCTCCCGACATGATATACATCGCACACGTGGTCACACTATTCAGTGAGAATATAAACTCAAGTGGTTCAACAAAAGCGGTCCATCAGCATGGAGTTGCAAGGTTTCGTTTGTGAGTTTGATGATAAGTTCTTCAGCACTGGTGGGGAAATGGAATTTTGTTAATTAAGTGAAGTCAAAGTTAGTGCAGAACAGCACTTTAATGTGCAACAGCACTGTAATACCACCAAATACAGCAGCTGTGTGAAGAGAAATGCTGAAAATGGCAGCAGACAAATGCTGTTATTTGAGCAGACAGGTTCATCTTCAATTGTACAAACATTTAAAGACAGATGAAATGATGGTGTCTTGCAACATCCCATCTGAGAAGCTGAAGAATCCACATTTCAGACCGTTCTTGAGAAGTACACAAAACATCCTGTTCCAGGTTAATCTATATTGAGAAAGAACTATTTATCAGTGTGCTATGAAGAGTAGCTAAAAAAAAAAAAACAAAAATGAATTAGTGTTGCTGAACTAAAGATCAACGTCCCTATACAAAGGTACCAATGTGGGTGGACATTATGTTGCAGATGTTATGGGGTGTTCTGAAAGTTGACAGGCCTGGAAAAATGTTCCTCCTAATGCGTGAAGCTCTTGAGAGAGAGTACAAACAGTTGCCATTTTGTTTCACAACTCTGTGAAGCTACTGTGACAAGATGTTGCGAGCAGAGAAAATGTTTTGCTTCTAGCAGCAGATGGTGCTTCATACACGGCTAAAGCAGCTGAGGGCTTCAAATTCTCTACCGCAGTATGGTTTATGTCATTTGACTCATGCATGCGTTACGCAGAGTTGCAGAAGAGGTGTGATCAAATTGCTCCGATGTAGGAAAATTAATTACTTGTGGCACAACAATTAATGTGAACGTCCCGCTACAGGTGCAGAAATCCAAGGAACGAGCACCTTCACTGCCCCTCCTTCCCCCACCTTGTGCTTAGATGATTGGATTCCTGGCTTAATGCTGCTGAATATTACTGGATGATCCACACTAAAAGAAAGGTAATCTTTTGTGAGCTCAATAGCTATGAATCAAGTGCTACCAAAACTGTGAAAGAGGTCTTTACACACACACCTTGTCTGGAAACTTGGCATCACCAATGCCAACTTTCCACTGGTAAAAAAAGCCATCACAAGACTGGCAGCTGCTGGTATTCAACTGCATTTTGGAAAATGATGTCAACAATGAAACAGGTCAGCAGTTATCGACCTCTCCTATCACCTTACTTAAAGAGGAGTTTAACAATGGTGTATTTCAGTTTCTCTGGAAAAATGTCTTGACTCAGTTGATGCATTACATATTTCCAATAATACCAAGCTTATTTTATGAGAATAAATCTTTAGTACTCTACTGGAACACCATCAAAACCAGATAAGTTTTTATTGATGGATAAGTTCAAAATGGAATGAAATTTTAATCACGAAATAACTGTTACACTATAAACATCACCGTGAAGGTTGACAAGTATCAGACTGGTGCTTCACGATATGACACTTGCTGTTTCTGTGAGTGCATTTAGTTTATTACACTGTCAGTTTTAAAAGAAAACAGCTGCAGATCCTAAGAACAAAATCTGTAACTGTGTGCTACCGGCCGTTCTGCCAAGTTGTCAGTTACATTTTATGCACAATATTTCGACATCTCACGCAGCCGTCTTCCACGGATGCTACGAGTTTTTCTGTTGCTCACTTCCCAGACTCCAACCAGACTGTGTGGAGTGGAATCCACCCAGCAAGTGCACAAAACAGTAAAACTCACAGCACCTAAAGAAGAAGGCTCGTCCAGTTGTTGAAATATTGTGCACGAGATGGAAACGACAACTCAGCAAAACACCAGAGTGTACACCTTTGATCAGTCACCCTGAGATAACCAGAGACGTCACAACAGTGCTGTTTAAAACACAAAATTGTTTGTCATGCAGCATTCCATACTCCTAGATTTCTGTAAAGCATCTGACACGGCACCACACTGCCGACTGTTAATGAAGGTACGAGCATACGGAATAGGTCCCCAGATTTTGCGAGTGGTTCAAAGACTTCTTGAGTAACAGAACCCAGTACATTGTGCCTGATGGTGTGTGTTCATCAGAGACAGGAGTGTCCTGGGAAAGTGTGACAGGAAAGTTGTTGTTTTCCTACATATGTAAATGATTTGGTGGACAGTAGTTTGCGGTTGTTAGCTAATGTTGCTGTGGTGTACAGTAAGGTGCCATTGTTGAGTGACTGTTGGAGGGTTGTTGATGACTCAGACAAAATTTCTAGTTGGTGTGATGAATGGCTGCTACCTCTAAATGTAGAAAAATGTAAGTTAATGCAGATGAGTAGGAAAAACATACCCACAGTTTACAAATAATGAGATGCTTGACACACTCGTGTCAGTTAAATATCTAGGTGTAATGCAAAGCGATATGAAATGGAATGAGCATATAAGGACTGCAGTGGGGAAGGCGAATGGTCCACTTTGGTTTATTGGGAGAATTTTAGGAAAGTGAGGTTCATCTGTAAAGGAGACCACATGTAGGACACTAGTGCAACCTCTTCTCGAGCTCTGCTCAAATGTTTGGGATCCGCACTAGGTCGGACTAAACGAAGACATCGAAGGAATTCAGAAGCAGGCTGCTAGATTTGTTACTAATATGTTTCAACAATAATCAAGTATTATGGAGATGCACCAAGAACTCAAATGGAATCACCGGAGGGAAGACAGCATTCTTTTCGAGGAGCACTATCCAGAAAATTTAGAGAGCCACCATTTGTGGCTGACTGCAGAGCGATTCTACTGCCACCAATGTACAGTTCTTGTAACGACCACAAAGATGAGCTCAGTGAGATTAGGGGCCACATGGAGCCATATAGACAGTTGTTTTTCCCTCGCTCTATTTGCAGCTAGAACAGGAAAGGAAATGACCAGTAGTAGTAGAGCATGCCTTCCAACATGCACCATACAGTGGCTTGCGGAATCTGGATGTAGATGTAGATTCCTATGAACATTGTGATTTGTCATGTAGCTAATATGAATTTTCAATTCTTAAATCTACAGATTCAGATAATTTTAGAAGGAATGGCCAACAAGGAATGTTTTCCATTTTCTTATCAACTGCCAAATGTTCCTGCCCAAATATCTTTGCTTTCTGTTTGTAGTATATGTTGAAATCCTTTGCACCAGAGTACGTAACTTAGCTCCGAATACTAGACCCAAAGGAACCTGTGCAAATCACTTTTCAGTTGAAGGAAATTTTTATTATAAGCAACAAAAATCGTTGTGACATAAATGTACCAGGAAGTGAGTGTAAGAATTTCGAGATCTGTAAAGCAGCCTCTGCAAGGGGCACCACAATCTACCTACTTTACACAATATTCTTGCTGCTCATTTCTCCTGAATAAAAACATTATTTATTTTAACAATATTGTGAAAAGCCATACAGAGGACTAGAGGACGGACGGACGGACGGACGGACGGACTCTCTCTCTCTCTCTCTCTCTCTCTCTCTCTCTCACTCTCTCTGCAGTCGTATATGCGCCGGACAGGAGCAGCTATCCAGTTGTGATGGTAAGGAGGCTGCATGGGGTGCAGAGTGGGGTGGGGGAAGGTGTCGTGCTGCTTGTGGGAGCTGGCAAGGGGGCAGTGGGGATAGGGTAGGGCATTTAGGTTTGGGAGGTTTGTATGTGTGGGGAGTGGGGGGGGGGGAGGATGGGAGGGGAGGCGATTGGGAAAGGAGGAGAGAAGAAGAGATGGGGAAAAAGACTAATGACTAATGGGTGTGTTAGTGGAATAGAAAACTGTGTATTGCTGGAGTGAGAGCAGGGAGGGGATAGGTAAGTGGAGGACAGAGACTAATGAAGGCTGAGGCCTGGGGGGTTACGGTAATATAGGATATATTGCAGGCAGAGTTCCCACCTGCACAGTTCAGAAAAACTGCTTCCACAGGTAGTCCTACCTCTGATGGGGTAGAAGATGTCTGATTGGAGTATGTGGTTGGGAGAATGTACGAGATAGGTCTTACCTCTAGGTCTACTTCAGGGCACAGTGAGAGGTAGTCAAAACCGTTGCTCCAGTCGTACGTGGTTCCGAGGCACGAGATGAATGCTGCTCTGTAGCCAGATGGTGAGTAAGTAGGAGGTGGTAGATGGCTGGGAGACAAGGTATGCGAGATCTGTTCTGTAAAAGGTCGGGAGGGTAATTTCGGTCTGCGAAGGTCTCGGTGGGATACTCGGTATATTTGCTCTGGCACTGCTCGTTCCTGCAGATGGGATGACCACGGGTGGTTAGTCTGTACGCGAGCAATTTCTCGGTACGGAATGGGTGGCAGCTGTCAAAGTGGAGGTACTGTCGGTGTTTGGAAGGTTTGGTATGGACGGAGGTAGTGATGAAGCTATCCTTGAGGTGGAGGTTAGCATTGAGAAAGGTGTTGAGGTTTTGGGGGAATGTGGCTAGGGTGACCTCACCCTCAGTCCAGATCATGAGGGTGTCACCAATGAATCTGAAATGGTGAGGGGTTGGACTCTGGGCAGTTAGAAAATATTGCTCTAGATGGCCCATGAATAGTTTGGCATAGAATGACCCCATGTGGGTGCCCATAGCTATTTATTTTATGTGCTTTATCCCAGAGGACAACTCCTTGTGAACACTATGGGGGGGGGGGGGGGGTTAAGCCAACATCAAACAATCTAAAATTTAGAACAAATGATATATTACGAATAAGTGTGGCTTCAGCTGCCAAAGTCCACAGTCCTGTGTGTGTGTGTGTGTGTGTGTGTGTGTGTGTGTGTGTGTGTGTGTGTGTTTTTCTGACAACGGCCTTGTAGGTCAAAAGCTTATTTGTGACAGTCTTTTTGTTGTGCCTATCTGCGACTCAGCATCTCCGCTATATGGTGAGTAGCAACTTTCATTTTCATGCAACAAGCCAACACTTTGTTTTACATTTACAAAGTGGAAGATGCTACAAACAGTGTTACCTTTATGTGTGACCATTAATGTGCACTTCTGTTGCCACCATGTTTGAGTGCAGTACCCATTTCCAGCATTAAGTGCGGCACTATGTACCGTATGGCCTAAACACTTCTTGAAACAGTTCACACATTCTAAGCAGCCACTAATTACACTATAGCTTGGAACATTATGGCGAACTCACTCAATTTGACCTTTCATACAAAATTACGGTTTCAACACTGCTGCGGTCTTCAGCACAAAGACTGGTTTGAGGCAGCTCTCCGTGAAGTCTATCTTTGGCAAGCCTCTTTCCTGATCACAGTATAGGTACAACAACCTGCATCCACTTCAGTTTGCTTAGTGTATTCAAACCTTGTTCTTCCTCCACAATTTCAGCCCTATCCCCTCCATCACCAAAATGACAATCCCTTGATGCCCCAGCATACATCATCTTTTAGCCAAGATGTGACATAAATTTCTTTTCTTTCTAATTTGATCCAGAACTACTTCACTAATTATCCACTACCACTTATCTTCAGCAGCCTTCTGTAGTATGACATTTCAAAAGCTGTTGTCCTCTTGCCTGAAATGATGACCGTCCAAATTTCTCTTCCATACAAGGCTATACTTCATATAAAGACGTTCACAAAAGACTCCCAAGGCTTTAAATTAATATTCAATATTAAAAATTTTCTGTTTTTCAGAAACGATTTGCTCGCAACTGTGGCAACGCATTTGATACGCCAAGCTGGCGGAGACCGTTCCTAGGGCGTGCGACATCTCAGTTGCGAGTGGCAGTGGACGGCAAACTGGACGGCGGTGGCTGTGGTGAATTCGACAGTTCCGGACTGGCAATGTCACTGCCTTCTGCTACCATAGCACGAACTTAAATCCTCAGTGTGCAGAGTACTACAGCTTTTCGACTGGTTGCTCGGCTGGGTCACAGAAGCGGAACACAGCCTCAATCGCCTAACGCCAATGCTAACAGCGTGCAGCAAGTGTCGTTTTGGTGCGGCCACTGGCAATGCCCTCTTAACACAATCTACTTGCCGACTTCTCGGCCCTGCCGTGGTTTGTGCAGCTGGCAGACACTGGGCTGCCAGCGGTCCGTGATAGGTGCGCTGCAGCAATTTGACTCTTACAGCTGCAGTCTTGTTTCTGTACAAGACATTTCTTTTCGCTCCCTGTATTTTATGCGTGACAACTTAAGAATTCCAAATAGTGCATTCCGAGCAGTGGCAGCAGGAGAAAAATATAAACGTATTAAAATCCGCAGGCTTTTGGAATCAGTGTCTTCTCCTCTCTGGTGCCTAAAGCTCACCAGACCTTTTCCTTCACCCCTCTTTTCCATCACCTTCAACTCTTCTGTCAGAAGAATGAGCCACTGGTTCTGAAAGCTTGCAGATTTCAATATCTTTGTACATGTTTCCTCCTGCAGCCACTTGGTGAGTAGATTTTTTACCTATTCAATTACATTATATTTTCAAAAATTGATTAATTTTTTTGACATATTAAATAGTGTATTCCAGTCAACAGTGTCAGAGATTTAACACATCTATCTAAAATGTATGCTTCAATCTATGTTCTAAGATACATCATGGGTCATTATTGTCTCCACTTAAGCCAATTCATTACCAAATGCAAATGTCTTAATAACAAAACTTAGCACATTTTCTTCTTTGAGAAGCACTGGGACAAGTGAGACCAACACAGGCTCTTCTGCCTTACAATACGCCTGAAAAAAGAATTAAACCTGTATCTCTGTACACTAGATATTAAAAGTGACTAGTTAACATTAACTTTAATCCAAACAAAAGGGAGCTCAATCACAACTAAAATAAAAAATGCAAAGTTAGGCAACATACGCAACTACACATTGAGCAACACCCTCAGTCCTACCAACGAACAATTGGTACTAACTGTACACAATTTTGACAGGAGAGTGTGTGACCGTGCTGCTAAGCAGACCCCATTTGTGGTTTGGCAACCAGTCCAAGTCCACAACAGAGTCATATGAACTTACCCTACATTATGTCTTGTAGCATTACAATGGCTGTCTCTAACAGAATTACTTTCTCTGTGTCAACCAGCTCTGATTCCAGAAGGATCAGCAGTGCAGAACCCAAATTTCATTCTTCTCTTATGACATTGTGAGAGCCACAGCATTGTGTGGGCCAAACAGCTGAACAGATTGTTTCTAAACTTTCAAAAAGCATTTGAGTTGGTATGATGGCTATGCTTATGGACAGTACAACTGTATGTGATATCAAACTATATTTATGACTTCATTATCCACAATAGGCTGCACGCAAATACGGGCTGTACCCATAAATATGACACATTATCCTGGTAAAAAGCAAATATCGAATGTAGCCTGCATTACAAAATTTTTGGGAAAGTTCAATTAGACAGTACTTTTAGTTCCATATCTCTCTCTTCCCTTCTTCAAATCCCACATAACTAAGGGCAAATCCCCTCCCTCCCTCTCTCTCTCTCTCTCTCTCTCTCTCACTCACACACACACACACACACACACACACACACACACACACACACACACACACACACAAACATAAACTCACTACTCACACACTTAACTGCACCTATTGACAGTTGTGTTCGATTCTAGTAATCGAGCGATTTACATTATATCATTTGTCAGTCCCTGAACGATGTGCAAATCATCCCCCAGACTCACTACATTTAATAATAATTTCCTAACAAAATGAAATCCCTGTACACAATGGCAACATTTCCAAAGGGCTTCACAGAGCTAGGAAGCTAGCCTACCTGTACACTCATGCACAGTAGGTTGGTTGGTTGTTTTGGGGAAGGAGACGAGACAGCGAGGTCATCGATCTCATCGGATTAGGGAAGGACGGGGAAAGAAGCCGGCCGTGCCCTTTGAAAGCAACCATCCCGGCATTTGCATGGAGTGATTTAGGGAAATCACGGAAAACGTAAATCAGGATGGCCGGACGCGGGATTGAACTGTCATCTTCCCGAATGCGAGTCCAGTGTCTAACCACTGCACCACCTCGCTCGGTTGTTGCACAGTAGAATTTTGACTCAATACAATGTGTATTTTCCAATTCACTCACTATCAACTGTAGTAGATAAGAAATTGCATCCACACGCTTTCTCTGCTACAGCTAAAGGACATTCAATTAATAGGTATCTCATTAGTTCAGAGTATAGATGAAAGTCAACAGAGGGGGGGGGGGGGGGGAGAAATCAGTCAATAATCTGCCACTGATTAGAAAACAGATTGGAACACCGTGGTCTGATGAAAGAAAGAGACTTCATTCTGAAAGGATGAAACAAATTTGGGCACAAAGAAAGGCCAACCCTCAAACGTGACATTGATGGATTGTAACTCGTGTGGTCCTACTGGGTCCATACGTGAATAATAATCATCTGTCACTTATTATAACTTCATCAATATCAACTGCATGTTGCTGTGGTCTTCATTCAAAAGACTTTTCTTTTACGTTGCACCCCAATGGTACTGAGTATGTTACACCATGAGTGGTCAAATGTCTGGTATTTTTACCACAACGCATTTATCAAGTGCTATAAAACAAGGAAACCCACCAATAAATTACAACACTCTACCTACTGACCTATACTGAAATATTTATGTCGGCCCACAGTGTAATGTACTTCAAAGCTCTTGTGCCATTAGGCGTCATCATCAATAGCAAAAGGCAACAGCAAACATGCACTGTCAAACATAAAACTCTTCCTCTAACACCTCATGTTAGTATGTTATGCTCTCAAGGCACAGTTGTTAAACTAAAGCTGCTGCTGTCACCTACCAAAAATAGCACTCGACTGCAAAGCATATGTCAGAGCCCTCAACAATGTTACTTTCTACTGTAAAATTTATGAAAATCAAAAGTTCTAAAGATTCTAAAAACAATTACTACACCTGTGTTTCATTGTGTGCATCCATACGGAAGACAACTGAAAACATTAAACCTAATGCCGCTAATTCGAATAAATCTGTTGCTGTTCCCTGAGGAGATTTCGCTAAAGTGACACTAGTGTCGTCCAATTTAACACGCAAACTGTGCCTCGAGAGTGTAACGTGTCAATATGAGATGTTCTGAGAAGAGTTTTATGTATGACAATGCACATTTGCTGCTGGATTTTACTGCTGATGATGCCTAATGGCACAGAAGCTTTATGGTATGTTACATTAAAGGGAGATATAAATATTTTTATATGGGTCAGTATGTGTAGTATTGTGATTTCTTAACTGGTTTCCATATTTTATAGCACTCAATAATGAGGTAACATAGTCCCAAACATGTTGCGGTAAAAGTATCACCCATCTGACAACTGGTGGCATAACATCCTCAGTACCGATTCACATGCCTGCTGTACAATGGCTTTGCAACAGATAAGCAGCTTCCCACATCGGTGTATCCCGATCAGACCTCTTCTTCATGCACAACTACCACAATCTATATCTTTTCGGACCTGCTTCCCGTAGTTACACCTAGGTTTCACTCTACAATTCTTACCCTCCACACTTACTTACCGAGTGGAACAACACGGCACTGAAAACGGACTACTTCTGTTCTCAGAGAGCTGGCAATGACGTACCACATTTTCCTCTGACACGGTTCACTGTGTGGAGCACTAGAACCGCCCTTCTGAGGCTCAAATCCATTCACAGGACACAACACTAGCACACTCACTCTCCACATTAAAGGGGTAGACACAGCACTGTCCACGTCCTGGTGCAAGCCAGCCTACCTCAATGCAGGCTACCACTAGACACAGAGCTCCCGCCACATTGCAGTCCTCAACACTACAAGTCTTCCAAAACAGTGCGGCCCTCGTGCAAACTGATGAGCCACCACACTCCCAGATGCGGCAGTCATTTAGCGACACCACTCGACCCACCGTCAATCTTGCCACGACAGAAACACACACACCGAGTGAGGTGGCGCAGTGGTTAGGACACTGGACTGGCATTCGGGAGGACGACGGTTCAATCCCACGTCCGGCCGTCCCAGTTTAGGTTTTTATGTGATTTCTCTAAATCGTTCCAGGGAAATGCCACGACGGTTCCTCTGAAAGGGCACGGCCGACTTCCTTCCCCGTCCTTCCCTATTCCGATGAGACCGATGGCCTCGCTGTCTGGTGTCCTCCTCTAAAACAACAGAAACACATTACAGAAGGAAACTGTGTTTCCATTTCGACCCAGCAGGTATTAATAGCTCAAGTCAGTAAAAACTTTTTTACTATCTAGATCCTGTGCACTATAAAACATTAAAATGTGAAGACTAATTTCAGTTGACCACACAATCATCTTCAGATCACTCATGGTGAAATATGTATCAGCAGATAACATATTGAAAACCCTGCATCATCTAGAGTATTTACATAATTATAGGATGAGGTTTCTTTCCAAATGTGTCATTCAAAAGCTACAGGGTTGTCTTAAATTGGCTGATTGAACTACTTTTCTGAGGTCACCATTATCACATTGTTTAGTAATGTGTACAGTAGTAGTTTTAAATTGGCTGATTGAACTACTTTTCTGAGATCACCATTATCACATTGTTTAGTAATGTGCACAGTAGTAGTATTACATTTACAGTGGTCATCATGAAGATGAAGCTTTGTGCAATTTTATTTTAAATAATTCTGAAGGGCAGGGCTCGGCAAATGATACATTCCGACAAGCTCGAGAGTTCCCGATACACCGAAGTGCTCGGTACAGTATCGACGTTACTCGAACGATCACGTGACACTGACTAGTGCAAGAGATACACAAGAAGTAATGAACTAGCCACAACAGTCTATTGCTCTGATTGACATTTGACAGTTTGGTGAAACACAGGAGGAAATAGAATTAAAGTCTATCAACTTACAAGCTTTTGTTGTATTTTACAGGTTTCCAATAAACATTCTCATACATGTATAAATATTCTATACGAACATTAATGCAATTTTTTAAGTAAAGGTAACATTCAAATATAGAAATTTTTGTCCTTCAAAGAACATTAGTTGATTCAGAAACCAGATCAAAATTTTATTTGGTTATGAGACACTGTAATGATTTACTAGGTAGATTGCAAATGAGAAATTTGACCACTGTTCATGTATTACAATACCATGTAAAAACATTACTTGATTTTACTCAGCTGTATACCACGTTGGTGAAATTCAGTTGAAACAAGAAGGAAAATTAATATAGAATGACGTGGCTAACAAAGGAAGTAGATCATATTAAACAGACTGTAATTGTCAAAGCAAAAATAAATTACAGTCGCAAGACCCGTTGTGGAGATAGTACCGACAGACGTCAGTAGATCGCGGGATGAGCAAAACTTCGAGAGTGGAACGCAATCTTAAATGCAATCTTTTATTTACATATTAGTTGGTGTTGTTACATATGACCTGCGTACTAGCAGATATTGCAGTCTGTTTTTGACAGTTACTCAAGCTTGGAAGGAGAACAGTGACACCAGCTTGGCTGAGAGCTATGATGATTGCACGGAGGGAAGCACTGAGCCCACAGCAAATTTCATCATGTTGTTATGCGTGGTAATCTATACCAACTACTTTTGCTTTCTACACTGAAGAGCCAAAGAAACTGGTACACCTGCCGAATATTACGTAGGGCCCCTGCGAGCACGCAGAAGTGCCGCAACACGACGTGGCATGGACTCTACTAATGCCTGAAGTAATGCTGGAGGGAACTGACAACAGGAATCCTGAAGGCCTGTCCACAAATCCCTAAGAGTGTGAGGAGATGGAACTCTTGAGAATAGCACGTTGAAAGGCATCCCAGATATGTTCAACAATGATCGGGAGTTTGATGGCCAGCAAAAGCGTTTAAACTCAGAATAGTGTTCCTGGAGGCACTCTGTAGCAATTCTGGGTGTGTGGGGTGTCACATTGTCCTGCTGTAATTGCCCCGTATTGTCCTACTGGAATTGCCCAAGTCTGTCGGAATGCACAATGAACATGAATGGATGCAGGTGATCAGACAGCATGCTTACGTATGTGTCACCAGTCAGAGTCATATCTAGACTTATCAGGGGTCCCATATCACTCAAACTGCACATGCCCCACACCATTAAGAGCCTCCACCAGCTTGAACAGTCAACTGCTGGCATGCAGGGTCCATGGATTCACGAGGTTGTCTCCATAACTGTATATAATTTGAAACAAAACTCGTCCGACCAGGCAACATGTTTCCAGTGATCATAAGTCCAAAGTTGGTGTTGACCGGGCCCAGGCAAGGCCTAAAGCTTTGTGTCATGCTGTCATCAAGGGTACACGAGTGGGTTTTCGGTTCTGAAATACCGTATCGATGATGTTTCATTGAATGGTTCACACTCTGAGACTGTTGATAACCCAGTATTGAAATCTGCAGCAATTTGCATAAGGGTTGCAGTTCTGTCACATTGAACAATTGTCTTCAGTTGTCGTCGCTCCTGTTCTCGCAGGACTGTTTTCCAGCCATTGTGATGTCTGAGATTTGCTGTTTTACCAGATCCCTGATAGTCACAGTACACAGTACACTCATGAAATGGTCGTACAGGAAAATCTGCATTTCATTGCTAGCTCAGGGATGCTGTGTTCCATCACTCATGCACTGGCTGTAACACCACATTCAAACTCATTTAAATCTTGGGAACCTACCATTGTAGCAGCAGTAACTGATCTAAGAACTGCCCCAGACATTTGTTGTCTTGTAAAGGCAATGCCGACCGCAGCGCCGTATTCTGCCTGTTTACAAATCTCTGTGTTATAATAAACATGCTTATACCAGTTTCTTCAGCACTTCAGTGTATGAACATCTACTGTGTTTAAACTGCAGTTTGCCCAAATGCATTTGTAGTCGGAATTGAACTGACTTTAAAATTGGACAAATACTCAACAATAGTATTCATTTCTGCACAAGACAATAAAAGCCTAGATCTAGGCAAGTGATGTACTTCTGTGTTTCTTGCTGCAATGTTGTCAACACTCTCCGTGACGTATGACAAGAATGAAAGGGGGTATATCAGGTGGTTCTACACAGAGTGGGGGGAGGTGACATGTTTGCAAGTGAGATTATAACATACTCATTTCAGGATAGAGGTGAAATCTGGTATGTATACAAGAAAAAATAGCTGTGTTCTCAAATTCCAACATAACAACCACCTCAGAAATAGCCACATATTCTGAAGAAACAGCCATATGTTTGTGACAATGAAGGTATAAATTTCACGGCTGTGCCATTAGGTTGATGATGGTGATGACCCAAGATAGTGGTAGCACACACTACAGGGATTGTAAGCATAAAAGGCAGAAAAGAAAACAGTCCAAAAATTCATGTGAACAATTTCTTGTTGTTTATTTTATTTCTCCAAGTGTTATCAAAATTTAGACACTCAATAAATGGCAAAAGTTTAGAATAGTTATAAGGTTACCTTTTTGGCAGATACTTTACGTGTATAAAACAGTTTGTAATTCTAGTAAATCAGAATCTGTTAAAAATAAATTCCTCTCAAGGAGCCTCTCATTAAAAAAATAAATAAATAACATTTTTTTTAAAATTGGGCCATTTTATATTCAGGGGTGTCTTACACTCAAGTAAATACAGTATGAAGCTGGCAGCGTGCCAGTATGAGTAACACCTTTGCAGCTAATCAAACACTACACTTTGAGATAATAATGTTTTATTAGTCAGCACAGTAATAAGACAAGCAACTGATAACACACGTAATATCATAATCCCGCTTGCTACTTTAAGTAACACACATCCATTATCTGCACACACACACTGATGCTCGCGCCATGGCAGGTAGCGAGGTACTGACTGCTGGAGCACACCATCTTTCCACCGTCGGTCGTTCGCGACATCGCTGACAGACAGGTGAAGAGTGGTGTCAGAGCTGAGGTAGCTACACGTTTTTATTTGTCGTTAATCACTTCCTTAACCTCCTGATGGATCTGTTATTGTGAAAAACGGCAAGTTCCACCACAGTTTGGAGTTGACAAACTGTAGATGAATGAGTTCAAAGGTCAGAGGAGGGAAATGGTGTATGGCCTTGAGTAGGACTGTCCCTAGTAGAGCACTGTGCTGCTCAAAACCACCTTCAGGTTGATGAAAGCTTACAATTTTTTCAAAACTGCTCTAAAATGCTATTCTTGAGGGTGTGTCGTCACTGGATTATATGCATCATAAAAATCTTAAAATATGCATGAAAAATGCTTAAAAATGCACAAAAAGTGCAGAAATCTGCAAGATCAAATAATGAAAAAACATAGGAGTTACTGCGTGCATTACATCTCAAAGTCGAACCTGTGCATATCAATTACGAAGTGCAGTTGGTAACAAACAGACATGATGTCAGTTGAGTCACGGCAAAACAATCGATACGTACAGGACCAACTTCGAGATATACTGCACGCAGGGGTGGTACACTCAAAAACCCAGTAATATTTTATTTAACAAACAACATACAATCATGAATTTTTTTAACATCATTAACTTTTAATTAATACTATTGGACCAAAGCATCATTTACAATTTATTTTACATTTTCTACTATTGTACATACATACAAACAAGTACTGTTCCAAAAGTTTGGTGGTAAGATTGTGTCTTCGATCACTCAAAACATTTTTATAAGTGGAAAAGGACCGTTCTACGTCAACTGAGGTGACTGGGCAGTATTTGAATTTGGGTGCTATGTTGGCACTTACCGTTTCTGGTAAAAGTTCACCCGTCCCATTAATAAAACTATCAATATGGTACAAGGGTTCAAAGCCTGGGTTATTGTATAAAATGTTTTCAAACTTTTCTATAAGTTTTCTCGGGAATACCTCCGGCAATGAGCAGTTCACTAGAATAATTTCAAACATTAACTGAATAGATTAATTCAATTCCAAACCTTGAGTTTCAAGCTTTTTCATACTTGCAGGCATATGGGAAAAGTAGTGCTAATCACAGCAATGTCTTTTTTAATACCGGAATCATTAAAAGCTTCCTTGGATTGGCAAACTTCCAAAGCCTTTGCACTATTAAAGTCATTTACTACCCCTCTAATGGCCTTGAAATATTCATTGTAAAATGACACAGCTTCAACCTACGTACCCCAATGAGTTACCGGCTGGAATAATTTAATGATTATAAAGAATCCGCCTCAATTGCAAATAGAAACCGGATGTTGACCTAGGTATCGGTGCGGATAACCGTGCCTTCTTCGGAACACACTAAAACTACAAACTGTATTAATGCTGGGCGATGCCTATTTAGGCAGTTTGTAGTTTTAGTGTGTTCCGAAGAAGGCGTGGTTATCTGCACCGAAACCTAGGCGAACATCCGGTTTCTATTTGCAATCGAGGCGGACTCTTTATAATCTTTGCACATTTGGTAGTTTTTCTTTGGAGGTCTTGATGCGAGCAGGAGCCTTTAGAAACACCTTCTCTGTGGGTCAAATCAGTTTACTTACATTCAGCAAGGCGATGTGCTCAGTGAACAAAGCAAATCACACGAATCAAATTACGATAAAATACTCTGAGGGTTTTTCCTGCTTTGATCATATAGGGAGCAGCATCTCAAATAAACACAAACACACTTGCATCTGCAGAAGATTCTGGATATATTTTTCTAATACCCTCAATCACAAATCTAGTGATCGTAGAATGATTTACTTTTTCAAGTTCTTTGCATAACACTAAATAGGAAGAAGAAGCCTCTTCTTTTAAAACACCAACAATTAAATTTGCAAAGTACAGGTCACAACTGTCTGCAGTTTCATCAACTGAAATCCAGATCATGTTGCCCTCGAGTTCATTGTGTATTTCTTCCAGAACATTTACGCACATTGTCGGTATGTAATTTTTACACAATGTCGATTCATCTGGTATATTTTGATTTAAGCAATATTTCTGCAGGAAGCCTTAGAGGATAGAGTTTATAAGATTGTGAGGGGGAATATTGCTTGCAATGAATGCTCTGCACAGATCCATGTTAAACAGACTTTTTTGGTTACCTCTGGACAAGTCCCTGCTACTGCAACTTGTTGTTGTCAGAAATTTTTGTCATCACCTTTTCTTCTGCATTCCTGTGATAGGAAGATTTGTCTCGGCATGCTGATCTACTTGAAACTTTTTTTTTGCACAAAACATTTTTTTCACAGACTTGACAACATAAAATAATTCCGTCATATGTAAATGTTCCGGGACGGTCAGCTATCCACGAAACGACCATTCTTTTTTCGGGTGGTATGGCACACGACACGTTATACACTGCACATCATTAACACGTTCAACTGTGTACAAGTAAGCAGAAAGCTAAACTGAAACAGCGGATGTGTGACTAAAAGCTCGCGTAATTTAATTTATTTGTTGCGAACGCATACGGCGGGACAGTGGGGGGGATTAACCGGGGGGCACAGGCGCAGGAGCACTGACTCTTCCTGTTCCTATTCTGTAATGATTTCGCCATGCAGTGGGCTTTCGGTTAGCTATTACACGCAGTTTTAGGTGCGGTGAATGTGTGAGACATAAAAACTGGATAGAGCTAGAGACTACCTGTCTCAATTTTTAAAATATTGTAAATAGAGTAAAATATGTATCGTCACCAGTTTTTATTAAAATATGCAATAACTGATGAAAAGGAGCGAAATATGCAAATGCGTATGCAGCATGCAAATGCGTATAATATGGTCCCTAGTCTTCACCAAACATCCCTGGTTGGGATCGCGCCACAGCTTCAGCATACGGTCTATAGAGACTCGTGCATAATGCTCGAGGATGACATCGTTTTGAAATTTTGTCAACATTTAACTCGTAACAAGTATTAAGTTTGATGTCTGTACTTCCTACAAAAAGTACATAAAAATTCTCTAAGTTGACTACGATCTAGACCTCCGTAGTGCTGTTAATTGTCATTAGTGCCAGGGTTACATTTTTTCTTCATTTAGACAACATTTTCGCATTAAAATACATTTGCTACTTGAGTACCAGCAAGAACAATGATTTGCATAGTGGGACTGCCAACAGGGTTGGAGCCTGCAAAACCAGCACAGGTCCCATTCGTGTATTGCTGGTGGGAGCTGTCAACTGACAACTAATTTATATACAATAACATAATGTTGTGAAAAAGTTCGCATATTACAAATATGCACCAACGAGAGGCTAAAATGACAATATAACACTCTTCTCTCCCTGCACAAGAATCGCAAATTGTGTGGGCATACGGGATGTGACTACACAATGTATAGAAGTGTGGATCAGTCCCGGGGGAACATTCAGATCGCTGAAGCAGTTAAGGTGAACGCTCGTAACGAGTGGAAAATTTGAGTTCGAGTCTCGGTCCAGCACAAACTTTCGTGTGTAACAAAATGCTGACATCGATGCAGATATGAAATAAGTAGATTTATTTCATAATGTTCATCCACAGCTTTTAGGCATGCGTGTCTGAAGAGCATTATATTGTGACGATGCACACACTGTATAAACACAGACATTTTATGATATTGCAGGGCCTGTGTTGTTAAAAGTATGATGCAATGTTCCTTTGGACATACATGCATGCCCAAAAGAACAAGCACTGTGCTGACCACAGCCCAACATGGAATACACAAAACATATTTGCAGTTGCAAATATGGACAACCATCAGCTGTATAATGGAATGAAAACAACTAAAATTTGTGCCATACTGGAACTCGAACCTAGGTTTCCTGCTTTACACAAGTGGTCACCTTAACTGTTTTGGCTATCTGTGCACAACTCTTGGCCAGGCCCAAACTTCTATATGTACCCCACGTACTGGAATTTCTCTCTCTCTCTGTCTCTCTTTTTTGGCAAAATTCGCATCTATTTTTGTTGAGATTCATATTTCTTTTAATGATCAGATGCACATACCTCAAAGGTTGTCACCTGAGTGAAAATACACAAAGCCTTATTTCTTTGAAACTGACTGCTACAGAAAGGTGCTGATTGGGAACTTTGTGACAGTAATGTTTGCTTTTGCAAAAACTTCCAAAACCTTTTTCTTCCAAACTAGCCTTTGTTTTCTTCATTTGCCTATATTTAAGAATTTAAAAATGATTGTTCTGTTGAAAAGCCACAGCTTTTTCCTGACAGTGAGCTCAATGCGTCTCTAATTTAAGGCGTTTCTGGACATTATCTCTCTTTTCTACACAATTCGATGATAACAAAATCTACAAACTATTAATTTCTATCTTTTGTGGGCATTCGTACGTGTGCGACCCATGCTTTACAATGCTACAGACAGAACAGACAAGGCAGTTAGCATAGAAGCAGAACTGAACATATCATAATGCTATGTTAACATTAGGAGAAGAATTTTGGCACATAGTGCAGACACTACAGGCTACAGTGGCAGATGACAACAAGCATAAACAAACTAGAATTTTAACTGCCAGAGGGAAGAAGAGTGGTGTGCAGAAACAAACCCCACCTCCCTTTCACATGGCAACAGCCAACAGTATTGTCAAAGGGATCACCCATCTCTTCTAACGTTGTAAGGTTCGTAATCGAAATCCGTAACGGATCAGGAATAGTAGCTTCACTTATTTCAAAATCAGAAAACGATAAGCAACACGTGACACAAAATATTTGGGGGAAAGCTACAGCTCAACTGCTCGCTGATGTTAGCGGACTATTGTTAACGACTCAGTGCAGGCCTGATATCTAGCAGTATTCGATACAACCACTGCTCAAAACATACTCCACCTAATTTGACACTTTAGAAATGTCCACATTAAACCATATTTTGGGCTTTTTTAACAAACAAATGTACACATTTCTTTGTTATAAAATACTTGGTCCCACAGCTGAGTACTACATTGTATTACACAGCATGTATCTTAAATAGACCATTGAACTGCCCACAACTGGCCTGGCATCAGATCATTTAGTGCACTGATATGTCGTTGCATTTGTACACTTTCATTTTGCAGAAAGGTTCTTATACACATTACCTTTACAAATTGGCCTTCACCAGAAGATGCACAATACCATTAACCAAAAACTGGTTACATTTTCAATATTTTTATGCAGGAATCAAGCTATTTCAAATTATCTCTGATAAAATAGTTCATCTGGATACAATTTAGTACAAAATAGCATCTAAAACGTAATTTTGCATTTTGAAGCAGAAACGTAAATTTTTCCAATCCCTGTGCAAGTGCAAGAGTGCAGGTTGTGACGCACAGATGACGACATATGGAGGTGTTTCTTGTCATGACTCCTGTACGGATAGCCAAAGTGGTTATGGCGATCTAACACATAAACCGGGAGATCCGGGTTTGAGTCCCAGAGATCCGGGTTTGAGTCCCAGTCCAGCACGAATTTTCTGCCATCTGATTTTTCCTGAAACTGCTGCTATTGCTGGTTGTGTTCTTTTTCCAGTAACTGAGCAACGACAGTCTTTTCATCTGTTTACACATCTACAGTACTTCACTTGCCTGTCCCTGAACCACATGCACATCATCAAGTCCTCCAGCATTTAACAATAATTTTCTAGTTATGTGAAATCACTGTACACAACTGTATCATTTGCAAAGAGTCCCTTAGAAATATCTACCTAATCTGTGTGTGTATACACAGTACAATTGTGGCTTATTATAATGTGTATTCTCCAGTTTGACTTTCAACTATAGTATATAAGAAATTTTATGTATATGCGTTTTCTACTACTGGTAAATGAAATACAATTAACAGTTATCTCATTACTTCAGGGTGTAACTGACAGTCAGTATTTCATGAATACTTACACCTTCCTCTTCTTTGAGGAATATCTGGACCGGTGAGAGTGTGGCTGCTTCATCCACTTGGTCATTTATCTGCAAGTGGAAAACAAATTAGTCAATGATCTTCATAAAAAAACAACACAACGAACTTTTATACGAATTTTAAACTAAAAATAACCAAATACAGCCCACTGAACTTGGAAACTGAAGACAGAAATGGAGATACGTGCAAACAATTTCCAATATTTCCAAAACCATCTCAACTATGAAGAACACAGAAAAGTGGTCTCGAAGAGCTCGACAACCAGCCCTAACTCTGAAACGTGCATCACTGAGGAATTACAGTCATTTAGAATCTCAAAAACCACAAGGTCTCAGAGGGACCAAATAGAGCTGAACTTTGAGGAAAAAATGTCACAGACGCTCACCACAACTTTTTTGAAGAAATATGAATACATGAAAAACCCCTGATGAACGGAAGACGGCCCTCGTCCACCCACTCCATAAGAAAGTGTCCCAAGCAGATCACAACTATGGAGGAATCTCCCCCTAGACATAACATACAAGATACTCTCCATAGTCTTACTAAACAGAGCAAAATCCCAGTTAAACAATTAACTTGAAGTATATGAAATTGGCTTCAGGAAAGGAAGAGCCTGCCCAAAACAAACACTAAACCTCAAAAACTTCATGACATACCAAAAATGAAGAGCAAAATGGTATGTTATGACCGTCATTGAGTTTTTAAAATCGTGCAACTCAATACACCAGGAATCCCTTATATATACTAAAAGAATTAACCCTAGATAACAAAAAATATAAAACCAATCACAGAGACCCTTATCACCACATATTCCAAAGCCAAATTCATGGGAGAACATTAACCCTTTTCAAATAAAAACTGGTATAAGCTAAGGAGATGGAATCCCCCACTGCTAGTTAAGTGCTCCCAAGAAAAAATTGTTGGAGACTTGAACACAGAGATAGTGGAATCTGCCTCGGAGCACAAAACAAAAGGCATCAAAGCCAACTATCTAGCCTTTGCAGGTGATATAACCCTACTAGCTGAGACCTGGGAAACAGCCAAAGAACAGACCCTTGAACAGAAAAAACAGGTCTCAAAACCCTCAAAAAGACCAATGTAACAACAAACATAAAAAACCCACCACAACATTTTAAAGTGGGACAACAAAAGTAGAGATAATCAAAGAACTCAAATACCTTGGAGAATCCATCGGCTGGAATGGGCTCGAGAAAAAGGCAATGGAAATTAGAAGTAAAGTTGATCTGGTCTTCTATCTTGCAAAAAACACATACAACAAAAGGTCCCTCTCACAGCACGCAAAAATAAGCATTGTAACAGTGTAGTAGTCAAACCAGAAGCCCTGTATGCAGCTGAAAAACTATCACTAACCATGGCCTAGTTGAAAGACTGGAGATAGAAGAAACAAAGATATTAGAAACATTTCTTGACCCCCAGATTTCACAACAATTAATCCGCACCAAAAATGAAACCCTTTACCAAACTACCAAAAAACTCTCAGACACAATTAGGACAAAAAGAATTCATTCTTATGGATACATCTTCATTCTGAACCAAAATAGATCAACTGAATAAATTATGACTACTTCTGCAGGAAAAAAATGGATTACTGAAATGGAAAAGGACTTCAGACAACTCCAAATCAAAAGAGCTATGTTCAAAAATAAAACGGAGAAAAAGAGAGAGGAGGAAAAGAACACAATGGGAGGGAGGGAGGAGGGAGGGAGGGAGGGAGGGAGGGAGGGAGAGGTTGGGGGGGGGGGGGGGGGGGTAGGTTCCAAAATCAAATCCAAACGAACATCCACATCTCTGATGAAGATAGGAAAGCAAGGTCAAGAGAATGAAACAATACTGAGCTGCTAACAGAAAGGCACAAAACATTAAAAAGTGATTAATTTAACATATCGCAAAGTCGGGTAAAACAAAAATAAAAAGAAGACTCTGCTGTTATTATAATGTGTGGTTTCTAAATTTCCTCAATATTAAGTGTGTTGTTGTTGATGATGTAGCCTTCAGTCCAAAGGTTGGTTTGATGCAAATCTCCATGCTAGTGCATGCTGAGCAAGCCTCTTCATCTATGCATGATACTGCAACCTACTTCCATTACAACCTGCTAGCAGTAGCCAAACCTTGGCCATTATCTCCAATTATTAACCCCCCCCCCCCCAGTTACTTTCCCATTACCAAACTGGTGACTGCTCAGTATGAGTATTATTAACCATGCCATTCTTTTAGTGAAACTCAGCCACAAAACTCTTTTTTCGCAAATCTGATTAGTTATTCTATCTATCCACCTGATCTACAGCATCATTCCAGAGCACCACATTTCAAACGTTTCTATTCTCTTCTTGTCTGAATTGTTTATCAACCATGTTTTATTTCAGTACTGGCCTACACACCAGACAAATACCCTCAGAAAAGACTTCCAAACACTTATACTTTTAGTTTGATGTTAACAAATTTCTCTTTTCTCAAAACACTTTTCTTGCTACTAACAGTCTGCATTTTATATTCTCCTTCACTGACCATGATCAGCTTTTTGTTGCCCAGATAGAAAAACACATTTCATTTCCTAATCTAACTCCTTCAACATCACGATTCATCTACCTTCCACTGACCTTGTTTTACCTTCGATGGTGTTCATCTTACAGCCTCTGTTGAAGACATTACACATCCCACACCACAGTGCTCTTCCAACTAATTTGTCGACTCTGAAGAGATTACAGTGTCTTCGGCAAACCTCAGTTTTTATTTCTTCTTCCTGAACTTTAATTTCATTTAGGAATTTTTCCTTGGTTACCTTTACTGCATGCTCTACGTACATATTGAAACACATCGAGGATAGGCTACAACCCGGCCTAACTCCATTACCAACCACTATCTCCCCATCACGTCATTCAAGTCTTTGTGACTGCCGTCTGATTTCTGTAATAGTTGCAGATACCTGTTTGGTCACTATAATTTATCCCTGTTATATACAGAATTTCTAAGAGTTTATTCCAGTCAACATTGTCAAAAGCATTCTCCGAATCTGCAAATGCTATAAATTCAGGTTTCTCTTTCTTTAACCAATCTTCTAATACACTCCTGGAAAAGGAAAAAAGAACACATTGACACCGGTGTGTCAGACCCACCATACTTGCTCCGAACACTGCGAGAGGGCTGTACAAGCAATGATCACACGCACGGCACAGCGGACACACCAGGAACCGCGGTGTTGGCCGTCGAATGGCGCTAGCTGCGCAGCATTTGTGCACCGCCGCCGTCAGTGTCAGCCAGTTTGCCGTGGCATACGGAGCTCCATCGCAGTCTTTAACACTGGTAGCATGCCGCGACAGCGTGGACGTGAACCGTATGTGCAGTTGACAGACTTTGAGCGAGGGCGTATAGTGGGCATGCGGGAGGCCGTGTGGACGTACCGCCGAATTGCTCAACACGTGGGGCGTGAGGTCTCTACAGTACATCGATGTTGTCGCCAGTGGTCGGCGGAAGGTGCACGTGCCCGTCGACCTGGGACCGGACCGCAGCGACGCACGGATGCACGCCAAGACCGTAGGATTCTACGCAGTGCCGTAGGGGACCGCACCGCCACTTCCCAGCAAATTAGGGACACTGTTGCTCCTGGGGTATCGGCGAGGACCATTCGCAACCGTCTCCATGAAGCTGGGCTACGGTCCCGCACACCGTTAGGCCGTCTTCCGCTCACGCCCCAACATCGTGCAGCCCGCCTCCAGTGGTGTCGCGACAGGCGTGAATGGAGGGACGAATGGAGACGTGTCGTCTTCAGCGATGAGAGTCGCTTCTGCCTTGGTGCCAATGATGGTCGTATGCGTGTTTGGCGCCATGCAGGTGAGCGCCACAATCAGGACTGCATACGACCGAGGCACACAGGGCCAACACCCGGCATCATGGTGTGGGGAGCGATCTCCTACACTGGCCGTACACCACTAGTGATCATCGAGGGGACACTGAATAGTGCACGGTACATCCAAACCGTCATCGAACCCATCGTTCTACCATTCCTAGACCGGCAAGGGAACTTGCTGTTCTAACAGGACAATGCACGTCCGCATGTATCCCGTGCCACCCAACGTGCTCTACAAGGTGTAAGTCAACTACCCTGGCCAGCAAGATCTCCGGATCTGTCCCCCATTGAGCATGTTTGGGACTGGATGAAGCGTCGTCTCACGCGGTCTGCACGTCCAGCACGAACGCTGGTCCAACTGAGGCGCCAGGTGGAAATGGCATTGCAAGCTGTTCCACTGGACTACATCCAGCATCTCTACGATCGTCTCCATGGGAGAATAGCAGCCTGCATTGCTGCGAAAGGTGGATATACACTGTACTAGTGCCGACATTGTGCATGCTCTGTTGCCTGTGTCTATGTGCCTGTGGTTCTGTCAGTGTGATCATGTGATGTATCTGACCCCAGAAATGTGTCAATAAAGTTTCCCCTTCCTGGGACAATGAATTCACGGTGTTCTTCTTTCAATTTCCAGGAGTGTATAAATCACAGAGTAATTTTATCCTCACATACCGCTACATTTCTCCTCAACCTGCACTTACCTTCCCTGGGATCGGTTTCTACCAATTTTTCCATTCTTCTGTAAATTATTTGTGACAATATCATGAATTATTAACCAGAACAAATTTTCACTCTGTAGCGGAGTGTATGCCATTAGGAAACTTCCTGAGTAAGGCTGTGGCTAAACAATGTCCCTGCAACACCCTTTCTTCCAGAAGTGTTAGTCCCACAGGTTTTGAATGAGAAGTTTGGAAGGTAGGAGATATACTGGCAGAGGTAAAGCTCTGAGAATGGCAACGATCTCTGGTTTGAGCCCTGGTGCAGCGCACAGTTTTGATCTGCCAGGAAGTTTGATGAGTTATTAAACTGATAGTTTGTCTGTCTCATATATCTTGCACAGCACATGCAATAATTATATAATGGTTGGCGCTCTCAGACACATCAGTAATACTGGGCAAATGTTGTCTCAGGGTATATACGCTGGCAAGGAAGGGGGCGGGGGGATTTTTTCCCAAATTTCCCAGTTAAAAATAAACTTTCCCTGTGTTAAGTGACAGTATTCTTTCCTTTGGCACTGCCGAACTGACAAATCCTTTGAATTGTAAAGGTATTATATACAAGCGTAGAACTTCCCGGTACTTCAGCAAAAAATAACTTGTTTTGGAAAAATATTTGATGTGCAGCATCATGTACAGCACATATTTTCAAATTACAAAAGTATAAATACGAATTCCACCAATTAAAGCACGGTATCTTTCGAAGCACCGAAAACGAGATTGCGATGAGCCATTGCAACCAATCATAGCTCAAGTTACAGTACTCCCCAACCAATGACACCAGATATTCAGAGCACAGGACTTGTGTTGTAGTCGGCCAATAGCAACATCACTGTTAAGTAGAGTGAATATGCAAATAGGAAAAGTTAATGGTTTAAATTAACATACATTCAGTGTAGCTACATGAAAAGATAAGCTATCACCTACAATATACCAGTCATCGAAAGCTTTTTGCCTTTTTTTTTTTTTTAGGATACGATGGATCCTTTGACAAGCACTCCAACTTTTCCATAGAAAAGCCAGTTACATGGAAAATTGCTCAAGATTTCACCTCGAACTGCTTTTGAAGGATAATTTTACTTTTTGCCACCGTTATTGCATAATTTGTAATCTATGACAGAAATAAAACAGATATGAAAAACTAAGCTTGTCCGTTTTTAGTGTGTTACCTTCCAAGATATATCAAAGACAAATACACTGATTGGTTGGTTGATTAGGGGGAAGGGACCAAACAGCGAGATCATCAGTCCCATCGGATAGGTGAAGGGTGGGGAAGTCGGCCATGCCCTTTTATAAGGAACCATCCCAGCATCTGCCTGAAGCGATTTAGGGAAATTATGGGAAACCTAGCCAATGGCCTTGCTGCTGTCATTAACACCGGTTCCCGTCAGGTCACCGAAGTTAAGCCCTTTAGGGCTTGGCTAGTACTCGGATGGGTGACCATCTGGTCTGCCGAGCCCTGTGGGCAAGCGAAGTGCACTCAGTCCTTGTGAGGCAAACTGAGGAGCTACTTGATTGAGAAGTACTGGCTTCCGTCTCGTAAACTGACATACGGCCGGGAGAGCGGTGTGCTGACCACGTGCCCCTCCATATCCGCATCCAGTCATGCCTGTGGGCTGAGGATGGCACGGCGGCCGTTCGGTACCGTTGAGCCTTCCGAGGCCTGTTCGGAGAGTTTTTTTTTATGGAAAACCTAAATCAGAATGGCCAGACGCAGGCCTGAACCGTCGTCCTGCCGAATGGGAGACCAGTGTGCTAACCACTGTAAGGTGTTACTCGGTCTAATATGCTGTAAATATTTAAATAATGGCATAAATGGCTGGTCTTCTAGATTCAAAATTTTTCTACACGGCTGTCCCTCAAAGTGTTAAGTTTTGAGTGACAGTCAAACGCTCTGTGATTTAAGAAATTAATCACAGATTCTCACATGCGACGTAAGTCATCTTGCTTAATAGGAAATTTACTTCGTAAATAACGCTTCTCAAACCACCATCCTCAATATTTTCCCATGACCTGTTATAAAAGTAAACTTTTGTGACATCATACTCATTGAAAGCAGTTTGTTGTTACAAAATATAACACAGTTTTCATCCTAAAGCCTTCAACACATTTTGCTGTTGGCAGACACTTGTGTGTGCACTTTGTTTTGTAGAAAATGGCGCACTTTCTTTGCAACTAAAATTTCATTTTGGTGTTATTCTCTCATTTATGTTTTCTTTCTGCAATATTATCCTGCTGTAGTGGGCCGAAGTAAAATTTTTGTTACGAATATCAGTTCTTACTCGTCAAAATTACAAAAATTTAACTGGAAACTAAAACAATGAAAAATTATCAGAAATCTTAAAGATTCCTGTGTTCTCCCAAGATTTCCCAGTAGCCTGGGGTATATACACCCTGTGTCTATCCAGCAGCCTTGTTTCAACTTCAGTCTTTCACTGTAGCAGATATGATATGAAACTGTATCCATACAGCTTCTCCGCGATAGCTATAAGGAACAGAAGTAATATTTATTCCTTGAGAAAAACTTTCAATACCCAATATTGCATAAATTAGTCTTTATTGTGGACAACCGGTTTTGACTGTTCTAACTGTCATCCTCTGGTCTTCAAAAAATGTTTGTTATGAAACATGTTCCACTGTGAGCTTGTACCTTATGCCACACTGTCATTGCACTGCTTAAAATGCAGGACATTATACATAATTTAGTCAAAAATAAAACCATTTACAGTTAAAAAGCACCTGGTGCACACGAGCACGTTTGCATAAGCAGTGCTCGCGGAGGCTTGTTAATTCTTGAAGCACATGATATACAGCAAAGTGCACATCTGTTTATGTTTGCAGAAATGTTCCACACATTGTGGATCCAAACCTCAGCCAAAGTATATGGTGCAACTACAGTTTAATGTATACTGTACATTTTAAGACTTAACGAGCCTCTGCGAGTGCTATGTATGTGAACATGCTCGTGTGCGCAAGCAGCTTTTTTAACTGTAAATGGTTTTGTTTTTGAAAAACCTATGTATAATGTGCTGGCTTTTATCCATAAACTACAAATTCACAATGGCACATGTTTCATCACAGAAATTTCTTAAGACCAGAAAACGACAGCTCCAACTGTTGAAACCGACTGTCAACAATACAGATTAACTTCTGTGATCTTTGCTAATGAAAGCTTTTTCCCCCTCACGAAACACAGACTGCGTCATCCAAGTTCTCAACATGACAGAATTCAGTCAATATTCACATTACTGCAGTGCATACTCGACAGTCAATGTTTCAGAATACTTACAAACTGCACTTCTTTGACAAATGTCTGGACTGATGGAAGTGGTACAACTTCATCTCATTGGCCAGGTATCTGAAAGCGGAAAAAAAGGTCACTCAATTATCTGTCCTCTTTTCTTTATTTCCTCCTTTTTTTCTTTAAATTGGTTTTATTCGTACAGCCATCTTACAAACGGTTTTGTTGTTCTTGTTTTTCCCTTTCTTTAAAAAAAAAAAATCAACATTACACAATATTATAAGGGCATTTAGATATGAAGTTACAAATTCTCTTACACAGTGTTCAATGGGTACAGTGGATAAGAATGACTGTTGTTATTGTCAAAAGTATGATCATATGGTGTATAAAGTGAAACTCGAGACTGGATTGAGGACTTTTTGGTAGGGAGAACATAGCATATGATCTCGGATGGGGAGTCATCGTAAAAAGTAACTTCGGTTATGCCCCAGGGAAGTTTGTAGGGACCCTTGCTATATGTGTTGTACATTAATGGCCTTTTAGACAATATTAATATAACAATGGAAATAATCAATTATTGATCATATAATGTAATGCCACTGGCTCTGAAAGCTTGCAAAAGTCAAATCCTTTTGTGTGTGTGTTCCCCTGCCGGCGCTTGGTGAGTAGGCAATATTAATAGTAACATCAGACTTTTTGCAGATGCTGCAGTTACCTATGTTGGAGTACTGTCTGAAAGAAGCTACATAAATATTCAGTGAGATCTTAACGAGATTGCAAAGAGGTGCAAAGATTGGAAACTTGCTTTAAAGGTTCAGAAGTGTAAAATTTTGCACTTCACAAAATGAAAAAAATGTAGAATCCTACGACTACAACATCAGTGAGTTACTGTTGGGAATCAGCCAGCTCATACAAATACCTGGGTGCAACACTTTGTACGGATATGAAATGGAATAATCACAAAGGTTCAGTCACAGGTAAAGCAGATGGCAGGATCCTGGGGAAGTTACTCAGTCTACAAAGGAGATTGCTTGCAAATCACTCGTGCAACTGGTTCTAGAATATTGATCATGTGTGTGGGCTCCATACCAGAAAGGACTAACGAGGGATAATGAATGTGTACAGAGAAGGGCTGTACAAATGGTCACAGATTTGTTTAATCCATGGGAGTGTGTCACAGATATACACAAGGAACTGAAATGGCAGACTCTTGAGGATATACATAAACTATCCCAAGAAAATCTATTAAGAATGCTTCAAGAACCAGCTTTAAATGATAACTCTAGGGATATACTACAACCCGCTATGTATTGCTCACACAGGGATCGTGAGGATAAGATTAGAATAATTACTGCATGCACAGAGGCATTCAAACAGCCATTCTTCCCATGCTACTTATGTAAATGGAACAGGAAGAAACCCTAATAACTGATACAATGGGACATGCCCTCTGTCATGCACCTCACAATGGTATGCAGAGTGTAGATGTTGATGTAGGTGTCGATGACAAGTACGACAGCCAGTAGTCTGATTGGCAGCATTTAATTGTTGAAATATTCTTCTTATATTGCATAGGTTTCTTCCATCTCATTTTACACTAAAAATCCTGAACTTACAGGACTGAATATTTTAGTTGCTCTGATAAAGACACTGACATATCTAAGGCAAGGCTTATCATTCTCATAACAAGCCAGCTGATTACTCACCACTGCACAGTTATTTATTTATGCAAGTCCTCTATTGAACAAATTTTGAAATGTACAAGTACTGTCTACCAATTATAAAGCAACATATTTTACACGCTCAATGCACTGTAACATAAAACTTGACTATAAACAATATTTTTAGCTTCCTCTCTGGGAGAAGAATACATAAATTTTTGGGCAAATTTATTTTTACAGAAGCAACACGTTGCTGTCGGGGTCATCAATCTCGACACTGGTCTGATGGACATCTCCATGCTACTTTATCCTGTGCAAGCCTCTTCATCTCATACTAACTACTGCAGCCTACATCTTTCTGAACCTGCTTACTGTATTCCTCTCTTGGTCTCCCTCTACGATTTTTACCCACCACACTTTAGTGATCCCTTGATGTCTCAGAATGAGTCCCCTCAACTGATCCCTTCTTTCAGTCAAATTGTGCCTTTCAGTCAAGTTGTGCCGCAAACTTCTTTTCTCCCCAACTCTGTCCAGTACCTCCTCATTAGTTACGCATCTAATCTTAAGCATTCATGTGTAGCACCACATTTCAAAAACTTCTATTCTTGTCTAAACTGTTTACAGTTCATTTTTCACTGCCCTACATGGCTACACTTGAGACAAATATTTTCAGAAAAGATTTCCTAACACTTAAATCTGTATTCGATGTTAACAAATTTCTCTTTTTCAAAAAATGCAACAATGGAAAATCCAGGATGGAATGTAACAATATTATGAAAAGCAAAGTTGCTACTCACCATATATTAGATATGCTTTATTTTCTTGTGACAGTCTTTTTTTCTTTGTGCCTATTTGTGGCTCAGCATCTCCACTGTGTGGTGAGTAGCAACTTTCCTTTTCATAATCTTCTTCAGAAAACCTTTTCTTGCCATTGCCAGCCAACATTTTATATCCCCTCTACTATGACAGTCTTCAGTCATTTTTCTGCCCAAATAGCAAAACTTATCTACTACTTTCAGTGTCCTGCTTCCTAATCTAATTTTCTCGCCATCACCTGATTTAATTTGACTAAATTTAATTTCCTCACAATTGCCTGATTTAATTTGATCATATTCCACTATCCTTGTTTTGCTTTTTTTGCTGTTCATTGTACATTCCACTCATTTCGTTAAACTCCTCTTCCAAGTACTTTCCTGTTTCTGACAGAATTGCAATCTCATTGACAAAGTTCAAGGTCTTTACTTCTTCTCCTTGGACTTTAATTCCTACTCCTAATTTTTCTATTTTTCTATGGTTTTCTTTACTGCTTGTTCAACGTACAGACTAAATAACATCAGGGGTAGGCGACAACATTGTCTCACTCCCTTCCCAACTACTCCTTCCCTTTGATGCCCCTAGACTTTTATAATTGCTCTCTGGTTTTCTGTATAAGTTGTAAATAGCCCTTTTCTCCCTGTATTTTATCACCACTACCTTCAGAATTTCAAAGGGAGTATTCCAGTCAACAGTGTCTAAGTCTACAAATGCTATAAATGTATGTCTGACTGTCCTTAACCTATCTTCTAAGATAAGTTATAGGCCTCGTGCGTGCCTACATTTCTCCGAAATCCAAACTGATCCTCCCCGACGTTGGCTGCTACCAGTTTCCCCATTCTACTGCAAATAATTCCTGTTAGTATTTTACAACTATTACTTGTTGTTGTTATGGTCTTCAGTCCTGAGACTGGTTTGATGCAGCTCTCCATGCTACTCTACCCTTTGCAAGCTTCTTCATCTCCCAGTATCTACTGCAGCCTACATCCTTCTGAATCTGCTTAGTGTATTCATCTCTTGGTCTCCCCCTACGATTTTTACCCTCCACGCTGCCCTCCAATACCAAATTGGTGATCCCTTGATGCCTCAGAACATGTCCTACCAACCGATCCCTTCTTCTGGTCAAGTTGTGCCACAAACTTCTCTTCTCCCCAATCCTATTCAATACTTCCTCATTAGTTATGTGATCTACCCAACTAATCTTCAGCATTCTTCTGTAGCACCACATTTCGAAAGCTTCTATTCTCTTCTTATCCAAACTATTTACCGTCCATGTTTCACTTCCATACATGGCTACATTCCATACAAATACTTTCAGAAACGACTTCCTGACACTTAAATCTATACTCGACGTTAACAAATTTCTCTTCTTCAGAAACGCTTTCCTTGCCATTGCCAGTCTACATTTTATATCCTCTCTACTTCGACCATCATCAGTTATTTTGCTCCCCAAATAGCAAAACTCCTTTACTACTTTAAGTGTCTCATTTCCTAATCTAATACCCTCAACATCACCCGACTTAATTCGACTACATTCCATTATCCTCGTTTTGCTTTTGTTGATGTTCATCTTATATCCTCCCTTCAAGACACCATCCATTCCGTTCAACTGTTCTTCCAAGTCCTTTGCTGTCTCTGACAGAATTACAATGTCATCGGCGAACCTCAACGTTTTTATTTCTTCTCCATGGATTTTACTACCTACTCCGAATTTTTTTTTTTTCCTTTACTGCTTGCTCAATATACAGATTGAATAACATCGGGGAGAGGGTCCAACACTGTCTTACTCCCTTCCCAACCACTGCTTCCCTTTCATGTCCCTCGACTCTTATAACTGCCATCTGGTTTCTGTACAAATTGTAAATAGCCTTTCGCTCCCTGTATTTGACCCCTGCCACCTTCAGAATTTGAAAGAGAGTATTCCAGTCAACATTGTCAAAAGCTTTCTCTAAGTCTACAAATGCTAGAAACGTAGGTTTGCCTTTCCTTAATCTTTCTTCTAAGATAAGTTGTAAGGTCAATATTGCCTCACGTGTTCCAGTATTTCTACGGAATCCAAACTGATCTTCCTCAAGGTCGGTTTCTACTAGTTTTTCCATTCGTCTGTAAAGAATTCACGTTAGTATTTTGCAGCTGTGGCTTATTAAACTGATTGTTCGGTAATTTTCACATCTGTCAACACCTGCTTTCTTTGGGATTGGAATTATTATATTCTTCTTGAAGTCTGAGGGTATTTCGCCTGTTTCATAGATCTTGCTCACCAGATGGTAGAGTTTTGTCAGGACTGGCTCTCCCAAGGCCGTCAGTAGTTCCATTGGAATGTTGTCTACTCCGGGGGCCTTGTTTCGACTCAGGTCTTTCAGTGCTCTGTCAAACTCTTCATGCAGTATCGTATCTCCCATTTCATCTTCATCTACATCCTCTTCCATTTCCATAATATTGTCCTCAAGTGCATCGCCCTTGTATAGACCCTCTATATACTCCTTCCACCTTTCTGCTTTCCCTTCCTTACTTAGAACTGGGTTTCCATCTGAGCTCTTGATGTTCATACAAGTGGTTCTCTTATCTCCAAAGGTCTCTTTAATTTTCCTGTAGGCAGTATCTGTCTTACCCCTGGTGAGATAAGCCTCTACATCCTTACATTTTTCCTCTAGCCATCCCTGCTTAGCCATTTTGCACTTCCTGTCGATCTCATTTTTGAGGCGTTTGTATCCCTTTTTGCCTGCTTCATTTACTGCATTTTTATATTTTCTCCTTTCATCAATTAAATTCAATATTTCTTCTGTTACCCAAGGATTTCTACTAGCCCTCGTCTTTTTACCTACTTGATCCTCTGCTGCCTTCACTACTTCATCCCTCAAAGCTACCCATTCTTCTTCTACTGTATTTCTTTCCCCCATTCCTGTCAATTGTTCCCTTATGCTCTCCCTGAAACTCTGTACAACCTCTGGTTCTTTCAGTTTATCCAGGTCCCATCTCCTTAAATTCCCACCTTTTTGCATTCTCTTCAGTTTTAATCTACAGGTCATAACCAATAGATTGTGGTCAGAGTCCACATCTGCCCCTGGAAATGTCTTACAATTTAAAACCTGGTTCCTAAATCTCGGTCTTACCATTATATAATCTATCTGATACCTTCTAGTATCTCCAGGGTTCTTCCATGTACACAACCTTCTATCATGATTCTTAAACCAAGTGTTAGCTATGATTAAGTTGTGCTCTGTGCAAACCTCTACCAAACGGTTTCCTCCTTCATTTCTTCCCCCCAATCCATATTCACCTACTACGTTTCCTTCTCTCCCTTTTCCTACACTCGAATTCCAGTCACCCATGACTATTAAATTTTCGTCTCCCTTCACTATCTGAATAATTTCTTTTATTTCATCATACATTTCTTCAATTTCTTCGTCATCTGCAGAGCTAGTTGGCATATAAACTTGTACTACTGTAGTAGGTGTGGGCTTCGTATCTATCTTGGCCACAATAATGCGTTCACTATGCTGTTTGTAGTAACTTACCTGCATTCCTATTTTGTTATTCATTATTAAACCTACTCCTGCATTACCCCTATTTGACTTTGTGTTTATAACCCAACTATTACTTATTAAATGATATTTTGATAATTTTCGCTCCTGTCAGTAGTTACATTCTTTGGAACTGCAATTATTACATTCTAATTGGAGTCTGAGGTTATTTCACCTGTTGCATACATCTTGCACTCCAGATAGAGTTTTGTCAGGTGTGGCTCCCCCAAGGCTACCAGTAGTTGGATCTCGTCTACTCCCAGGACCTTGTTTCGAATTAGGCCTTTCAGTGCTCTCGAATTTGGCTCCCCCAAGGCTATCAGTAGTTGGATCTCATCTACTCCCAGGACCTTGTTTCGAATTAGGTCTTTCAGTGCTCTGTCGAATTCTTCTCATAGTATAGTATCTCCCACCTCATCTGATCTACGTCATTTTCTATTTCTGTAATATTGCCTTCAAGTTCACCTCTCTTGTAGAGACCTTATACATACTCCTCCACCTTTCAGCTTTCCCTTCTTTGCTTACGACTGGTTTTCCATCTGAGGACACACCATATAGTTTTTAAAATAAACCAACTTCCCCACTTGATTATAGTTTCTTGTTTAACACAGACCCTGTATCAACTGGATGCAGTATAAATGTAGGTTTACCTGTGCCTCTTTGTGTTTAGGAAGATGAACAATTTCTCAGAAAATACCACAATAGAAAAAAAGAAAGAAAGAAAAAAGCTTCTACATTTCAACACTTCTAGAACATTCTCCATAACTGTAACTAAAAGTGCAATACATCAGCCCCCAAATACTAACAGACAATAATCAGGGTTGCCACAAATATCCAAGATATTTCCCTGATTTCCGGACAGGTTTTAGCATTTTTCCATGACAAATTTTGAGATCTCAAAGGTAAGTTAAGACATAAGTTGACAATCTGTCTTTGCAGCTATGGTACAATAGTGCAAATGAGGAAATATTTTAAAAAGCTAGCAATCAGATGGGTTTTCCTGATGTGAGCAAAAATCTTAAGTACTAACATCAAACTCTTTTGTAATGAACCGTTTTTAGATGGAGAAACCGAGCCAAATGGTATGTGTGTTTCATTCAGACCACTGATATTATTTTACTTCAATAAAACAAAACACATATTGTGATAAAAATGGATATTTCCTTGGAGTTGCAAGACAGATTTAAAATACCTTCACTGATTTCAGAAATAACCTCAGGAAAAAGCTGGCCACTTGAAAGAAGTGTATAAGGTGGGAAAGAATTGTGTAAAGCAACACTGCAGGGGACCCCCAATGAAATATCGATTCTACAATGTTCGTTATTGTCGGTTATTACCCACTGTGCTATATCTATTATTTTACAGGTATTCAGGGATTTTTCTTTCGAGAAATATACAAGCACAAACCGCCAGCAACTGGCATAATCTTTTTCTTCTTATTTTCCACGCTTTCCAACATATACAGTACTTTTAAGTGCCAAAATGAACTATAACAAATAAAATGTCTATAAAATGCCACACTGTACAACATACTTATGATGAGACAGTCGTAATTCCTGAAGTCCATCGCCCACGGCCTCTGGCCTGCCGGGGATCACCACAGTCCTGGGCCCACGGATAAACCGTGAAAATCCGCTGCATTACGTCACACACAAACAGACCCAGCCTGCGGGCAGGTCGGTGAGACTAGATCCGACAGGCAGGGCCTGCACCTCAGTGGGAACCAAATGGCTTTAGGTCAGCAGGCCCGACCCATTACAGATACCCACAGGAGCAGCCTGCACTTTTGGCCCACACACACACACTCATTCTCTCTCTCTCTCTCTCTCTCTCTCTCTCTCTCTCTCCACTCAGACACAACTCAGTCACACATAACCTCTGTCTCCGGCCACGGCATCTGTAGTTTCGGAGAATCAGATCCAAATAAACTACTACTACTACTCTTGCCTCCTTGGCAGCTGCTAGGCTAGGGGCAAGAAGTGGTGGCAGCACTGACTGCAAGCTGAGGGGAGTGGTAGGAAGGGAAGGAGCAGTGGGAATGAGAAACTGAGGAAGCGGCGCACACACTCGGCTGCTCCCAGCCGCGATGATGCACGACACCTCAGTAAACACCAACCATTTCATTTTCTGAGACAAAAACCAAATATTTCCAGTGTTTTTTTTCAGATTTCCCTCATGTGTTTGAAATTCCCTGATATTCCCTGATTTCCATAATCTGTGTCAACCCTGATAATATTGGAATTTTCAATGATGTTTACCCAGCCCCCATTTCCGATCCTCCTAGTGATGGTCATAGTAGCCTCTACACCCATTCACAAACTCACAGCCTGTGAGTTCCCTCCGTGTTCTTAAAGCTCACTGAAAATCGAGTGCTGTTTGTCACATCCTTTTTAAAAACTTCAGAGAACACAGATAGCATAGGAATGGGTCTAAAATTCCCCTACATTATCCTTTTCTCAGTTCATACAACTGACCATTCCCAAAGCAAAAATTACAAATGTGGCTAATTACTGGGCTAACATATGTGCCACAGCATTTACATATTCTGCTACACATCCCATTATAATCCACGGAAATCCTTAGTCTTCGTCAATTTAATTAGTGACTCGATCCCCCCATTGTCAGTACCACAGAGCTGTAATTCATGTAGCAGTCACGGAAAGCCATTTTCTAAGAGTTGAATTACTCCCTACAGAAACTAAGTTTTAATTTAATTCAATAGCTGTTTTTAGAAAGTGACTCTGTAAGTGTAACAAAATAGCAAAGCTATCATAGTTGTGGCACTGCTGTCCACTGACCCTGTGTAATGTGCGTGAATTTTACTGAGAATTTTCCGAGAGGAGAAGAGGAAACTGATTTCGAAATTTAAGTGCCGAGACAAGTCATCCACCAAAAAACAGTTGCGGTTCTGCATTAATCCTGACAAGATTTGACTGTATGTTTATTGAACAAAAATTTGGAAATTGGTATGATAAAGATAATATTTGAATAACACAGTTTGGAAATGGTAGGAGTAAACTTAGTAAAGACTTCTAGAAATTTTTGAGGACAATTCTCATGGAGAAACATCAGACTGGCTAACAGTACTTCAAGAATGGATAAAAAACTGTCTCAACCACAATAAAACATTTATTTAAAAGTGTTACCGGTTTCAGTCAGAATGTGACCATCTTCAGACCATTTATATGACGACGGTAGCCGATGGCGCAGTGCTGAACGGGACAGGTGATATGACTCCACAAAGTGAGTTTTTGACATTCATGGAGTAATAACACCAGCTCCATTCACTGCCACTACCTAGCATCGTGGTATAAATCTTTTGAAGATGGTCACATTGCAACCGAAACTGAATAACATTGTAAACAAATGTTTTATTGCGGTCGAAACTGTTTTTAATTCATTTTTAAAGTAAAAGTTTTGTCTACTGTGTGTATTCCAGTGATGTAATGATATAAAAAAATAAGAGAGTTTTACAACAATTATGCAAGAAATGAAAGGATGTTTCAATATTTGTAATTAATAATTTTCAATTGTCTATAATTTAAATGTTAAGCATAAATGACTTTTTGCAACCAAATGTGGTTGACCACAGTGGACTTCTGACTAGGGCAGTTTGCTCAGGTGACTTGCTGAGCCGAGAGCATGTGAAGTGTTTTGGTGTCTTTTGTCAGTGGACGCCAATCTGGTAATGTTGTTTAGGCAGCAAAATGCTACTCGTGCATGAGTGTTGAGTAAAGAATTTTGGAAGTTAATGTTTTAATGTTCAAACTGAAACATATCAGTGTTTCGTTCAGTGGTTCTGAGGTATCAGTAGATGGCATCCTTTTGTGCACGACTTAACTTTCTTTTAGATTCACATATATAGTTTATCCAAAGACTGTAAGTCATTTGGCCTATTTCATTTGTTCTTGTTATAATATTGAACAGGTTCCAGCATCTTGATATAATAAGATCTCATCTTTCATTTTATATTTGGTGTCAACTAATCCTGTGTCGAGGTGTTAGAGCTCGAAATCTGAAATATTGTGAATAAAAGTCTTGTTTACATTCATCAGAATTGCCCCGATTCCAGCTGTTTAAATATATCACTCAATGTATTTTTTTAAAATTCACTGACTGTATTTCATTGGCTACTTGTTTAAAATTAAAATGTGCACTTAAGAACATAACTGCAATGGTGGACAACTGCTCCCCTCCGTAGATGAACTGTCTGCTACTCATTAGGTTGTTCAGTCACCCCTTTGGTGGGGAAGTAAAGTTGGTTCCTTTGGTATGCACATGGGGTACTTATTAGTGCATGCTACTACTGCTTATGTTGCAACTTAAGCACTGTACATATACCTGACTTAACAGTAACAAAATCAGCAGATATGTAGATGGCACATTCATAACATATAATCAAATTGAAGAGCAAATAGAGATGTTGTTATGTAGATTCAACAGCTTTCATAACAACAGCCGTTTCACACAGAGAGAACACCAGAAAGATAACAATATAAACTTCTTTCACATGACAATAACAAATACAAAGCAGACCCTGAACATCAATGTGCACGGAAACCAACACAAACAATCACTGTCACTGCAAATCCCCCCACCACACACACACACACACACACACACACACACACACACACACACCAACACATGCAAAACAATTTGCATTCACTGCTTTCTTAAACAGAATACAGAAATTCCCAATTTGTGCTGGCGACAATGACCCACAAACACACACAATCAAATAGATTTCACAAAACAATGGCTATGATGAATATGAACTAGGTGCGCTATCACAACACATACCAGAAAACAAAAGCAAACAAACTGACAGGGCCATCAGCCAACATACAAAAACCCAACTGTGTAACTATACCGCAATTCAGAGCCATTTTATACAAAAGAGCCAACCTGTTCGAAAGCAGAGGTATCAGGATCATTCCTGCCAACAACAACTTAACTGGTTCATGACATCTCACAATCAACAGAAGAACTGAGCAAATAACAAACTTACAGAGCTATATGCAGTCATTGCAACTACTGTAATACTACAATGATCAAATGGACAGAAATTTTAAAACCCATTTTAAAGAACTTGTTGACCGTTTCAGACTTGATGAACCTAAGAAGTCAGCCACAGCAAAACACATGGACAAAACAGGCCACAGTGTTGCAACAGCATAATTTCAAAAAGAGCTGGAAAATGGCCATCTCGGGGGAAATGGACGAGTCATCCACGTTAAAAGTTGAAAAACAAGATCGTAAATGAAACAGTGGAGTTTAATAACTCACATTTCTTGACCAACTTCAATTCAATAGAAAACATATACACATTAAGATCATATACAAACCTAGGTCCGAGCAACACCATTGAAATTCTTTAAAATAAAATTTTATAGAGTCATTTCTACAATAAAATTGTCACAGTCTCCCATTCTGTAATATATGTTGTCGAGCAATATCAGTGATGTGACAGTATAATATGTAGAATGCATCGCAAGTGACTTCCAACAGCCAGGTAGACATACTGATAGGTAGATCAAAACTCAGTCTGTTCTGACTGCCATGTTGCTTTGCTCCACAGTCAAGTTCTTTTGCGATATCGTGTTTCGAGTTACCTTCAGGAATTTGTCAATGATGGCTAACAAATTCATAGAAATGGAGGTTGCTGAACACATCGTAAGAAGACAAGCCACTTCAGATGAACAAAGTGAGTTGTTATTTAAAATTTTTCCGTGTGAACAGCAGACCAACAAACAAAGAGGCATTGCCTCTTATTAAGCTATCCTTCTGTTTCTCTGCAGGATGCCCACAGCAGCTGCCAAGACTACACACATAAACTTTTACATCTACGCACCCTTGCGCTAAATATTTTTGTACTGCCACTGCAGCTCAATGATGATGCCTAACTTCAAAGTATGTTGCTAATTAAATAATTTCAGTAGTCAACAAATTTTGTGACTGGTATCAGTATTCCAAAAACCTATTCATATTTAAGAAACACACAGTAGCAAAAAGCCTCGTTGTGTATCATTTCCTGGCCACATACGTGTCTTTGTCGTGTTCGCCATTGTGGGTGCTACACTAGGTTTCTGGTATTCTGGCGACGGGGGCTACGGTTCCCCAGGGAGAGGGCTGAGATATCCATAACCCTTCTACAAGTACAAGCAGAGCGAGGGAAAAATGACTGTCCACATGCCTCCTTAAGGGTCCTAATTTCTCTTATCTTCGTGGTCCTTACATGAAATGTACATTTGTGGCAGTAGGATCAATCTGCAGTCAGCTTCAGATGCCGGTCCTCTAAATATTCTCAACAGTGTTCCTCGAAAACTGGGTTCCAAAAATCTCTAACTCTTCCCTCCAGGGATTCCCATTTGAGTTCAAGTTCCCGAAACATCTCCATAATACTTGCAGGCTGATCGAACCTACTAGTAACAAATCTAGCAGCCCACACCTGCATTGCTCCAATGTATTCATTTAATTCTCCCTGGTGCACATCCCTGGCACTCTAGAATAGGTTACTCAAGAACATGTCGCACTAGCACCCTATATGCTGTCGCCTTTACAGATGAACCACACTTCCCCAAAATTCTCTCTATAAACTCGAGTCAAGCATTTGCCTTTCCTACTACAATCCTTACATGCTCATTCTATTTCAGATCACTTTGCAATGTTACACCTCAATATTTAAACAACATGACTGTCAAGCAATGCACTACTAATGCTATAATCAAACATTACAGGTTTGTTTTTCTTGCTCATTTACATTAACTCATATATTTCTACTTTTAGAGGTAGCTGCTTTTCATCACACCAACTAGAAATATAGTCTAAGTCATACTGTATCCTCCTACAGTCACTCAGTGATGATACTATCCCATACACTACAGCATCATCTGCTAACAGCCACAGATTGCTGCTCACCCTATCTGCCAGATCATTTTTGTATACAGAAAATAACATAGCTCCTATTACACTTCCCTGGGTCACTCCTGATGACACGCTCATCATCGAGAACAACATACTGTGTTCTGTTACTTATGAGCCACTCATGAGAACCTATTCCATATGCTCGTATCTCCGTTAACAGTCTGTAGTGAGGCACTGTGTCGAATGTTATTTTAGAAATCTAAGAATATGGAATCTACACCCTGCCCTTCATCCACAGTTCAAAGGATATCATATGGGAAAAGGAAAAGCCAAGTTTCACATGACACATGAGTGATGCTTTCTAAAACTGTGCTGACTGAAGGACAGAAGCATTTCAGTATTCAGGAAATTTATTACATTTGAATTGAAAATACATTCAGGAACTCTGTAGCAAATCAATGTTAAAGATATTAGTCTGTAATTTTGTGGATCGGTTCTTCAAACTTTCTTACATACAGGAGACCTTTACGCTTTTTTCCACTCACTTTGGACTTTGAGTTGGGCAGGAGATTCAAGATAAATGCAAGCTAAGTAGAGAACCAATGCCATAGAGTACTCTTTGAAACCAACCTGGTGACACTTGTTTTCAGCTGTTTCCCTTGTTTCTCTATGCCAGAGGTACACTACCGCTCATTATTTTCGACACACCCTGCTATTTCAGATTTACAACACAAATCGAACATCATTTCTCACAAAATATTATTATATTAACTTCCACATATATAATACAATCGCAATCATTATATTTCACTTTCATTAAAGTACCCTCCTTTGGATTTAATGAATGTCTCACAAAGTCGAAGCATGCGGTCAATCAGTTTTTGTAGGTATTGTGGATCTATATGATTCCACACATCCTTAACAATACTCCAGAGATATTCCTTGCTGGATATATTAACTTCTATGATATATCTGTACACTTCATCCCAGACTATTTCAATGGGATTACAATCAGGGCTTTGAGACAGCCATACCATATCATTCAGTACTTTCTGATCTTCCTTTGATGCAAAGTAGTTCTACAGTATGCTGACCAATGTTTTGGGTCATTATCCTGTCTTAAGGTGAACCCTTTCCCTATTAAGTGCAATCCACTTCATATTGCCCGATACTGAAGTATGCAGTGGTACTGCTTCTGATCCATACACCCCTCTATTTTCACTATGTCACCAACTCTATCCCCAGCAAAACATCCCCAAACCATAATAGAACCTCCACTGTGTTTAACTGTAGGTAGAACACACTTCTGGACTACCGTTTGCCCTACAAATCGGCGAACAAATATTATCCTTCTGGTTCCAAAAATCTCTAACTCTGATTCATCGGTGAATAACACCTTCAGCCACTCTTCCAGTGTCCAACTACGGTGTTTTCTAGTCCATTCAAATCTCTTCTGTTTATCTATGGGCCTTAGAAGGGGTTTCCTTACTATGACATATCCTTTCAACCCGATTTCAGTCAGTCTCCTTTTTACTATTGCAACAGATATTGTTGTCGTGTTCACTTCTACCAATTCTGCATGAATTTGGGGCGCTGTTTTAAATCTGTTTCTCTTACTGGTAATTCTGATATATTTATCTCACTTTTGGTTGTTTTACGAGGTCGTCCTGGTCATGGTATGTCCTTATTGCTGCCTATTGTCTCCTGGCAGTGAAAGGTGTGTTGCACTCCCCCTACAGACACACTACACTGTTTCACAATTTGGCAAATAGAGAAACCTGCTTGGCTAAGTGCTACAATACCAGCCAGTTTTTCTATGGACATCTCCACTCGTGAAGCCATACTAGCAGTGTGCACACTTCAATGTCACGAAGGAACTGAAATGCAGGAACCACACGTTACGTATCTTAGCAACGCTTGTCATTCGCTGCGGACATCACATCACTACAGGGAAAATGCAGGTCCATTAATGCGGCATCTGTCGCCAAATAGGTAAACAAACGTATCAGATAGGTACATAATATTTATGTATACAACATTGTTTGTTGGATACTGTTGTATCTCTATGACCACAAACAAAAATCATGACATGTGTACAACTGTTGTACTATTTCTTTGCTTCGTCAACCGTACCCACGGTATTAGACCTTATCTACAGAATCTAGATGTCATTCATTGGGTGTACTGAAATTAATTAGCAGTAGTGTATCTGTTATTGTATCTTCCATATGAGGGTCTGTGCAGTGGTCAAACTATCTTCGAATGATTCTAAAACCGTCCTTATACAGGACCAGACAACTTCTCCATCACACTCTAATTAAAACTCAATCGAGAAAATATTCTTATCAATGTCTCTTCGATATATGTCCCACGAATTACTGAGCAGTACGTGTTGTTAGTGGGTGTCAATAAAAGGCAATGGAAATGCCTGAATTCTGTTGCTTAAATCGATTGGGTGAAAGCAGTTCGCAATTCTTGAAATCGAGGAGTCGGCCGATAGCATTTGTAGGGTTTGGAGGAGGAGGCTAGTGCTGTCTGGGGTGGAGCTGGTGTTCCAAAGTATTCACCATCAACAGTTACCTTCCAATCCTGGAAAGACTACAACAACAGGAGGTGTATTTCTGAGTGTGGGTGTGAATTCTGTCCAGTCATTTTGTGAACACACATACATTACATATGTGCATGCCTTATATCACATAGCAGATCCATAAATTCCAACTGTTTTCATGGAACCTGAGTGTGGTATTTTTCTGCAACTTTTTTCTTTCTGACTCTAAACTGTTCACCATTTTTGTCTTTGTGTATATTTTTGACACAAGTTGGTATGAACCAGCTGCAGTTGGTGTCATAAGTGTATGCTACGTACACAATCCAGTCCCACTGTTGAATCTCGGATTTATTCCCGACTGTAGTTAGATATGGGGCTTTCTGGAGACTTCTCACATTGTTGGGAGGTGAAGGCTATTTTAAAATGAAGACTGAAAAAGCCATTATTCAACTGAGATTCGATCCCACACCTCTCGGTTTTTAGGCATGCACTTTACCATTAAACCACCAGGTCCAACATGTGCTTGGATAGTTCACCTACAGATTGCAAATATATATATATAAAAAATGTGACATATATGGTGATATCTTTTGATTGCAATTAATTAGAAACTTAAATTATTTACACAGTCAAGGAACCATAGAGCTTAGTACTTGACATAACTTTCATTGTCATACCAATACCTGCTCCTGAGGAAAAGGTGTCTTGACAGGCAGGAGAACAGCAGACTGGGGCCAATAAATAGCAAAAAAATATTGTTTTATGTGACACAGTAAGAACTCAAGAGTTTCTGGATTTTATTCCTTTACTTGTACTGTGAAACCGTGCTTCTTGCCAAATTTTACTATTGTAAGTCAATGTAAAGCACGCTATAGGATTTCGCGAGTGGGTTTGTGGGTGTCAAATATGCGAAATAAGTGGCCATACTACACTGACTTGGAGAAGCTTAAATATTTTACATTGCCATGAAACCATAGTAGCTGACAAAAAATTTCAACTTGGTACACTTGATACCTGTACCCATTCCCGGAAAAAAGGAGTCTCAACAGATGGATCAATGTTGGGGCCACTCCTGTTCCTTATTTATATAAATGATATTCCCTCTAGTATTACGGGTAACTGGAATTGTAAACCCTGACCTTGGTCAGACACTTAATCATTGATCAGATAATCAAACAAATGTGAGGAGTCTTCTATTAAAAGAATCCACCGGTTTGGACAGTCACGTAGAGATTATCCAGGCGAAGACACCATTCGGATATGGTGGGGTGTCACGTAGAGTACAAAGGCGAGTCTGAGCACCTAGCGATGCACTGAATGAACAAACAAGCAACATATTCCACATAAGAAGGTGCTAAAATTAATTCTTTAAGGAAAGTTGGTAAATTGAAACATTTAACAGATGTCTTAGATCAACAGAACATAGTTATCACAGCCCTTCAAGAGTTAACCGGGACACTATCGAATCAGGGGGATATCGAATTTATAAGGGACCACCAGGAGAAAGGGTAATAGAAAATCTTTCCCAATTTGGTGCGGGTTTCTTGGTACACAATAGAATATTTGATTCCATTGACGATCTTTCGTCCAATTCCTCAAAATGGCATTATTAAGGTGGAAAACAAAAGATACACACTGATAAATATTCATGCTCCAACTAATGTTAAAAATAGAACTGACAAGGATGGAACAGAAAAATTCTAGGATGAACTTGATCAACTAGTAAGGACCATACTAGAAACTAACATTAAAATTCTGCTTGGAGACTGTAATGCGAAGACAAGACGAGAGAAGGAATTTCGAAGGTGTGGTGGGGCGATGGCCAGCTCATAAACTTATGAACAGCAATGAGGAATGATTAATTAAATTTTATGCTACAAATGGATTGGTGTTTAAGACAACAAGGTTTAAGAGAAGATCACATAAGTTAATGACATGGAAATGTCCTAACGTCAAGCTAGTAGAGTTCCAGATAGATGTGGTGATGGATCAGAAATACCATAAGGAAGTCTATTTTAAGTGCTGCATGGCGTTGATGTTTATTCAGACCACCACATTTCTAAAATTAAAATCTAACTGACACCTAAAAGAAAAAGCAAACCTCAAAAGTTAGATACAAAAAGAACATATGATCCTAGTTATAATATTAATAATCAAATATATTACGAGAGATCAAGAATACCTTTAAGTGACAATCTAGAAGCCACTGTCAATTGAGTAAAAGCCTTAGCTGAAGAAGTAGCTCCTGTATGGAAACGCAAGAAACATGCTTGGTGGAATGAGGAATGCGATGTAGTGATTCAATGTAAACATAAGACCTGGTTAAATTACCAACAAAAGAGAACTGAAAGCTCCAGGGAGGAATTAATAAATGCTAGATGATCAACTGCCAAAGAAATCAGTTGTTTCAAAAGGCAATTTCATAAGGAATCGCTAAACATCTATTGAGGATGCTTTCAATCACCACAAAACCAGTCATTACTAACAGACATTCAAACAGTACCAGTCGAAATACACTCCACCTACTCTTATGATGAAGGATACAAACGGAAAGGTAGCACACAACAATTATGACAATTCAATGATATTGGCTAAATATTTCAAACAGTTACTAAATAGTGTGGAACCTGAACATCATTCTGAATCTGACCCCTATCCAAGAAACAAAACACATTTAGAAAGACTTATACCACCACTTCCAGATGAAGTACAAGCAGCGATTAACTCACTTCGGAATTATAAAGCAGCAGGTGAGAACCAACTAGTGGCAGAACTTTGGAAATATGCAAATGTACAAATTATCCTGAACTTAAACATCTTACTGACATTTGGAATACTGAGAAGTTACCAGAGGAATGGAATGTTGCGATAATCCATCCACTACACAAAAAAGGAGATAGATTGGATCCAAATAATTATATGGGTACATCCTGTCTGGATATTACTTATAAAATTTCTTCCAAGGTTCTGTATTTCAGAATTCATGAACAGCTTGATGGTGAACTAGGCGAATATCAAGGAGGCTTTCGTCCAGGACGAAGCTGTCCTGATCAAATTATTAGTCTCATATGGATAATGAAACATCGAAGGGTCAGGGACAAGAAGCTAGTGATCACGTTTGTCGATTTTAAAAAGGCCTACGATAGTATCCCTCGTGAATCTCTACTGTCAATTCTTAAAGAATTTGGTTTACATCAGAAACGTGTCAACCTCGTTGCAGTCACCCTTCAAAATACTAAAGCTAGAGTAAGGTTCATAAATGAATTCTCTAACCCTTTTGAGATCCATACTGGCCTATGACAAGGCAATGGCTTGTCTCCATTATTGTTCTATTGGGTGCTGGAGAAAATCATGTGCAAATGGAACAAGATATGCCCACCACCTGTTAAGACTGGATGAAAGATTCGACTTAACTGCCTTGCATTTGCATATGATTTGGCACTGTTAGCAAACAATATTAATGAAGCAAAGGTTCAGACAGAACAAAAAGAACGACTAGTGGCACAGATCGGATTGCAAATTTCGTTTGAGAAAACAGAAATGATGCCCAGCTTTCTCGGTTGACACATACCATATCATACTCCATAATGATCAAAAAATTAAAATAAAGTTTAATAACTTGGTGAGATTATTACCTGGAATGTTAATGAAAGAGCATCAGTAGATAGTAGAACATTAGAACTTCAGTGAGCGCAGAGAACAATGTGGCCACCTACTAAAAACAATCTCTCTCAATAAATGCTAAATTTCGACATTCCTCCTCCATCGTTCAACTGGAAGCAACATATGCAAGCGAAACACTATTCCGACCAAATACTCAAGCAACTGACAAATTGCAGAAAGTTGAGATAAGAATACTCCTAACAATTATCAGTAAGAAACATCAAGTTAATGGGCAGAGGAGACTTTTGCCAAATTCAGTAGTGAATAAAGAAAGTGAATCCATATTTGTTAAAATGCAGAAAATAAGGATTGCATTTTTCGGCCACATATCTCGCCTTCCAAATACTAGAATCCTGAAGCAACTTTTTGACTACTTCTGGAACAGTAAAACCAAAAACATCTGGTTAAAGAAGTACAAAGTGATCTGGATGAACTGAACATCACCACACACCAAATTCAACAAAGTGAAGAGAAACTGCTTCTGAAGAACAAATACACACGGCTGAGATTCAAACCATCAGAATGGAAGAAATATGTCATACCTGCAGAAGAACGAGCAGCCAGATCACTGCGAATGAAGAAGTTTTGGAAAACGAAGAAATTACTGACTGCTAAGACCTAAATTTAATCATTGTAGACTCTGTTGTATTATGTTTGATTTTAGTGCTCCAATGTGGGCATAAACTATGTAAATAAATAAATAATTATGGATAACTCTAAAATATTTCTGTTCCTGATAACACTAGCTTGGTAGTAAAGGATGTTGCGTGCAACATTGGCTCGGTTTCAAATAGTGCAGTTCACGACATAAGTTCATGGCCTGTAGAAAATAAACTAACGCTAAATCACAGTAAGACTCAGTTTTAACAGTTTCTAACACAATTCCACAAAACCTGACATTTTAATTTCACAGAATGGGCATATGATTAGTGAAACTGAACAGTTCAGATTTCTAGGTGTTCAGATAGATAGTAAACTGTCGTGGAAAGCACACGCTCAGGATCTTGTTCAAAGACTTAATGCTGCCATTTTTACGATTCGAATGCAATCTGAATTGAGTGATCTCCCGACATGAAAATTAGTCTACTCTGCTTATTTTCATTCACTTATGTCATATGGTATTATGTTTTTGGGGTAACTATTCCCATTCTAAAAGGATAGTTTTGGCCCAGAAACAGGTGGTTCAAGCAATAAGTCGTGTAAGTTAACGAACCTCTTGTAGACCCCTGTTCACAGGTCTGGGAATTTCGACATTGGCCTCTCAATATACATATTCCTTACTGTCATTTCTTGTTAACAATATTAGCTTATTTCCAAGAATAAGCAGCTTTCACTCAGTTAATACTCGGCAGAAATCAAACCCGCATTTGGATTGGACTCCCTTAACTCTTGTGCAGAAAGGCGTGCAGTATACTGCTGCAACCATTTTCAAGAAGTTACCACTAGAATTCAAAAATCTAGCAGTAATCCATGCGCTTTCAAATCTAAACTAAAGAGTTTCCTCATGGGTCACTCCTCCTATTCTGTTGAGGAGTTCCTTAAAAATTAAGCTGATTCTTACGTTATATTGCTGACTGGGTTTACTGAAACTTATGGCTTGACGTTTTTCAGGCTCATACACATTTTATTTTTATCTGTTATTACTTTTATGTTGTAATGTCATGTACTGACACGTTACAGGACCTTGGAGATTTGCTCCTCAATTTGGTTTTACAGAATAAAATAAAAATGGTCGCACGGGTAGGCAGACAGACGGACGAATAACATAGTGATCCTGTATGGGTTCCATTCTTATCAGCTGAGATACGGAACTCTAGAAATGAGGAATTGTGCAGTTTATTAATAATGTAAGGCACATAGGCCCACATTTTGCATGTATTGTTACATATTAGTACACATATTTTGTTTGTGTCGTATTATTGTTTATTTGAGGTATTCCTTGGGAGACGTGTGGCATTAGAATTTTGTCAGCAAATGCCTTTATGTCACACCAAGTACATGACAGAGCTTCCAACTCTACATGGATGTCTTAAGGAGCGCCTCAGAGTAAGAGATATATAACACTGTCAATGAAAGCTTGGTTGGTTTGTGGGATTAAAGGGACCAGACTGCGTGGTCATCGGTCCCTTTTTCCAAAAAAAATTAAAACCGCCCAAAGAGAATAAAAAAAACAAACAGCAGGAAAGACGTCAGACGACACAGGATGAGAAAGACTCCGACAGAGATCAGACAAAACAAAGTAAAACACACAGAGTGTGACGGTGGTTGGCCGACCATAGAGAAAAAAAAGAGGAAAAGCCAACCACCAAGAACACATTAAAAACTCAGTTTAAAATCAGAGGCTAAAAGCCAGAAGCAACGCTAAAAAAAAAAAAATCAGTTTAAACTATAAAAAACCCCTGCCCGAATAAAACGCAAAACTAAGTCCACCATGGCAGAGTCATCTAGTAAAAGGGCAGGGAGCATGTCGTCAATGAAAGCTACACGCAAAAATGCTTCTGTAAAAACTTGTACAGAAAAGCTGACAGTGAGTACTAAAAGTTGCTCTGATGTATATACAGAGGTAGCATATAACAAGGTACTCTGTTATCTAATTCTGTCGATAACTATTTCCCAGTATGAAGGAGTAAATAATAATGATAAATAATAGTAAAGAATATAGTGAAAAGGAAAACACTTTAAGAGTAACAAAATTTTAATGGATTTTACATACAGCAGACTCTCTCACATGGCAGTCCTGGAGTGTAACATGAATCTGGAATGGAAGAAATTTGGTTTGACAGTTAAAATAGAAAATAATTACTAACACCTTGCTACACATATTTGTAATCAAAATTTACTATATTTTTGTCATCTCTTGCCTTGGAGTTAGATATCTGGACTGTACTGAAACTTATAATACATGAGGAGACTAAGTATTTGCATCAAGAAATTACTACAGGAATTTATTACCCTTTTCTGTTTGGACTTTGATCGTGTAGCAAATTAATCAAGACTGAAGATTATTTTATTACACCACTGGCCATTAAAATTGCTACATCACGAAGATGACGTGCTACAGGCGCAAAATTTAATCGACCAGAAGAAGATGCTGTGATACGCAAATGATTAGCTATTCAGAGCATTCACATAAGGTTGACGATGGTGGCGACACCTACGACGTGCTGACACGAGGAAAGTTGCCAACTGATTTCTCATACACAAACAGCAGTTTATAAAATAAATAAAATAAATAAATATATTGTTGTTTTGATATTGATTATTCTGTCTATATGATGGTGATTGTGATTGCAATTGTGTTCGCTTATCTGGAACGTGGACGTTTGATTATTCGTTATCAGACGCTTGACAATGGCTTTTTCGTAAAGGCAATGTTACTGGTAGTTGACCGTGAAATAAAACTGAATAATCGGACTTCGTAATTAAATCGTTTCCAAAGACTGCTGCGGTAGGTGCAGACTCATAATCTAAATCTCAATATTACATTAATTTGCCAGCCATGCCAATACGTCGTACAGAGGTGATTGTCTACTAAACATAAAAAAGTTACACAGTTAGTTAAATCAGATATATTCAATGAATAAGCCTACAGTTCATAATCCTACTTACTTTTATAAATATAAATTCTTTACAGAATCGAGTGCCTAGTGTGGTTGCAACTCGCAGTATTCTTCTATAACATGAAATATGGCGGTGTGCCAGACAATAAAAAAATACGTGCTTCTCGCACCACTTCTACCAGAGCTCTCCCTTTCTTAATCAAACATAAGAGTAACGTAATTGTGCTTTTGTTTTATCAGCGACACAGCACTGCAGTTGTGTGCCATAGGCTTTATTTATTTGTCACTGATTATTTATTTAATTAATATTTTGCGTTTCTGCGGAAACTCACGCTCGGCATGCAAATGTGCCTTTATAAGTTGACCGGCGTTGCCTGGTAAAACATTGTTGTGATGCCTCGTGTAAGGAGGAGAATTACGTAGCATCATGTTTCCGACTTTGATAAAGGTCGGATTGTAGCCTATTGCGATTGCGGTTTATCGTATCACGACATTGCTGCCCGTGTTGGTCGAGATCCAATGACGGTTAGCAGAATATGGAATCGGTTGGTTCATGAGGGTAATACGGAACACCGTGCTGGATCCCAACAGCCTAGTATCACTAGCAGTCGACATGACAGGCATCTTATCCGCATGACTGTAGCGGATCGTGCAGCCACGTCTCGATCCCCGAGTCAACAGATGGTGATGTTTGCAAGACAACAAGGATCTGCACAAACAGTTCGACGCAGCAGCATGGACTATCAGCTCGGAGACCACGGCTCCGGTTACCCTTGATGCTACATCACAAGCAGGAGCGCCTGCGGTGGTGTACTCAATGACGAACCTGGGTGCACGAATGGCAAAACGTCATTTTTTTGGATGCGTCCAGGTTCTGTTTACAGCATCATGATAGTCGCATCCGTGTTTGGCGACATCACAGTGAACGCACATTGGAAGCGTGTATTCGTCATCGCCATACTGGCGTATCACCCGGCGTGATGGTATAGGGTGCCATTTGTTACAAGTCTCTGTCACCTCTTGTTCACACTGACGGCACTTTGAACAGTGGACATTTCAGATGTTTCATGGCCCGTGGCTCTACCCTTCATTCGATCCCTGCGAAACACTACATTTCAGCAGGATAATGCACGACCACATGTTGCAGGTCCTGTACGGGCCTTTCTGGATACAGAAAATGTTTGACTGCTGCCCTGGCCAGCACATTCTCCAGATCTCCCAACAACTGAAAACTTCTGGTCAATGTTGGCCGAGCAACTGGCTCGTCAAAATGCGCCAGTCACTACTCTTAATGAATTGTGGTATCATGTTGAAGCTGCAGGGGCAGCTGTACCTGTACAAGCCATCCAAGCTCTGTCTGACTCAATGCCCAGGCGTATCAAGGCCGTTATTACGGTCAGAGGTGGTTGTTCTGGGTACTGATTTCTCAGGATCTATGCACCCAAATTGCATGAAAATGTAATCACGTCAGTTGTAGTATAATATATTTGTCCAATGAATGCCCATTTATCATCTTCATTTCTTCTTGGTGTAGCAATTTTAATGGCCAGTAGTGTACATGCGGAAGACAAATAAAGAATAAAATAACATCACTGTTTGTGGGAGCACCTTCCTACAGAGAGCAAGGGTAAGCTATTATCATGGAAAACCTGACAGTCTTATCAACTGACCAACACGTATTTTCAAAATTCAGGGTATCTGAGTAACTACTGGCTCTTCAGACTAGGTTGAGGCACTTGGCAGATAAAACGTTGGCACTGCAATGATTTAAGATTATATTTATTTTGGAAGTTTCATAGATGACAATACATTTGTCTCATTAACTGTAAGAGTCTGCTGCAAGATGAGAAGTAGTTAGATTATCACAGTGGGAACAAGACGAGTAACTGGCAGAAAGTTAAGGAGAAGTATTTTAGGCATATACGAACCGACATACAAGATGTAATTGATATAAGCTGCCAAAAATGATCATGTTAGTAAATCACAACCAAATGATTTAAAACATCTAGTAAAATGTTTGTCCATTTCCTACAAATGTTCCAGGAAAAAAAAAAAAAAGAGTTCGACTCGGGACAATGTTTTTGGAAAAGTTGACACTGGACAGCGCACACAGATTAGATGTGACTTGTGGAAACATTATGCATAGTAGACTGGAAGAATCCATTAAAGAGAATCAAAAATTAAGGGCGCCTGTCCTACACATCCTCCAACACAGGTACGCGTATGTAAGCGATCGGTTCGCATTATTTACTGCTGTGCAGGGGCGGTGGCAAGGGGTTAGCTATGGGGCTATAGCCCCCACCCCCCAATGGAGTATCGTGTTACACTGGATAAAATGACTTCAGAAATCAGCAACTACATAAGTTCAACAGATTCAACCATTTTTATGATTATATAGCAATATAGGTTGCAATGTATTTCAAACACATTTCAACAAAAGAATAAGAGCAGCAAACAGCTTACTATCTAAACCAATAAATATCATTTAACTTAAAAAGGGCATCTTATTATTTAATAATATACACTGGATGATTATTAATGTACGAATACCACTTACAATAATCAAGGAAGCTAAATAGGCCTATGCTGCGTATGCCTACCAACACAAACTGCTGACCCCACACAAAAAACTTCGAAATTGCCGGACATCTGGGACAAATCGTATTATTTTCACGAGCACACACATTCTGTAGACATGTTACCAAAAACTACTTTAAGCAACACCAAATTTTAACAATTTGTCGGTGGAGGACCCCAACTCTCGTTTAGTTAAGCGATATTCCATTCCCCCAAAACCCCCCTTGACCGACTTCTAGGATCACCCCTGCCCCTGCGCATAAAGATATAGCGAGAGTGAATCGGAAACAGGCAGGCAACAACAGATCGCATGGTAAACAAAATACTCATCACAGATTGAACCGTGTTTGACTCACGACAGAATAACTAATTTTCATAACGTGCACACGAGGAATGAACACAATCCATGCCAAGTAGTAGCAAGACATTTTCAGTACCACTTTTCTGTAAATGTACGAGCAGGTACAATCGATGATTTAATTATTGGGCCTTACGTTTTACCTGCATGATGGATTCCTAACAATTACCGAAACTATCTAGAGGAGACATTGCTAACAACTTCATTGGAAAATGTTCCATTAGCCATATGTCACAACACATGGTTCCTCCATGGTGGTGCTCCACCCCACACTGGTCACACAGTATGGAGGTTGTGAATGGACGATTTCTAGGACAATGGATAGGATGTTTTTGTGCATATTGATGGCCAGCATGCAGTCCTGATTTAAATTCACTGGATTTTTTTTACTTTTCGGGCCCTATGAAGGGAATTACTTATGTCCAGAAAGTCATTTGTGTGGATGAACTTACACAGAGGATTTTCGATGCTGCCAATACCGTGAAGGCAAATGAGCACACGTGTGAATGAGTGTGACAAGACTGGGTTCGCCGTCATGAAGCACGTGTTGAAATGAATGGCGGGCATTTTGAACACTGGTGTAACACTAAACAAAGTAATGTGGGTTTCATTACAGTACTTTTGTAGCAAAGGGAAACAACCTGAATTTAATTTTCATTGCAGTTTTATTGTAAAAAGAGAAAACAGTTGATTGTAATTAATGCACAACAAATTATAATTGGTTCATTTTGTACTACGGGAAACACATTTTATTTTATGTAGCTTTTCTTTACGACCATGACCTCCTTTATGGTAATGTTGTAAAAGAGAAAACATCTGGTTGTACTTAATTCATTGATTATGTAAAATGGATTATATGTTGTCAACCACCCAGTGACTGTTTAAACTGCTTGTTTCAGTAGTATTTTAATACCCAGACACCACGCAGCATTCTTGTACACATCCAATGCTTGCATTGCTCTGGTTCATCCATTACCTTTCTCTGACCACTGTGTCAATGTCTGTAATAGACAAGAAACACTATATGCCATCAGATGACAATGTAAACAGAAGTGCATCAACTATCAAACCCACAAATATCTGCCTTTTAGGAATACAAAAATAAAGAATGTGATACAGTGATATCTCAATAGAGTTTTTTTGTCAAGCACAATGACATGTACCTGCTGTATAATTATGGCAGCTTCTATCATTTACACCCTGTATAAGTGTGACTGGATGGTGGCCTAAGGACTTTGTGCCCTGACTAGGAGGTACCATTTATTAGGGTCTATTATGATGAACCAAATGATCTAAAAATTCATGAGGAATCTTAACATTAGTATTGAGGTCAAGTAATGTTTCTTCTTCCTTCTTTTCATTAAAAAAAGAGGGAGGGGTGAGCACCTACATGGTGTAGATTAATGTAGTGCGAAATCTTTCTCCCCTTGCTACAAGAAAGAACCTACGAGGTTAAGTCAATTATTATACACAAACAAGTTATAAAATTTTATTGTAGTCAAACAGGAAACTTAACAAGAACATCATTTTTTGACATAGCCTCCTTGCGTTTCAACACACTTGGTCCATCGTTGTATAAGCCTCCTGATTCCCTCATAAAAGAAGGTTCTTAGTTGAGCTGTGAACCAGGAATGCACCGCTTCTTTCACTGCTTCATCCGAGGCAAATCGACGGCCCCTTAATGCCTGTTAAATTGGACCAAACAAGTGATAGTCAGAACGGGCAAGATCAGAATTATATGGAGGATGATCCAGTACTTCAAATTTGAGTTTCTGGGGCGTTTCAGCAGTGTGGGCAGCAGTATTCAGAAGGGTTTTGTCGTGCAACAACACAACACCTTTTGACAGCAATCCTCAGCATTTGGGCATTTGCTTTGAACTGCAGGCTTTAGCCTGGCAGTAAACATCTCACTACAATGTACATTGTTTATTGTTGTGCCCCTTTCCCCATAATGTGGGATAACTACATGTTTATCAATCCTATATATAGTATGAATGTGATGATGTATTTAAGTAATAAAAGTTACCCACCGTAGAAACAGAGGCTAACAATGACTTTAATGAACATCATTTGCATTTTGTTTGGAAAGGTTTAAGCAATCCTTTTCTCCCACAAGAGAATAAAAAAGAATAAAATAAGATTACACAAAGCAGTCACTTGAGCTATGTTACCTGAAGTCTCATTTGTAAGATGCCTTTTGTTTGGATTTTACAACAAATTGTAAACAAGAACAAACAAAGTGGTTATTATGATATTTTATCAAAAATCAAAGTACAGACTCTCCCAGTGGCTGTACTGGGCTCAGCTTATCCTAGAATACAACCAGTTAAGATGTGTAAGATATTTCAAGATATAGATAAGGAAAAACAATGAAGCTGTTGATCCTTTTGGGCACAGAACACTAACTTTTAATTTCTTTGAATGTTGGCAAGCAACATACCATCAACTTTGAAAAATGTTAGGCTACTCTCGGTTCAAGCAGATGCAATCAGTCGAGGTTCAATGACACATTTTCTGTAGAAGTCTTCTGTTGAGGAATGGTCTATGGTCTGTGCACCTGATTTATCATTCACAGCATATGGCTTAATTGTAACCTAAAATTAACACATTGGAATGAGAGAGGGAAGTCCCTGGGATGATTTCTGAATCGCTTGGTTCTGACGGTATTCCTTTGTTCAAAACAGATTCCGACAATGGTTTCTTGAGCTAATAGTGCAGAGCCGTTTGTTTGTCATAATTTCATTTTCAAATCAACATTGCATTAGCAGAAAGTCTGTTGTCACTGGCCCATAAATATGCTATAAGCACTTTCACAATTTGTTATGAGAAGACAGTGAATTCTGCTTCATTATTGTTGAAGTCTTGTGAATGCTGCCATTTTAAGATAGGCTGTTGAATGGAAAACATTAAATATCACTGTGTTGCATTTTACGCATTCTAAAATGTCTATGTGTAATACATGTATCCGAGTTCAGTATTATCCTCATTGCAGTATGCAACAGAAGGATGCATTGTGGATTGGCAGATGGTCCATCGGTAAGACTGAATTGCATACATGAACGCACAAATGAGTAATTTTCAGCAAAATTATAGGTTATGAGAACTTGTGAGTCATCTCATAAGAAAACTGATTGCCCTTTAATAACATTAGGGACCGGGTCGACAGAAGTGTCCGATCCCACGCGTCGGCTTTGACCCGTGACGTAAGGGTGTTGTCGTGTGTGACGTCATGACGGCGCGGAGTTTTGTTTGAGTGTGGCTGTCTCCAGTTCAGTTTTATCTTATTTTATTTACTTTTCTGATCTGTTCGTTCTATCTCGTGAGATTTTTTTTTTAATTTAAAAACACTTATTACTTATTTTAATTATCTGTTTCCTCAAATTTGTGTTTTAGTTTATTTAATTTATCTTTCTGATCTATTCGTTCTATCCCGTGAGATTTTTTTTTTAAAAGACAAAGACACTAATCAGCTACTGAAGCATCTTTATCTTCTATGGGTTGCAGGGGTTACGACCCCTGGGGAGGTGGGTGGATATTCATGCATGGCTGTCTTCACTTACACATTGTAGCTACGCAAGGCGTCTAAATTTGTTTATATTTAGTTTGCCCCCCACCCAAAACACCCCATTACCCACGCTTGTCCCGTTAGTGTCATTAGGTTTCTTGTGGAAAGTGTGTGTGTTTGTTTTTGTTTCCGCCATATTTGTGACGTTATGGGTCAAAGCAGACGGGTGGGATCGGACGCTTCCATATTTCCTAGGGACCCATGACCTCAGCAGTTTGGTCTCATAAGACCTTACCACGAATTTCCAAAAAATCTCTCCAATAACATAACAGTGTAACTTTCATCTAAAATTAGAATAGAAGCTACACCAAAACTTCCACTCTTCATTATTGATGATCCCTTGTAACTTAAGAAAAATCAATGTAGTGCAGTAGACTTGTACATTTAAAAATCAATTCCCCTTTCTACTCATCCTCTCCTCACCTTCAAATTTTATCAAAGGCAAACAAAAATACGGCAGCAATATATTTTTCTTAGAAAAATAAAAACTGTGTTTCTGAGATTTTCAAATAGATTTTTTCTACAATTTTTTAAGGGAAAATTTAATCTCACAGTAATTAACGCATAGTTCAGGTGCTTTCAACTGACAAGAGCTAACTATCTAGCTTCAATAGTTATAGAGCTATATGCAGAAATATTTCTCAAAAGGTTTGGAAAATCACGCAGTTTCTCACGATTTTGAAGAAAAAAGTCTAGCATAGGGAAACGCTGTTGGAATTCGCGGTGTTTGTTAACTACCTGGGTATGGCCAGATGTTTAAAAAATCTGACACAACTGAGACATCAAGGTCCAAAACTTAATCAAATTTGTCTGATCTAGTATTATCTACACTGGGTACAAAATTAAGGCAGTGGAAGAAGTGTTAGAGTAGTGGTATGAGTGAGATGAAGTTCAAATGTATATTATGAGCTTCAATTACGGCAAAACTGAAATCATCTGTCTGTCTGCCAACGCTTACGCATTTTTCAATGTAACGTGACGTACCTAACATAGTTTCAAAAATAAACGAATAACAAGGATTATAAATACCTGCATCGCATTACATGCTCATTCTTCAAGTTACTGTACTATTTGTTCACAGGCCTTGATTAACAGCAAAAGTGGTACACTAGTGATGTACAACCATGTATTAATATGTACAAAAACTGCAGATCTTCGGTAACGTTTTTTGAATTCAAATCGTGCATGACTGAACACAGTAATCCCGTTACCACACTATTATTAATTTGTTTTTGTTTGTAACTAATAACAAACATATCGCTCCACATATTATTACGGAATAACGACTAAAACAAATGAACAGAGACCAAAGCTACCAACGTACTACGTCGCTTTGGCGACAAAAACCGAGTCATTGCTTACCCAACAGCTGCAGGCAGATCAAAATCGCGAAATTATCACTACACCCTCCTCAATATCACAAATTTCTTTTTTTAAGTTGTTTCAAACATTAATTCTATTTCTAAAGGCGTTTAAATTACGTGAACCTGTTGTATCTTCATTTTAATTCATCGAAAATCACTCTCTCACTGACATGGAAGTGAGAATTTTTTTGTATCGAGACTGCTTTTTCAAGTTCCTTCGATCGCCCATTTGCTGCATCAGTCATTGCTAGAATCACGAAAATCTGTTTCGGTTATGCATGTTAGTGTAACTTCCTGTGTGTATAGAGTGAGTCATGCATTTCACACGTTCACAGTGGTTTGCAGACTGCAGTGCAGAGAATTAATTCAATACTGGTCACTGTGTACTCTAAACATTCATGAGTTATGTCTGATGCGCAACTGTTTGATCAGGAGCGTCAAAGTAATTCGCCTGTGGCAGAATTGCTTGCAGTAGAAACATCATTTTCAGAAGACGAAATGTTTAGTTCAAGTTACGTCGATCGCGGTGTCACCAGCAATCCACTTTTTCTGTTTGTCTGTCCACTCGGTCATGCATAAATAAATTCATAGAAAAAAGCGAACAGTGAGATGAATGAAGTGCACAGAAAACTAATATAGGTGAACTTGAAAGACGTAATCATGTAAGATAAATCCTTGCATACCGGCCATGGCTTTCATGTAAGTTACGACGGTAAATCGTTATTGACTAAAAGAAGTCTGTCACTTAGTTAACATGGGTTGGAGGCATAGCATGAAAGCAACTCAAAGTATTTTGGACTATTGGCTTATTAAGAAAGCTTCGAATCCTTACTAAAAGGTTGAACAATATTTTGGGGATGTAGATTGTAACATAAAAGAATGATACAGAACTAAACTATCGACCTACTATAAATATAAATCCATTCAGGCGATAGCAGTGTACCTGCCGAGGAATAACGTAGTCCAGCACATGCACGGTATATGTTGTATCAGTGAGCATACTGTCTGTGTGTACAATGGGGAAGGTACATGATCTATCTGAGATTGGGCGAGGGCAGACTGTAACGGCCCGGGTTCAAGGAGTGCTGTGATTAGTGTCTTCAACATGTGGTGAAACTGAGGTGGAACCAAGTCCAGATGACAGAGGTTGGGTGTCCACCCCTCATTACAGATGTTTGCCCATCATTCTCAGTACTCGTGGCAGATTAATCTACAAAGTCCCGTACAAGTTCGGGCATAGTGTGTGCGTTCACACAAGAAGGTCGATGGCCGGGAAGCCATATTTTTTAACTATATATGACGGTAGTATCTGTTCCCAAAAGAACAGTTACCGTAGATGACCATGCAGCTTTGCTAGAATGAAATGATAATTAAATGTACACCCTAGCTGTAACCAGGTGTTGATATACTTCATTGGGAACATGCTGAAAATGTGTGCCCCAACTGGGACTCGAACCCGGGATCTCCTACTTACATGGCAGATGCTCTATCCATCTGAGCCACCGAGGGCACAGAGAATAGTGCACCTGCAGGCACTTACCGCTTGCATGCTCCCCGCGAGACGCACATTCCCAACATGCTTAACCTTTGGTTCTGTTCCCAAAGGCCAAGACCCATCTTTGGATGTGACCCTTCATTCTATCATTCCCTCCTTAAATTCCAGACTGAAAAATCTGTACTCCTTACCCACCTTGCCCTTGACAAATAAACTGCCTCCCAAACTGCCATTCCCGACAGCTGCTTTCTCTCTTTAAAATCCTACCTCTCAGCCCCTTAATGTGCTAACACACTCAGTGTGGTTCTCCTTGAAGCCAGCCATAAACTTGAACAAAACCTCTCACCATCTTAAGAATCTGTGTAGCCAATTGCTCAAATACCTCAATAGTTGTGTCCAACTCCTACACCAATCACCAACTGGAATGTGTCCAATTTATTTCCAATGCTCTCCCACAGGGTGCTATCCTTGTTATGTACCATCAAAACAACTTTGCTTTACACAAATACCCACATACACATGGTCTCTCTGTCCTAGAATGCCACCTCTTCCAACAGTTGCCTGAAAGTCTTTCTAAAACTTCCTTTATTGTCACACAAGCCGGCTCCGACCCTACCCATAACTACTTCATGTTTGAGGACCAGACCTGCAAACAAATCAGAGGCAAAGCCATGGGGACCAGGGCACCCCATTCCTACGACAACCTTTTCATGGGTGCATGAAAGAGGCATTCCCCAAGACCTATAAGCTTCCCCCCCCTCCCCCCCCCCCCCCCGGTTTGATACAGATTCACCGATAACATCTTTGTGGTCTGGACTCGTGGTGAAGAAAAATTTCTCCTCCTCTTCCTGCAAAAACTTAACTAATTTTCCCAAATCAAATTCACCTGGTCTTTTTTCAAACCCAAAGCAAATTCCTTTCATGCTGACTTCTGCCTCACTGAAGCTCACATCCAAACCTCAGTCCATATAAAACCAACAATACCTACACTTTATGAAAGCTACCACCCCGTCTACATCAAATGCTTCCTTCCCTACACCCCAGGCATCTGCATCTACATCTAGAGAGATACTCCACAAGCCACCATATGGTGTGTGGTGGAGGTTACACTGTACCACTGCTAATCATTTTGTTTCCTGTTTCACTCACAAATAGAGCAAGGGAGAAATGACTGTCTGTACGCCTTTGTAGGAGCCCTAATTTCTCATATCTTATCTCTTTGGTCCTAACACGCAATGTATGTTGCTGGCAGTAGAACCATTCGGCACTCAGTCTCAAATGCAAGTTCTCTAAATTTTCACAATAGTATTTCTCGAAAAGAATGCTGCCTTCCCTCCAGGGATTCCCATTTGAGTTCCCAAAGCATCACCGTAGCACTTACGTGTTGTTCCAACCTACCAGTAACAAATCCAGAAGACCATCTCTGAATTTCTTCAATGTCTTCCTTCAATCTGACCTGGTACAGGTCCCAAACACTTGCATAATACTCAAGAATAGGTCACACCAGCATCCTGTATGTGATTTCCTTCACAGGTGAATCACTCTTTCCTAAAATTTTCCCAATAAACTGAAGTTGACCATTTGCCTTCCCTACCACAAACCTTATATGCCCATTCCATTTCATATTGCTTTGCAACATTATGACCAGATATTTAACTGACTGGAGTGTATCAAGCAGGTCACTAGTAATACTGTATCTGACCATTACAGGTTTGTTCTTCCTACTCATCCTCATTAACTTACATTTTTCCACATTTAGAGCTAGCCGCCATTCATCACACCAAATTGAAATTTCGTCTAAGTCATCTTGAAGCTTCATGCAGTCATTCAGCTTTTACACTTTACTATACACTGCAGCATCATCAGCAGACAACAGCAGATTGATGCCCCTCCTGTCCGCCACATCATTTATGTATATAGAAAACAACAGCAGTCTGATTGCACTTCCCTGGGGCACTTGTGGCAATACTTTCATCTCTGATAAACACTCACATCTGCAGCAAAAATATCTGCTCCACCAAAAAATTGGATTCCGTAGAAATGTTTGAACACATGAGGCAATACTGACCCTATGACTTATATTAGAAGAAAGATTAAGGAAATGCAAACCTACGTTTCTAGCATTTGCAGACTTAGAGGAACTTTTGACAATGTTGATTGGAATACTTTCTTTCAAATTCTGAAGGTGGCAGGGGTAAAATACAGGGAGCAAAAGGCTATTTACAATTTGTACAGAAAGCAGATGGCAGTTATAAGAGTCGAGGGGTATGAAAGGGATGCAGTGGTTGAGAAGGGAGTGAGACAGGGTTGTAGCCTATCCCCGATGTTATTCAATCCGTATATTGAGCAAGCAGTAAAGGAAACAAAAGAAAAGTTTGGAGTAGGTATCAAAATCCAAGGAGAAGAAATAAAAACTTCGAGGTTCGCTGATGACATTGTAATTCTGTCAGAGACAGAAAGGGACTTGGAAGAGCAGGTGAACGGAATGGGCAGTGTCTTGAAAGGAGGGTATAAGATGAACACCAACAAAAGCAAAACGAGGATAATAGAATGTAATTGAATTAAGTAGGGTGATGCTGAGGGAATTAGATTAGCAAATGAGACACTTAAAGTAGTAAAGGAGTTTTGCTATTTGGGGAGCAAAATAACTGATGAAGGTTGAAGTAGAGAGGATATAAAATGTAGACTGGCAATGGCAAGGAAACCGATCCTGAAGAAGAAAAATTTGTTAACATTGAGTATAGATTTAAATGTCAGGAAGTCATTTCTTAAAGTATTTGTGTGGAGTGTAGCCATGTATGGAAGTGAAACGTGGACTATAAATAGTTTAGACAAGAACAGAATAGAAGCTTTCTAAATGTGGTGCTACAGAAGAATGCTGAAAATTGGATGGGTAGATCACATAGCTAATGAGGAGGTACTGAATAGAATTGGGGAGATGAGGAGCTTGTGGCACAACTTGACTAGAAGAAGGGATCGGTTGGTAGGATATGTTCTGAAACATCGAGGGATCACCAATTTAGTACTGGAGGGCAGCGTGGAGGGTAAAAATCGTAGAGGGAGACCAAGAGATGAATACACTAAGCAGATTCAGAAGGATGTAGGCTGCAGTAGGTACTGGGAGATGAAGAAGCTTGCACAGGATAGAGTAGCATGAGGAGCTGCATCGAACCAATCTCAGGACTGAAGACCACAACAACAACAACAACAACAACAACAACAACACAAAATCCCTCAACACATACACTGACACTGACAGTCTCTCTCAGACTGTCCTCAACTACAGCTACCTCACAGATTTTATTCACAAACAAATCTTCTGGCCGATTTCATACTCTCTCCCTCTCGTTAATGCAGTTCTCAATCACAAAAGAGTGCTGACGGACCCCTCTTTGTGCCCAGGACCACCCAGGCCTCAAATGATTCTATATTTCCTACATCTACATACACATTGCTCAAATCACTGCACAGAGCACGACAGAGGGTAACTTCTACCATACTAGTAATTTCCTGTACTAATCCACTCGCAAAAAAGAGTGAGGAAAAAACAACTGCCTAAAAATGTCAATACAAGCCCTAATATCTCACATCTTATCGTCATGGACTTGTGGAAAATGTACTTTGGGAGCAGTGGATTCATTCAGCAGTCAGCCTCAAATATCGGGTATTACTTTATGAGGCCACAGCTACAACTTTTTCAAGTTGAGCCCTGAAATGGGATCCTCTCTCCCTTATATCTTTCTCGCACCAACCAGTGTCACCTTCTAACACCCTCCTAATCTCCGTACCATCCTAGTCAGACTATATGACATTCCTAAACCATTACCCACACTCCAGTGTTCCTGCCATTGGGATTGTCATAGTGTAAATCCTTCTCCGTGCACCAACCGACCACCACCTACTCCAGTTCCACCATTAGTAAATCCTACAATATCAAAGGCAGATCAACTTGCAAAACCGTGCATGTTGTTTATCAATTAACTTGTGTCCACTGCACTGTGTTATATACATACCTGACCATCACTAAACTGGTGGAGCATACAAATGTGCATGGAAGAACTTTCTGCCTTTGGGACATCCAGTACCCAGTTGCTCAATATACTCCACCACATGATTCAAGGGTGCTACACAACACAGGCCATTTGGATCTCCCTGCCCCCCCCCTCTCCCCCCTCCAGTTCCCACCTGGTACTGTTTTCCTGGACTCCATAGTTTGGAGCTGCCCATCTGTGACATCCTCACATTTCGACACCATCCTATCCTGATCTTAATCTTCATTAACACATCCCTCCTCCTCATTTTGTTTCACTAAGCTTTTCTCTCCTTTTATTGTCCACCTTCACTCTCTTACCTACCTGCCCTCTTTCTGTCCACCCCTTATACTGTCATAGTTCCTAATTGTACTATTCATTCCTCTTCCTTCTAATCTATCTTTACTTTTAACTGTGCCAGTGTCATTTCTGCACTGAAGCTGGCAGTGCACTTTATCCCTGAGCTACTCTCTCTGACATCTCCCCCTTCATCCTCGTCTCCTCTCTTTCTCGCTGCAGGTCTGACTGCACTCGCATCCGAGTTGGCCTCTCATCTAACTTTCATATATCGCAGATCCCTCGAACAAAAATCCTCGCTCAGTTCTTGGAAAAAAGCACAGGTCACACATGTATACGGGAAGGGTAGTAGAAGTGTACCACAAAACTACTGTCCGATATCCCACACACTGATCTGTTGTAGAATATTAGAACATAGTCTGAACGCTAACATAATGAGGCATCTTGAACAGAATGATCTCCTCACTGCCAACCACCATGTATTCCGAAAACATGAGTCATGTGAAACCCAACTCACTCTTTACTCCCACGACCTACTGAAAGCTTTGGATCAAGGGTGTCAGGAAGATGCTGTGTTGCTTCATTTCTGAAAAGCATTTGACTCAGTAACTCACCTATGCTTATTATCAAAACTACGATCTTATGGGGTGTCGAGTGAAATTTATGACTGGATTGAGGACTTTTTGGTAGAGAAGTCATAGAATTTTATTGTCAGATGTAGAAGTATCTTCAGATGTGCGGAAATCGTGTTGGGACCTTGCTGTTCCTGTTGTATGTAAATGACCCTGCAGATAATATTAATAGTGCATTGTTATCAATAGCTGTGTTTGAGCAATTAGCTACCCTATTTTGGAAGTTGACAGTATGGATTACGTGAATGATAGTGTTACTAACTGATAAATCATTACTGGACAAGTCTTTAAGATAATCTACATTAAAGTTATCAGAATCACTGTTTATCTTTTTTATTGCTGTTACATAGGCCTATATAACATCAATGTGATCTATGAACAGATTAAAATTACCCAGTGGCGTTCAGTACAACCTTACCATTATAAATGATTTATTATGAAATTCTAGTTCTGTCCTGCATGCTTCCACAAGCTGCTTTAGGCAGATGACAATTCCTGATGAATGCAGCAGCTCCTTCTGTTTCCATTTCTGCTCTACAGAAGCAAGAGACTAATCTAAATCCTGTTATACTTATCACTTATGTATCAGTGGGCACATAATGTTCATAGAGGTAAATTATGTCAGATGATTTGATGTCTGTTATTCACCAAGGCAGATAAGTACTGTAGTTCATTAATTTTAGTTGTTAGTACTCAAATATATGATGACTTAAATATATAAGGGATCCGAAAACTGAACGCGTGGAATGGTTCCATTCAAAAGTAATCACCAAACTTGTTAAGGCATTGCCAAAGATGTAAAAATCTTACGGCAAAAGGTTCAGACTGTATTCAGGATGTTGCAGTATTTCCCAACCAAATTGTTGAGGCACAGCTTTGGTCCGATTGGTGGTGTGGCAGCAGGCATAATTGTGCAACAGGTTGATTCCAGCCAGAGGGCAAATTGTAAAACAGACAGCGGAAAGATCCCACGTCTCCCTTGCTAATAAATCCAAAGCTGTTCACACAATTTCCAGTACGGTCACGATAACCTCCTACTTCAACTCCTCTGCTCCTCTGCTTGTCGAGTTCCTCAAGTGTGGAACCACAATCAATGTGCAATGCCAGAAAGACACTCTGGCAAAACTGTGACGTGCTATAACATCAAAATATCGAGGAATGCTGTCTGATCGAATCATCCTATTGCACGATAACACCCACCCCCACACCTCCAATCAGATGAAGGCTATGGTTCTCTGAATTGACTCTGTGATTTTCACATCTTTGATGACCTGAAGAAATACGTGTGGACATCAGTTTCAGTCAGCCTAGGAAGTGCAAGAGGGTGAGGTTGTGGATATGTCAGCAGCCGACTGTGTTCTGTGAAACGTGAATTGATGATCTTTTGTGCCAATGTGATAGATGTCTTGAAATTACAATGAAATGAACAGCCTTAGCTACTTACAGGCATCAATATACGTCAACGGGGACAGATGAAAATGTGTGCCCCGACCGGGACTCAAACCCGGGACCTCCTGCTTACATGGCAGACGCTCTATCCATCTGAGCCACCGAGGACACAGAGGATAGTGTGACTGCAGGGATTTATCTCTGTATATTCCAAGAACGGCCAAGCATTGAATTACTTACTCCCACATGCATGTTGTGAAATGACCACAATGAGAAACTTAGAGAAACGAGAGCTCCTACAGAAGTTTATTGAGAGCCATCCTTCCTTTGACTATTTGCAAATGGAACAGGTGGAGGGACAATTGACAGTGGTCCCAGAAGTACCCTCTGCCACACACCACTGCAAGGTGGCTTGTAGTGTAAAGAATTAAATGCAGACTTGCTTCTTTCTACACCTCTTCCTTCCAGTTTCACTGGACTGAACCATTACTTTCTTGGAAGTTTCTGTTCAGTCCTTCCCATCTTTATTGTTCATCTACCAAATGCATTTGTTCTGCGTACCAGTTTCATAGTATTATAGTTCCATTTTCTATGCAACCATGTAATGTGGGATGGTACAGGTAGTGGCCTCACTTCATGTTAGACAGCAATCATTGTTCCATCTCTCATAATCTATTAATGACAATATTTTCTTTACCTAACTCTACCTCCTGTACAGATTCATGAACCAGTAAAGCATAGTTACAGTGAGACGTCAGTTATTTAGACTAGGTGAGACCATAGGCCATCAGGATTATCAAAAAAACAGATAATCCAACCTCATTGTATGGAACTAAGTAACAAAGTTGGTATCCTTACTTCACCAAGGAGTAAATCTACCAATGTGTTGTGTAAATCAGAGAAAACTTTTCTCAGTATCTCACCGACACTTCTATTCATAATCATGGAGGAAGTGCCACTTTGGACTTATATTCACCATGGAGAAACAAACGCAAAACAGTATTGCTCATAATGAAATAAATTTAAAAAATGTTACTAAAATATATCTGTTTAAAAAGACAGTATAAACATTCTTCATATGTAACACAAAGTACACACACACGTGTGTGTGTGTGTGTGTGTGTGTGTGTGTGTGTGTGTGTGTGTGTGTTTTTACTGTACCACATTTCCTTTCTTTATGTGTGTGGTTGTACTGGGCGAGGTGGCGCAGTGGTTAGCACACTGGACTCGCATTTGGGAGGACGATGGTTCAATTCCGCGTCCAGCCATCCTGATTTATTTTTTCTGTGATTTCGCTAAATCAGTCCAGGCAAATGCCAGGATGGTTCCTCTGATAGGGACATCACTGTTTGGTCTCTTCCCCCAAACAACCTAATCCAACCCAACTAAGCGCTTCTGCTTTTTGGTGAGTGGTCTTCTTTAATCTAAAAGTATGATCACAATATAATGTTTCTGCAAGAAAATCATGTGCCAAGATCTACAGTGCTTGATAGTAATATGTTCTCACTCTCCTGAACTCAACTTCTCTTTCATCATCGGGGGTGCTGACACAGTTTTTCCAGGCATACTGAGATTAGGATATGAAGACATGCAAGGGGCATACTTGTTTGTTTATGGCCTGGAGCTAGTGCAAGGGGCATAGCAGCATTTTCATGGTTCAGTGCAGTAACTTCTTTCTTTCTCTGAACTAAATGTATTTTCATCTTGACAAAAAAAAAAAAGATATGAGCTTGCTGCAATTTTAAACTTGATGAAATGTGAACAGCCTGTATGGCAGATGTAACTAGGCTACTTATCTTGTTTTCTTGCTCATTATCCTGGAATTCTTCACAAGAACTGGATTCAGCTCTAAAGTTCATTTAGTGTGCTATGTGGATTAAGTTACAGATGTCCCTTTATGCTTTTCATTACATTTTCATTGCTCAAAGTGGCACAGGTAGTCTGTTACAGATCCTCTGATTAACAGTGCTGTCTAGTGAACTAACTCACACTCTCACAGTTGCTTTTGAACAATTACTCCATTGTTAACAGTACAGACTTTAGATATTAAAATTAAAAATTATCACATCAAGTTATTTGGACATACATACAAAATTGTTTCAAACACTGTTATCAATTTCAGGCATATAATTCAGCCAACAAACAGTTATCACCCCAAATTTATGCCAAACATGCAGAACAAACAATGAATTTTATACTTACTGTATTATTGTTATTATTATTTATTATTATTATTATTTCTTTCTTTTCTCAGACGTTATGTCTGGTCAAAAATGGAAAGTGATGCGGACCTTGATCGTGCGTGACTTCCTTTTAACTGTACGGTATATGTTATATTGCATTTAGGAACTTTCAGGTAATTGAACATGTATCAATAATTACGGATTTCTGTAGTTGTATATATAAGTTTGGATGTAGCTGTATTGCATTGATGTACTGGTGGATATTGTGTGGTATGACTCCTGTAGTTGATAGTATAAGTGGTATAATGTCAACTTTATCCTGATGCCACATGCCCTTGACTTCCTCAGCCAGTTGGATGTATTTTTCAATTTTTTCTCCTGTTTTCTTTTGTATATTTGTTGTATTGGATATGGATATTTCGATTAGTTTTGTTAATTTCTTCTTTTTATTGGTGAGTATGATGTCAGGTTTGTTATGTGGTGTTGTTTTATCTGTTATAATGGTTCTGTTCCAGTATAATTTGTATTCATCATTCTCCAGTACATTTTGTGGTGCATATTTCTATGTGGGAACGTGTTGTTTTATGAGTTTATGTTGTAAGGCAAGCTGTTGATGTATTGTTTTTACTACATTGTCATGTCTTCTGGGGTATTCTGTATTTGCTAGTTTTGTACATCCGCTTGTGATGTGACCTACTGTTTCTATTTGTTGTTTGCAAAGACTGCATTTATCTGTTGTGGTATTGGGATCTTTAATAATATGCTTACTGCAATATCTGGTGTTTATTGTTTGATGCTGTATTGCAATTATGAATCCAACCATCTCACTGTATATATTGCCTTTTCTTAGCCATGTGTTGGATGCGTCTTGATCGATGTGTGGCTGTGTTAGATGATACGGGTGCTTGCCAAGTAGTGTTTTCTTTTTCCAATTTACTTTCTTCGTATCTGTTGATGTTATGTGATCTAAAGGGTTGTAGAAGTGGTCATGAAATTGCAGTGGTGTAGCCGATGTACACTCCTGGAAATTGAAATAAGAACACCGTGAATTCATTGTCCCAGGAAGGGGAAACTTTATTGACACATTCCTGGGGTCAGATACATCACATGATCACACTGACAGAACCACAGGCACATAGACACAGGCAACAGAGCATGCACAATATCGGCACTAGTACAGTGTATATCCACCTTTCGCAGCAATGCAGGCTGCTATTCTCCCATGGAGACGATCGTAGAGATGCTGGATGTAGTCCTGTGGAACGGCTTGCCATGCCATTTCCACCTGGCGCCTCAGTTGGACCAGCTTTCGTGCTGGACGTGCAGACCGCGTGAGACGACGCTTCATCCAGTCCCAAACATGCTCAATGGGGGACAAATCCGGAGATCTTGCTGGCCAGGGCAGTTGACTAACACCTTGTAGAGCACGTTGGGTGGCACGGGATACATGCGGACGTGCATTGTCCTGTTGGAACAGCAAGTTCCCTTGCCGGTCTAGGAATGGTAGAACGATGGGTTCGATGACGGTTTGGATGTACCGTGCACTATTCAGTGTCCCCTCGATGATCACCAGTGGTGTACGGCCAGTGTAGGAGATCGCTCCCCACACCATGAAGCCGGGTGTTGGCCCTGTGTGCCTCGGTCGTATGCAGTCCTGATTGTGGCACTCACCTGCACGGCGCGAAACACGCATACGACCATCATTGGCACCAAGGCAGAAGCGACTCTCATCGCTGAAGACGACACGTCTCCATTCGTCCCTCCATTCACGCCTGTCGCGACACCACTGGAGGCGGGCTGCACAATGTTGGGGCGTGAGCGGAAGACGGCCTAACGGTGTGCGGGACCGTAGCCCAGCTTCATGGAGACGGTTGCGAATGGTCCTCGCCGATACCCCAGGAGCAACAGTGTCCCTAATTTGCTGGGAAGTGGCGGTGCGGTCCCCTACGGCACTGCGTAGGATCCTACGGTCTTGGCGTGCATCCGTGCATCGCTGCGGTCTGGTCCCAGGTCGATGGGCATGTGCACATTCCGCCGACCACTGGCGACAACATCGATGTACTGTGGAGACCTCACGCCCCACGTGTTGAGCAATTCGGCGGTACGTCCACCCGGCCTCCCGCATGCCCACTATACGCCCTCGCTCAAAGTCCGTCAACTGCACATACGGTTCACGTCCACGCTGTCGCGGCATGCTACCAGTGTTAAAGACTGCGATGGAGCTCCGTATGCCACGGCAAACTGGCTGACACTGACGGCGGCGGTGCACAAATGCTGCGCAGCTAGCGCCATTCGACAGCCAACACCGCGGTTCCTGGTGTGTCCGCTGTGCCGTGCGTGTGATCATTGCTTGTACAGCCCTCTCGCAGTGTCCGGAGCAAGTATGGTTGGTCTGACACACCGGTGTCAATGTGTTCTTTTTCCATTTCCAGGAGTGTATTTACGTGAGTGACTGCTTTGTGTATTTTGCTAGTTCCTGCTCATTCTAGAAAGAATTTTCTTAAATTGTCTACGTGTCCATAATGTAGGTTTTTTATGTCGATAAATCCCCTTCCTCCTTCCTTTCTGCTTAATGTGAATCTTTCAGTTGCTGAATGTATGTGATGTATTCTATATTTGTGGCATTGTGATCGTGTAAGTGTATTGAGTACTTCTAGATCTGTGTTACTCCATTTCACTACTCCAAATGAATAGGTAAATATTGGTATAGCATAAGTATTTATAGCTTTTGTCTTGTTTCTTGCTGTCAATTCTGTTTTCAGTATTTTTGTTAGTCTTTGTCTATGTTTTTCTTTTAGTTGTTCTTTAATATTTTTATTATCTATTCCTATTTTTTGTCTGTATCCTAGATATTTATAGGCATCTGTTTTTTCCATCGCTTCTATGCAGTCGCTGTGGTTATCCAATATGTAATCTTCCTTGACTATGTTATTTTTCTTACATTTGTCTGTTCCAAAAGCCATATTTATATCATTGCTGAATACTTCTGTTATCTTTAGTAATTGGTTGAGTTGTTGATTTGTTGCTGCCAGTAGTTTTAGATCATCCATGTATAGCAAATGTGTGATTTTGTGTGGGTATGTTCCAGTAATATTGTATCCATAATTTGTATTATTTAGCATGTTGGATACTGGGTTCAGAGCAAGGCAGAACCAGAGAGGACTTAATGAGTCTCCTTGGTATATTCCACGCTTAATTATTATTATTATTATTATTATTATTCACATACGGGCCCAATAAGACTATGTGAGGTACAATCCATCTCTGGCACTTTTTATGGTTGGCCTTCCTTTATGTCTAAATTCGTTTGATCCTTTCAGAGTGATGTCGCTTTCTTTCATCAGACCATGGTGTTCCAGTCTGTTTTCTAATTTCCCTCGGACCAGCTTTCCAATCAAATATCTTTTGTCTGAATGTTTTTCTATCTTTAACATCTGCCTGAATTATAGCGGCTTCTTTAAGATCCTTAATTACTGTGATCCATTTAATTGGCTCAGATTTGGCCTTACTTCTGTTTTCATAGAATTCTGCAATTTGTTTTTTGTCAACCTAGTGTGTACTATTCTTTTAATGTGCCCATAAAATTTAAGTCTTTGTTTTCTCGTATAGTCTTGTATTTCCTTATTACTTCTCAGCCTATAAGTTTCTCCATCAGTAACTGTGGGTCTAATATTTTCCTATTAATCTATCTATCTTTCTTTCTTTCTTTTGAATTTCGTCAATATCCCTCTTTCTATTTAAATTTAAAGTTTCTGCTCCATTAAGTAAATGAAGTACTTGAAACTAGGGGCAAGTGGTGGGAGAGAGATATCAGTTGTGTCAAGGACAGTGGGAAGACCTCAGATAGGTGGGAATCAAAATGGTTAGTCTTACTGAGGTTGTCAGGGCAGGGGTGATTATCATGGAGAATAGGGTAATGTAGGGTGGGATGGCTACCAGTAAGGTGGTGGAAGGCTGACCAGTACTTGAGGACATGACAGGGAGGATGGAGGTACGTGCATGTCTGGCGCCAGTCCTGGCGTTTCTTTGCTGTAAGGAGATTCCAGATGTGTCGCTGTAATTGCCGGTGGTAGATAAGTGTATCCTGGTCATCAGTGTGGAGGAAGGAGCAGTAGAGCCTGCAGGATTCATGAAGAAGGAGGACAGCTTGTGGAGGAAGTGCAGGACGGTGAGGGTGGACGAGTTTGGTAGGAACGTGGGCCTCCACAGCATCAGTGATGGTCTTCGGAAGGAAGGAAGAGGCGTGGATGATATCAGCAGGATGGGGAAAGGTGAAGGGGTTGCTGTCAACCAGTGAGGCAATGGATTCCCAGTAGGCATCCCAGGCAGTGTGGCTGTACTTGTGGATGGACTCTGGAGGGGCAACTTAGCAGTGGGCTGTGAGGGGGGATCATGGGCAGAGGAGACAGTGAGAAGGACAGGGAGGTGATCACTACCAATGGGGTCGAGAACATCTGGGGTGGAGTTACTTTCAGGACAGGTGTGTTGTATGGATGGAGCAAGGTCACCATGGAGAGTGCTAAGGAACTGATGCCACTGCCAAAGGGTGGCAGGGTCACAGCTGTGGATGTTGACGTTGGCAGCAATCACATAGTTGGAGAAGGTATAATCAATCTGGGAAATGAAGTCGTAAGGGAGGGGGGGGCGCTCCGGATATAGATGGTGGCACAGGTGATGGGGAGGGAGGGAAGAAAGATGCTGGGGAAGAAGGTTTTCAGTTGGGTCACTGAGTGGGGGTTGTGGCTGGCTGGACAGGGAGATGCTTAAGGTGGCCAACAGTAACTCCACCTCAGGTGAGGATTGTCAGTGTGGTGAAGAGGATAGGAAGAGGTGCAGACAACATTGTGAGGTTGGGGGAAGGTTTCATTAATGATGAAGGAGTCGACCTGGTGCTGGGATAGAGGTATTTGTTGACAGGGAGGGAGCGAATTTTGACATAGAGGAGATGATAGTGTAGATGCAACAGGATGTGGGAGGGGGGAGGAGAGAGGGACTTAAACGAGGGTGTCTAGGCAATTGAAGGTAAAGCGGGCCCGGTTGTGGGAGTAGGTGGCGTAGGTATTCAGATGGAAGACAGAACAGGCGGAAAGGGAAATCTGCGGAAGGGTGTGGGGGCATTGGAAGTGGTGGATGCTCTGCAGGATGATGGTCAGGAACTGGATTATGTCTTCAGGCATAGGGGGAGGGCGTTCGGAATTGTTGGGGAGGGTGGGCTGGTCAATGGGGCAAACGGGGATAGTGAGCTCAGGGTTGGTGGTAGTGGGTTTGGCTTTCCATTTGGTGGAGTAGGTGGGGTGGGAGTTCATTGCAGGTTGAACCGTGAATTTACTTTCAAAACCTTTTCTTAAGAATTTACTTTATTTACTAGCGATTCATCAAGAACATTAACACACTATGTGAGTGTGGAAGTAGTTGCCAATGGTAACTGAAGACACAATTTTTTTTTAATCAATGGAAATTTTATTCCTAAAAGCCTTTTTTTTTAAACAGATTTAAAATTATAATCGGAAAGCACCCTGTAAATATCAAGTTACAATTTATTCAGAGGCAGAAATAACATTTTTTTTTTTATAGTATGAGCTTCTGGGCTGAGAACCTTGCCGCTCCCTTTTAACACAGCTGTAGTCACGACCACTCACAACAACCTTTGAGACTACACTGGTGCAAATCTGCAACACACCAGATTACTTTAAACAAAAAATTTTAACAACTCACACAAACACATAAGAGGGATGGAAATGGTACAAAACACTAATAAAAATTATTTGCCACCGAAAGTGCAACTTGTTTTTAAAAGAACTCTTACGGTGGAAGGGTGGCAACTTTATATACTAAAATGACCACTTAAATAAAATCAATGAAATGCAGTTTTACATAAAATGTACCAACATGCTCTACATTACACATATACCACCTCACAAGATGATAGGCAAGATAAAAACATATTTCAGGAATTTTGCCTTTACATTTTAATTCTATAAATTCGTTAACATCGAATCTGACTAACATGACAGAGGCAGCTATTAACGTATGGCAGATTGACAGCGGGATTACTGAACAACCCGAACTGCAGCTTGTTCTAACCTGCCGCAACTCCGCAAGGGAAAACGGACCACCAAATTCATAAATAACCACCTTCCTGCAGGTGGGCAAAGGGAGAAGAATGGTGGGACAACCCCAAAACAAAGCGGCTGGTGAGCTCACCGAGAAAACAGGAAGAATTTAACAAGAAAATGAAACAACATATCTCCACTCACTTAACTTCTAATAAACTGTGATTTCTGTCGAAGACCTGGCGCAGCACCCCCAACACTCTCCCGAATCGTCCGCTGCCAGCCGCTTCAACGGACGCAGGAAGGCGCACTGATCTCCCGTCTCATGGCGTTGCAGCTCGCCCCAGCCAGCCCCATGTCATGGTTTGAGTCTTGTTGCTCTCGTGTCGACCACGAAGCCACTACCCCTTTCTATATGGCGCGGCCCACTGGACTCACGTGGGGACCTCACATGCACCGGCGCTCAAGGCGGACTAGTCATCTTGTGTCTCAGTGTGCGACCAACCAATCGAGTGATCCAACCACCAATGACTGTTCCCCAAGCAACTCTAGCAGACTGGCGGCCTAACACGCAGACTCAGATGCAGGAACACAGCCCCGACCGGGTGACCCCTAGCTGAGTTCTGTTACTGACGGAGTGTCAAGACTCTCATTTTCTGGCTTTAAAGTTTGATCCAAACTACAGTCATACTAGCACTTTGATGGCAGACAGACACTGACTGCCCCACACTGACCCAGCTGACCAACTCCAGACTCCTGAGACTGACAGACTGACCGACTGCTGAGCTCATAGGACCCCTTAAATGCACGTGAACAGGCAACCTTTCCCACCAGAGGGAGACACCAAAGCTGCGATTGCCACAGCGGCGCCACCGCCAGAAATGGAGGACAACTGCTTCACACTACGCGCTGTGGCGTGCTCTTCAAAGCAGCAAATTGTACCGCAGCTCACAGGTGTTGCAATAACGAGGAGAGGCGAGGCTGGGATACTGTTTAAGGAAGTGGCAGGCCTTACAATGGGGACAGGTGGGGGTGGGGGTTCTTGCAGTTTTTGGTGAGGTGGTCATTGTACAGGAGACAGCATTGGCAGTGGTAGGATTGAGGAGGGAAACGGGACAGGTCAATGGGGTAGTAGTGATGAAAAGCAGGGCTCCCAGTGTGAGGAGGTGGTTGATGGAGGAGGCGGACTCAGTACAGATATGCCTATGGAAGGTAGTGTCAGAGAAGTTGTTAATACGACAGGCTGAGCGGATTTCCAGGGTGAGATGGGTCTTCAGTTCTGCCAACACCTCCACCTCGGTGATCACAGGACTGAGTTTTGGGATCACAGTGGTGAGGGTTGGCAGATGACAAGGGGGTTGGGGGTGCTGAGGAGAGGAGGATATAAGGAAGGGGGTGAGGGATGTATGGGGGCAAAGGTGATACGGGGAAGGTGCCAGAGGAGATCAGCGTGGAAAGAGGAAGAGGAGGATTGGATGAGAACAGAGTCTCTGTGTGGGATAAGTTGAGTAATAGGGGCACTGGGGATGTATTTTCAGATTTCAAGGGTGGGGCTGCGGGCATCTATGGATTTCAGATCTCAGTTGGCAAGGATGAAGGTATACAGGGTGGAGGCTTGGGAGGCAGGAGGAGGAGTGGAATCCATGAAGGGATCAGAGGAAAGTGGGGCGGGCAGTGGTTTTTTGGAGGAGGGGGAGGAGATGAGGTCACTACTTGGGTGCTTGGGAGGTTTTTTGCCAGGTGTGGCCTGGAAGGTGAGGTGAGGGACTGGATGGATGGGGTGGTGAGAGGCAGGCCCCTCTTGTGAGGTGACAGCACTGGGAATGGAGGTGGGGCACTATGTGGTGGCGACTGTGGTGCCGCAGGTGGTGACTCAGGTAGGGGAAGCATGAGTAGTTGTAGCAGGGCAGGTGGGGGGAGGGAGTCATTTCGGTTGGCGATAGCAGTGGGAGGGGGGGGGCAGGAGCAGGAGCAACATACTGATGGTTTTATAGGAATGAGGAGGACATAGAAGGGGAGGAGACTGAAGAGGGGAGCTGGAGTAGAAGGGTTTGGCCCACAAGGTTACAGTGGTTGCAGGCGAAGGGGAGGTGTAGATTATGACGGTAGTGGGGGTGTCCACGATTGAAGGCAGTGTCCACTGGCGACAGAAGTCGCCAAAGTGGGAAAAGAACTAAGACAGGGGCCAATGGTGGCGAGCACAGAGCGGCGGCAAGCGTCAGGTGGCAGGTGATGGGTAGCAGCGATGGTGAGCGGACCGACAGATGGCAGTGGCCAGCAGACATACGGCAATGGCAGGGGCTCTTCCAAAGCGACGATTAGACCCTGACTGTAGCCCAAACAGCGTAATTCTACTCTTTGCAACTGAAGGTATCCAACCCTCGTATCCAGTAGAGGATGTTTTTTCATATGTGATACTGCATCATTGGTCTTTCGAGGTCTAACTGTGTTTGTGAGGCAGTAAATTTATCCACACGGCAGTGATGCTGCATCACTGCAATACACTTTGGAGGTGTGATGGTGGGACTTACTGTACCACCCTCCAATGGTGACAGTACTACATCAGTCAGGCAGAAAAACATAGCCCGACATTGGTGGGTAGGGTGGGAAAGCATTGGGTTTAGAATTGGGGCTTGTACCACCGAAGGATGTAGTTGCAGTGGGTGTGCCAGGTCTATCATTAACCAAGATCAGTATCCGATTCCTCAAGGATGGTTAGAGGAACCAGATATCGATGCCAGCGGTGTATAAGTGTGGTCCGAACATGGCGTAGCCCATGGACAGCGTACTGCAGGGCATTCACTTTCTCATAGAGTCACTGTGCATTGTTGCATGTGGTTGTCTTGAGAGGGACAATATCTGCTTCCTCATGGAGAGTCACTATTCTCTTGAGTGGTGGGGCATGCAGGCTGCACCTGAGAACCTTGTTCTACAAGTGTTGCAACGCCCGCACCCTAGTGACACTAACTGTGGCCTATACAGCGGAGCCATACGTGTGGGCAGGCAGGATAACTGCTCAGTAGATGCGGAGTTTGGTATGCAAGTTAAGTTCCCTAATGCGAAAGACGGGGTACAAAGCCCTGGTCAAATTTTGCCCCTTGTTGGTTACATACACCACATGTCAGCGGAATAGTAACTTTTGGTCTATCCAGACCCCTAGATAGGGACCAGTTCATCTGCCCGCCTGCAACCAAAAGATTGAAGTGGAGGACTGGGCGGTGTTTCATGTAATAGACAGCCATAGTTTTGGCGACATTAAGATCTATTCTGTTTTTCCGGCACCAGATGATGGTGGCATCTATCTGTCACTGGAGGCGGGCGATGATGGCATCAATGATATGGCCAGTGGCATATGGTGCTATGTCGTGAGCATATTGTGCCAGGTGGCACTCAAGGGTGACTGGCATATCATTCACATGGATATTAGAAAGAATGGGAGACAGCACTCATCCTTGTGGAGTGCCTACCAAGAATTGGTGAATGCTGGAACACATTCCCTGTTGAGCCACTAGGGAAGACCTACTGCAGAGGAAGTCATCTACAATCTTGACATAGATATCCGGTGTAGGGGTCTGCATCAGCATCTTATGCACTAGGTTGTCATACCATTGAGCGAGGTGGCGCAGGGGTTAGCACACTGGACTCTCATTTGGGAGGATGACAGTTGATTCCCGCGTCCTGCCATCCAGATTCAGGTTTTCTGTGATTTCCCTAAATCGCTTCAGGCAAATGCTGGGATGGTTCCTTTCGCAGGGTAAGGCCAACTTCCTTCCCCATCCTTCCCTAATCCGACGAGACCGATGACCTCACTGCTTGGTCTCTTCCCCCAAATCAACGAAAATTGTCATGCCAGAACTTGTTGTAGGAGTTCTTCAAGTCGAGAAAAATGGCAGCTGTCGACTTGATGGTGTTGAAACCTTTGGTGACTTGTTCAGTGATTCGTAGGACCTGAAGTTCGGCAGAGAGGTGCAAAGTAAATTCGAACTGTTCAGGTCGGATCGTCCCAAACACCAGCAGGGATTGGGAAAGTCGATGGGGGATCACAGAGCGATGGACCTTCGCCCTGGTATTTAAGAGGCTGATGGGCCTTTTGCTAGTGGCGACCACAGGGTCTTTCAACCACTTGGGGATCACAATCAGCTGGGCATGCTTCCACTGAGGAGGGAAAAAGCCAGATGTGAAACAACCATTTAAAATCTTGGTGAACAAGATGAGAGGTGTATGCGGAAGGCGGCAATGATGTTCATTCAAAATTCCGTCCAATACAGGTGTTCATCGGCCACATTTCCGTCGTAGCATCCGCTGCCATGGGCGTCAGGGGGCAGACAGAGGTGAACGGTTGCAGAAAGCGGCAACAGCTATCAGGACATCGTATTCGTCGTGTAGTTCGTCTGGGGAAAGGTCGGGGCAAGTGGGTGGTTTTTGAGGGGATCCAACCCTCGAATGTGTGGTAAATGTCTGCTGCGTAAAGCATTATAATTCTCGTAAATTGTATTTAGGTACTGCAACTGTCAATACTAAAAGTTGTTATAGGGGTCACAGCAAGTGGCCATTAGTTTTCTAAATGTTATCGACTACATAATGAAACAGGGACCAATCATGAGCTATATTTCATCCAGTCTCTTTACGGTGAAAAAAGTGAACATGAATCATAAAACACATGGAAGGATATGTCACAAGCAAAGTAGCCATTGGCTGCTGCTAGCGTCTGCCACTTCCAGGTGGGAACGCAATACCTCCAGAAGACGCATCACCACAAAAAAGGTTGCCACTGTCGTTGCTGGTAACTGGCCTTAATACATACGACGCTAGTCTGTCATCTTTACCTATCGGACATGTTGAAGACCCTAATTCACACATTCAGCTCGCTTTTTGTCCCTTTTAAACTAACGTTAAAAATTTCACTCCCACGAACAAACACTGTAGTAACTGCAAGAGCAGCTACCGCGCTGCCATCTGTTGGTGGCGCCAAGCAAAAGTGCCGTGGCCGTTCCACCGTTCGATAATAGCCTATTGTGGCAATCGAGTATTTTCCGCAGTTCAACGTTTCAAGGGAGAATTGTTGAATTAAAGCTCAGGCCAATACGTATATATTTTGAATTATTTGATTACCTTCCTAAGAATCATATTGTGCTTGAGCGATTTGCGACAAGCATACATCAAACTCGTTGATGCATTCTCTGACGAATGCTGTATACAATCAGTAATGGTTGACCAATGTGGCCATCCCCCCACTCCTCACTCTCCCATCTCCCTCACTATTTGTGGCCCCATCCCTGGTTCCCCCCTTCCACGCATCCTCTGATCCCTTCCCTCCACTCCCTCCCTCTGCTCCTTCCGTTTCCGCGGCCCCCGCTAGGGTGGTCGCCCGGAGGGCCATGTCCCATGCTCAACTCTCCCCTTCGCCTTCATCATCACCGTCGCCTTCGCCACCCCCCTTACCATCTCAGGCGCCGACTCCAGCACCGGGACCTGCCACTCCCTGCTCCCATCCCCCACACCTCTTCCGCCGCCGTCAAACGCCCCAGTGGCACCCCTGCCTCCTCTACCCCTAAAAAGGCTCCGCCTCGTCCCCCTTCCCCAGCCCATGATGCCATGGATGTCTCCCCACCTGTCCCTGCCCCTCCCCCTCCTCCTCCCCCTCCTACAACCACTACCTCCTCTCCCGTCCTGATCCCTCCCTTGTTGAGGTCCGGAACCTCACCCTCTTCATTTGCCAGCATTTTCCCGGTGCCCCCATTTCCCTCCTCACTCATCGCCGTGATTCGTTCCTCATATCCTCCACCAGCCCTACCCTTCACACAGATCTCCTTTCCCGCATCCCTGTCACCCACTTTGGCCCTAATGCCTTCCTCACCCCTGCCCAGCCTCCCTCCCGCCAACCCCAACCCCCATGTCGCCCGCCGACCCACACCGCTGTGATCACTCAGCTTAGTCTGACGATCACGGAGGAGGAGGTGTTGGCGGAGCTCAAAGCACATCCCAATCTGGAGGTGCGTGCAGTTTGCCGTATACACAACTCCGCTGGCCTCACCCACCTTATGCGGGTCTTTACTGAACACGCCCCTTCCATAGACTGTCTCCTGAAGGAGGGTGCCCTTCTCTTTCACCAACCCTACCAAGTTGACCCTTCCCATTCCCCTCCTCAATCCCTCCACTGCCAGAGGTGCTTGCGGTATAATGCACACCCGACATCTGAGTGCAGCGAGGCCCCCACCTGCCCGCACTGTAAGCAAGCCCACTTCTTACGGCAGTGCCCCAATCTCCAGTCCCCCCTCCTGTAATACCTGTAACCTCCCTCATCCTACTTACTCCCAGAAATGTAAGGCCCGACCCCCTCCTGCCATAGGTCACCACCGCCAGATCCCAGTTCGGCTCCAACCTCTCCTTCCCGACCCCACCGAACACCTGATTCTTAGTCTCTTCTTCCCCGGCCTTACTGTCACCTGCACCACATTAACCGTACCTTCTCCTCCTACGTGATCACCGCCAACCTTAACATCCATAGTCGTTCCGCCGCCCAGTTACGGCAGTGGCATCGATTCCTCTCCTCCCTTCAAGGTGACCTCGTCCCCATTCCCCAGCACACCCATCCCGAATCCAACTCCACTCCTGATGTTACCCTTTCCTCCCCTAACCTCCTTGGCCGCATAACAGTGGATGTCCTGGAGCTTGTTGGTAGCGATCATCTCCCTGTCCTCCTCACCGTTTCAGACGGTCGTCGCCCCCGCCCCGACCCTCGTATTGACCCTCCCCCAAAGTACGTCCATGACTATTCCTGTGCCAACTGGAATGCCTACCGGGATACCCTCTCCACCCAGATCGATAGCCACCCCTTCATCTACCACTACCCTGATGATGTTACCCATGCCGCCTCCTTTCTCCAGCACACCTTGTCTGAGGCCATGGAGGCCCACGTCCCTACTGTCGCCATCCATCCCCACCGTCCTACCTTACCCCCACAGGCCGTCCTCCTCCTCCGTGAATCCTGCCGTCTCTACCGTGCCTTCCTCCACACGCGTGACCCGGAAACACTATGATGCCACCGGCAACTCCAGCGACACATTCGAAATTTGCTTGCGGCTAAGAAACGCCGGGACTGGCGACAGACATGCACCCGTTTAAATGCTACCCTACCTACAAACTCGTCCAAGTTCCGGTCAGCCTTCCGTCGCCTTACCAGAACTAAACCCACCCCCTACTATCCTCTTCTCCATGCTGATCACCCCTTCCCTGACACCCTTAGTAAGGCCAATAACTTTGCCACCTACCTCTCCGATATCTTTTCCATCCCCGATGATCCCCAGTTCGATTACTCCCACTTCCCGGATGTCCGCAGTCGAACTGACACCTCTGTCCCTTCCCTCGCTCCTGGTTCCCAGTACTTGGACAACATTGCACACACGGAACTCAATGCCCCTGTCACTACACAGGATCTCATTGCCACACTCTGCACAAAACGCAACACCGCTCCTGGTCACGATCGTGTCACCTACCGCCATCTTCGTGAAGCTCCTGCCTCTTTCCTCTCCACCCTGACAAGGATCTACAATGTAGTCCTGTCCACCGGCTACTACCCTGACCTGTGGAAAACTTCCCATATCCTGATGTTCCTTAAACCTGGTAAACCGCCGTCCGCCATCTCCTCCTACCATCCCATCAGCCTTACCTCAGTCTTCAGGTCCTGGAATCCACCCTCACCCGGCGCATCCACCAGCATGTCCGTCAGCACCGCCTCCTTCCCGTTACCCAGTGTAGCTGTCGGCCGTCCTTCTCTTCCGATGACCTTCCCCTTCACCTCACTCATCTCCTTTCCGAACATCTTAATTCCTGTCGCTCCGCGATCTTCCTCTCCCTGGACCTCGAATTTGCCTATGACCGCGTATAGCATCCCGGTCTCCTCTTCAAGCTCCGAACCTTCGCCCTTCCCATTAACTACGTCCGTCTGCTCGGCTCCATTCTCTCCCTCCGTCCTTCCTATATCACCATCCATAACACGGATTCCTACACCTTTTTCCCCTCCGCCGGTGTGCCCCAAGGCTCCGTCCTCTCCCCCCTTCTGTACCTTTTGTACACGGCGGACATGCCGCCGCCGTCAGCCCCCATCCACCTTCTCCAGTTTGCCGATGACACCGCCTTCTTTGCCCTTGCCCCCACCCTGCAGCGCTACCAACACCTTCTCCAATCCCGTCTTGACTGGTTCACCACTTGGTGCAACCAGTGGTCGCTCAAGGTCAATCCCTCCAAAACCTAGGCGATCATTGTAGGCAAAGCCACCCCTTCCTTCCACCTCCTTGATTTCTACATCACCATCTATGGCCGTCCTATCGCCCTCACTCCCACCCTTAAGTACCTTGGCATCATCCTCGACCGTCGCCTGTATTGGACTCCCCACCTCCGGACAATCCAAGCCAAGGCACGCTCCCGACTCAGTCTCCTCAAGCTCCTCTCCGGCCGTACGTGGGGTCTGGACCCCTCCACCATCCTCCACACCTATAAATCCCTCATCCGCCCTATCCTTTCTTATGCCCATCCGGCTTGGATCTCCGCCCTCCCTACCTTTTATAAATCCCTCCAAATCCTTGAACGCCATGCTCTCCGCCTCGCCTATCGCATCCGTCTCCCCTCCCCCACGCGGATCCTGTACGACCTCATCCCCTTCCCCCACCTCCTCCTTTTCCTTTAAAGGATACGGATCCTGTACACCTGCCGTAAACTCGACCCTCCTCACCCGCTCGTCTCCCCGATCCTCTCCCACCCCCGCCTGCTGCCGCGCCTGTATTCCCACGTCCCACCCGGTCTCCATCTCTCAGCCCTCCTTACCCTCTCCCAAGGTGGCTTCCACCAGCTCCCTCTCCCTGATGATGTCCTCCTCCCCTCCATCTACCCCTCCTATCAACTTTGACCCTCCCCCCCCACTTCCGGTGTCCTTTCCTTTCGGCACCCTCCCTCCCTTGTCTTTCCTTCCCTTTCCTTTCCTTTTCCCCCGCCCCTCCCTCCACCCCTCTTCCCCCGGGCTTCCCCTGCCCCTTCCTCCCTCCCCCCTATCTCCCCTGCCCATGGCATCTCTGCTCTCACCTGTCCCTCTCCCACTCCCCTTCCTCTTCCTCCTCTCTTGGCAGGTCCCCGGACTCGCACACGCATAGTGAACATTCGCGCGCCGGAGATCATCGCCATCAGTGTCTCGTGTGTATGCTTCATTTTGTGTTTCGTGTTCTTTCGCAGTTACAACTCCACTGTTCACATGTGCCATCGTCGTTCTCCGAGTTTTGTGCGCCGTGTCAACAAGTGTTAGTGTTTTTATCGTCCAGCGTGAACGGCTTCATGTTTATTGGTTTTTGTCTCTACTTTTTTTGCCCGCCATTTTCCTTGTATTGTCTATGTCGCCTCTTTGTCATATGATTGTACCACTTAAGGCTGAAGAGCGGCGTACTCTTCTGCTGACAGCCTGCCTGCATGAGGTGCTAAAATTACAATAAAGGAAAAAAAAGGCATCCCCCCTTCCCCCACCTCCTCCTCTTCCTTGAAAGGATACGGATCCTGTACACCTCCCGTAAACTCGATCCTCCTCATCCGCTTGTCTCACCCATCCTCTCCCACCCCCGCCCACTGCCGCGTCTGTATTCCTACGTCCCACCCGGTCTCCACCCTCCACACCCTCTCCCAAGGTGGCTTCCGTCAGCTCCCCCTCCTTGATGATGTCCTCCTCCCCTCCATCTACCCCTCCTATCAACTTTGACCCTTCCCTCTTCCTGTGTCCTTTCCTTTAGGCACCCCCCTCCCTTCTCCTTCCTTTTCCCAAATCCCTTCCCTCATCCCCGAGGCTTCCCCGTCCACCTTCCTCCCTTCCCCCTATCTCCCCTGTCCGTGGCATCTGCTCTCCCACTCCCCCCCCCTCCTCCTCTCTTAGCAGGTCCCTGGACTCGTACACGGTTAGTGAACATTCGCGCGCCGGAGATCAACGCCTCGTGTTCTGTGTGTGCCGTCGTTTTGTGCTTCACTGTTATTCATTTTGTGCTCCTACGTTCACGTGTGACAATTTTCGTCTCTGCCTGTGTCCAAGTGTATGAACAATTTTATCTTGGACTCTACGCCCGTGAACGGCATCTTGTATTTTAAACAGTGTTTGTCTCCGTTTCTATGTCCTCCATGTTTTTTCTCCCAATGTCTCCATTTGTATATTTGTGTATCTCTGCGGCCATAGAGCGGCGTAGTATGCTGCTGCAGGCCTGCCTGTAATACAGGTTTCAAAATGACAATAAAGGAAAAAAAAAATCAGGTATCCTATCTTCGAGGGTTGGATTCCCTCACTTCCTCATCGAGGACTCGCAATGCCTGGGCTACTCTTACGGTGTATCTTCGGCGTGGAAGAGCCCCAATCGTGCCGTTGCGTTGTTGTACGTCTGCACGCCGTCACTGCTGCCCGTCGCCGCCGCCGCCGCCCGATGCTTGCCGCCGCCGCCCGGTGCTTGCCGCCGCCGCCGTCTCTCGGTGCTCGCCGCTTCTTCTGCCGCCGTCTCTCGGTGCTCGCCGCTTCTGCCGCCGCCGCTGCCGCCGTCTCTCGGTGTTCGCTGCCGCCTTCAATCATGGACGCCCCAACTACCACCATCATCTACACCTACCCTTCACATGCCCCCACTGTAACGTCATGGAGTGCTTCCTCTGGGATTCACCCATCTCATGCATCTCCCCTACTCACAGTCTCCTCCCCATCTATCTCCTCTCCATCGCTGTATCCCCACCTGTACGTCACTCCTGCTCCCACCCCTGCTGCTGCCCCTGCTGCTGCTCCCGCTCCTGCCTCTGTCCCTGCTCCCAACCCCCCTCCCGCTCCTGTCGCCCAAAGAGACGACTTTCCCTCTCTCCACCCTGCGACTGCCGCTGCTTCCCCTGCCAGAGTCTCCGCCCGCCGCGCCACAGTCGCCACCACAGAGCGCCCTACCCCCTCATCCAGTGCTACTGCCTCGCAGGAGGGCCCTGCCTCCCACCACATCCCCATCCATCCAGTCCCTCATCCCTCCTCCCAGGCAGCACCCGCAAAAAAATCTTCCAAACGGCCCAGTGGCGACATCTCCTCTACTCCTTCATCCAAAAAGCCACTGTCTGCCCCACCTCCCACTGACACCACTATGGATACCACCCCACCTCCCTCCTCTCCAGCCCCCTCCCTGTATACCTTTGTCCTAGCCAACCCTGATCCGAAATTCCTGGATGCCCGCACACTCACCCTTGAAATCCGGAAGTACATCCCCAGTGCACCCATCTCCCAACTCATCCCTCGCAGAGACTCTGTTCTCATCAAGTCTCCCTCTCCGTCCTTCCATACTGATCTCCTCCGGCGCCTTCCCCGCATCTTCTTTGGGCCCCATGCATCCCTCACCCCATTCCTTACATCCTCCTCTCCTCGTGAACCCCAACTGCCTCGTCGTCCGCGGACCCTCACTGCCGTCATCACAAAACTCAACCCTGTGGTTACAGAGGCTGAGGTGTTGGCGGAACTGAATGCCCACCCCTTCCTGGAAGTCCGTTCTGCCCACTGTATTTACAACTCCTCTGGCCCTACTTTCCTCATCCGTATATTTACAGAGTCCGCCTCCTCCATCGACCACCTCCTCTCGCAGGGAGCCCTGATTTTCAACCGCCGCCACCCTGTTGACCCATCCCGTTCCCCTCCTCAATCCTACTGCTGCCAGCGTTGTCTTCTGTACAATGACCACCTCACCCAAAACTGCAAGAACCCACCCACCTGCCCCCATTGTAAAGCCTCCCACTTCCTCAAACAGTGTCCCAACCTCGCCTCCCCCCCCATCCTGCAACACCTGCAATGAACCTCACCCCACCTATTCCTCCAAATGCAAAGCCAAACCCCCTCCCACCAACCCTGAACTCACGGTCCCCGTTCGCCCCATTGACCCGCCCATCCAACCTAACAATTCCCTCCGCCCTCCCCCTACAGCAGAAGACATCATCCGGTTCCTCACCGTCGTCCTGCAGAACATCCTGCAGCGCCCCCACACATTCCAACATATTTCCCTCACTGCCCGCTCTGTTTTCCACTTAAACACGTACGCCACATACTCCCACAACCAGGCCCACTTTACCTTCACCCGCCTCGACACCCTCGTTTAAGCCCTTCTCTCCACTTCCCGCACACTTCCCGTACCCAACCTCATGGCTCGTCAACAGTATCGTCTCCTCTACCTCAACATTCGCTCCCTCCCTGCAAACGAATACCTCTTCATGCATACCCTCTCCCAGCACCAGGTTGACTCCTTCATCCTTAATGAAACCTTCCTCCAAACCCACCATGTAGTCCGCATCTCCCCTTATCTCCTTCACCACACTGACAATCCCCTTCCCCTAGCTCGAGGCGGGGTCGCTATAGGCCACCTCAGGCATCTCCCTGTCCGGCCACAGCCCCTCCTCAATGAACCGACCAAACACCTTCTCCTCAGCCTATTTTTTCCCTCCCTTACCATCACCTGTACCACTATCTATATCCCCCCGCAGCTCCTCTCCCCTTTGACTTCATTTCCCATGTTGACCGTACCTTCTCCACCTATGTGATCGCCGCTGACCTCAACATCCACAGCTGTGACCCTGCCACCCTTCAGTGGTGGCATCAGTTCCTTGCCACCCTCCATGGTGACCTTGTTCCTCTCCCACAGCCCACCCGTCCTGAAAGTAACTCCACCCCCGATGTTATCCTCACTTCCCCCAACCTCCTTGGTCGCGTTGCCATCGATGTCCTCAATCCCATCGGTAGTGACCATCTCCCTGTCCTTCTCACCATCTCCTCTACCCGTCCTGCCACTGCTGCCACCCGCCCAGCTGCCCCTCCAAAGTCTGTCCATGACTAGCACCGTGCCAATTGGGATGCCTACCGGGAATCCATTGCCTTACAGGTCGAAAGCCGCCCCCTCACTTTCCACCGCCCTTATGACGTCACCCATGCCTCTTCCTTCCTTCAGAAGACCATCACTGACGCTGTGGAGGCTCATGTCCCTACAAAACTCATCCACCCTCACCGCCCTACGCTTCCTCCACAGGCCGTCCTTCTTCTGTGTGAATCTCGCAGGCTCTACCGCTCCTTCGTCCCCACTCATGACCGGGATACTCTAACCTGCCACCGGCAATTACAGCGACATATCTGGAACTTCCTTACAGCAAAGAAACGCCGGTATTGGCGTCAGACATGCACACGCCTTAACTCCACCCTCCCTGTCAACTCCTCCAAGTACTGGTCAGCCTTCCACCGCCTTACTGGTAGCCATCCCACCCCGCATTACCGCATCCTCCATGACGATCGACCCTTTCCTGACAATCTCAGTAAAGCTAACCATTTTGCTTCCCACCTATCCGAGGTCTTCTCCATTCCTGACGATCCCAATTTTGATTACTCCCTCTTCCCCATCGTCCTTGACCGCACTGAGACCTCTGTCCCCCCACTCACCCCTAGCTTCCAGTACTTGGATCGGTTACTCCCCTCCGCCATCAACACTCCCATCACCACGCAAGACATCACACTCGTCCTCCACTCCAAACGCAACACCGCTCCTGGTCATGATGGCGTCACCTACCATCACCTCAAGGAATCCCCTCCATCCTTCCTGTCTGTCCTTGCTACCCTGTACAATGTCCTCCTCTCCACTGGATTTTACCCTGACCTGTGGAAGACTTCCCGTGTCCTGCTGTTCCCTAAGCCTAACAAACCTCCCTCTGCAACCTCTTCCTATCGTCCCATCTGCCTCACCTCCATGTTCAGTAAGGTCTTTGAGGCCATCCTCTCTTGCTGTATCCCCCGCCACCTTAACCAGCACTGCCTCCTTCCTCTTACCCAATGTGGCTTCCGGCCTTGCTTCTCTGCCGACGACCAGCTCCTTAACCTTACCAATCTCCTTTCCCTCCAACTTAACTCCCGTCGCTCTGCTATCTTTGTTTCCCTTGATCTCCAGAACGCCTATGACCGTGTCTGGCATCCCGGGCTCCTTTTCAAACTCCAGACCTATGCTCTCCCCATCAACTTCGTCCGTCTCGTTGCTTCCTTCCTCTCCCATCGTCCCTCCTATGTGACTATCCACAATTCCAACTCCCGTACTTTCTACCCCTCTACCGGCGTGCCCCAAGATTCTGTCCTTTCCCCTCTCCTCTATCTCCTGTATACTGCTGATATGCCCAAACCTCCCCCTCCTGTTCATCTTCTCCAGTTCGCAGATGACACTGCCTTCCTAGCCCTTTATCCTACCCTTCAACGGTCCCAACGTACCCTCTGCACCCACCTTGACCAATTCACCGCTTAGTGCAACCAGTGGTTCCTCCGTGTTAATCCCTCCAAGACCGAGGCGATCATCATAGGCCGCACCACCCACTCCTTCCGCCTCCATGATTTCTACCTCACCATTTATGGCCGTCCTATCCACCTCTCCTACCCTCAAATACCTTGGCCTCACGCTAGACCGCCACCTCACCTGGACTCCCAATCTCCTTACCATCCAAAACAAAGCTAACAACCGCCTCCACCTCCTGAAACTCCTGTCCAGCTGGACGTGGGGTCTGCATCCTTCCACCATCCTTCACACCTACAAATCCATGATCCGCCCCATCCTTTGTTATGCCAGCATCACTTGGATTTCCGCCCCTCCCCGGTTCTATAAAGCCCTCCAAATCCTCGAACGCCATGCACTCCGCCTCGCCTTCCGCATCTGCCTTCCGTCCCCCACGCGCATCCTCTATGACCTCATCCCCTTCCCCCACCTTCTCCTTTTCCTTCAACACATTCACACACTATACAGGGTTAATACAAATGATTGAAGCGATTTCACAACTCTACAATAACTTTATTATTTGAGATATTTTCACAATGCTTTGCACACACATAAAAAAACTCAAAAAGCTTTTCTAGGCGTTCAAAAACGTTCGATATGTGCCCCTTTAGTGATTCGGCAGACATCAAGCTGATAATCAAGTTCCTCCCACACTCGGCGCAGCATGTCCCCATCAATGAGTTCGAAAGCATCATTGATGCGAGCTCGCAGTTCTGGCACATTTCTTGGTACAGGAGGTTTAAACACTGAATCTTTCATATAACCCCACAGAATGAAATCGCATGGGGTTAAGTCGGGAGAGCGTGGAGGCCATGACATGAATTGCTGATCATGATCTCCACCACGACCGATCCATCGGTTTTCCAGTCTCCTGTTTAAGAAATGCCGAATATCATGATGGAACTGCGATGGAGCACCATCCTGTTGAAAGATGAAGTCGGCGCTGTCGGTCTCCAGTTGTGGCATGAGCCAATTTTCCAGCATGTCCAGATACACGTGTCCTGTAACGTTTTTTTCGCAGAAGAAAAAGGGGCCATAAACTTTAAACCATGAGATTGCACAAAACACGTTAACTTTTGGTGAATTGCGAATTTGGTGCACGAATGCGTGAGGATTCTCTACCGCCCAGATTCGCACATTGTGTCTGTTCACTTCACCATTAAGAAAAAATGTTGCTTCATCACTGAAAACAAGTTTCGCACTGAACGCATCCTCTTCCATGAGCTGTTGCAACCGCGCTGAAAATTCAAAGCGTTTGACTTTGTCATCGGGTGTCAGGGCTTGTAGCAATTGTAAACGGTAAGGCTTCTGCTTTAGCCTTTTTCGTAAGATTTTCCAAACCGTCGGCTGTGGTACGATTAGCTCCTTGCTTGCTTTATTCGTCGACTTCCGCGGGCTACGCGTGAAACTTGCCCGCACGCGTTCAACCGTTTCTTCGCTCACTGCAGGCCGACCCCTTGATTTCCCCTTACAGAGGCATCCAGAAGCTTTAAACTGCGCATACCATCGCCGAATGGAGTTAGCAGTTGGTGGATCTTTGTTGAACTTCGTCCTTGTCATCGGGTGTCAGGGCTTGTAGCAATTGTAAACGGTAAGGCTTCTGCTTTAGCCTTTTTCGTAAGATTTTCCAAACCGTCGGCTGTGGTACGATTAGCTCCTTGCTTGCTTTATTCGTCGACTTCCGCGGGCTACGCGTGAAACTTGCCCGCACGCGTTCAACCGTTTCTTCGCTCACTGCAGGCCGACCCCTTGATTTCCCCTTACAGAGGCATCCAGAAGCTTTAAACTGCGCATACCATCGCCAAATGGAGTTAGCAGTTGGTGGATCTTTGTTGAACTTTGTCCCGAAGTGTCGTTTGACTGACTGATGTGAGTGCATTTCAAGCACGACATACGCTTTCTCGGCTCCTGTCGCCATTTTGTCTCACTGCGCTCTCGAGCGCTCTGGCGGCAGAAACCTGAAGTGTAGCTTCAGCCGAATAAAACTTTATGAGTTTTTCTACGTATCTGTAGTGTGTCGTGACCATATGTCAATGAATGGAGCTACAGTGAATTTATCAAATCGCTTCAATCATTTGTAATAGCCCTGTATATAGTCCGCCGCCTTGATCCCCCTCACCCCCTGGTGTCTCCCTTCCTGTCCACTCCCAACCAGTTGCCGCGCATTTACCGTTGTGTCCCTCCCTCTCTCCATGTCCACACCCTCCATCTCCTTTCCCAACACAACTTCCACCGTCTAACCCTCCCGGATGATGAGCTTCGCCCTGACATCTACCCTTCCTACCAACTCTAACCCCCTCTTCCTGCCTCCTCCTTGGGGCTCCCTCTCCTCCCCCTCCCTCCTTCTCAGCGGATTTCCCCTCCTACTCCCCCCCTCTCTTGTGCCTTCTTTCAGTGTCTCTGCACTCCCTCCTGCCCTGTGTTCCCTTTTCCTCTCCCGCCCCATGTGTCTCCTGCCTCTTCGTGAACCCACGGTTGCCCCTCCTCTCTTCATCCCGCCGCTTCCCCAGCTTCCCCATGCTCTCCCCTCCTTTTCCATCCTCTCTGACCTTTCTCTCGGCAGGTCCCACCTAGTAGTTTTATTCTTCGTCGTGTGTGCTCCAGGTGGGTTTTAAGTGTGTTGTTTCGGAGTGTTTTTAATACTGTGGCCAACTTTTAACCTGTGCATGAGCATCCAGTGTCTACTCTGTGTTTTAAGAATCGCCAACTGTGTTTTTTAACTTTCTGGTGACTTTTTTTAACTGTCCCCCATGAACGTCTACATGTCCATGTCTTTTTACCTCCATTTTCTCCCCTTACTCTGTTTTATGTTCCCCTTTTTTATCTCCTTATGTATGTATTATTTTATTCTTGTTTTAGTTGTTATGTCACTCGGCTGAAGAGCGGCGGATTGTGCTGCTGACAGCCCTCCCCTGCCCATATGGGGCAGGGGAATGAAATCACAATAAAGAAAAAAAATAGGCATCCTAGAGGAATCGGATTCCGACCATGGCTAACAATAGGTCTGGCGCGCCCAACATGGACGCATCCTTTGGCGGGAATAGCCCCCATTCTACAATACCTTCCAATCATACCTGCCCAAGTTAGGCTAAATTTTTCTGCCTGACTCATGTAGTACTGTCACCGTCAGAGGGTGGTACGGGACTACAAGTCCCACCGCCACACCTCCAAAGTGAATTGCAAAAAAAAAAAAAAAAAAAAGGCGGAGTTTTATATTGCAAATGTTATGGTAATTTTTGGCAGAGGCTCAACCAAATACGGTTTGCGCCTCTTAATCAGTGTTTAAGCATCGCAGTGTATGCGCGCTGGCGCCTGTATGCCGAACGTGAAGAGGTTAAGTAGTAACTATGATGCATAATAACGTTAATACGTCATTCATTTCACAATCCAGAAGCAATGTTACTGATGCGTTTCGAACGAGCAAGACAGAATTATTCTGCAAGAAAATAAAGTCGCTACAAAATAATAATATACAACATTGATGATCACTTCCCTTGTAACGTGTAACTTAATAAAACGTGCTTCAACTTCTATCTGTTGGAGCAGAGCATGTTCGATATTGGAAAATAATTCAATGAATAGAGAACCTCAGCCCATTAAAATAATGTTCGATTGAGGACGAGGCTGGAACGATATAACCAGGCAGTCCAACGCCTCCACAACCAGGCGTGCAGAAGACTTCAGGGGGTTGAGCCCACAGCTTCTGATACACAGGCCTCACGGCCAACTGTGACGTCATCGCCGCTAACCCGTCGCTGCATTACCGCAATAGCCTGCACTTCTTTCGTGAAAGCGTAACAAAGTCACCAAACTTAGTTCTCGAATATCAATCGGTGTGACACAATTTACAAAGAAATTGTGCCGCCCTTTATCATTTAAAAAGAAACTAAGCCGTTCCTGTATGCTGTTGTGCAAAATGCATGTTACGCTGGATACAATGCTCTGTGATTTTCTTCTATTGTGTTTGCTATCATTTGCAAAATCTTACTGCTTGTTAAGAAAAACGTTGTGAGAGAAACCGTCATACACCACAGCCTGTAAATTACACTATTAGAGTTACTGTGATAGAGATAGTTTTAGTAAAAGTTAGCAGACAGGATCAAATAATCATTCTGGTGATTGTAAGTTTAATTACTTAGTCAGAACTGTAATCCACTGAGACGTAAATGATTCACCAAAGATCGTATCTATATTGTCGCCTGGGTTAGTTTAATCGTAAACTGTCATGTAACCAAGTTTTAACAAAAAAAGACCAAAGGGAGATTTCATAAATCTGACACCTCCGTCTGTATGTGCTATCAGAAGTGTCAAATATGTACCAGAATACCGCTTTTAATGAAAGGCTTAGTATTATACACTTGCAGTGTTAACAATGCAATTACACGTATCACGAAGAGAAAATTAGGAATGCTGGGAAAATTATCAATGCAAATGTTTGTTAAACTGTCACCAAATTTATTCCACACTACTTTGCAGTTGACAGTTTTCTCTTTTTGCTGTTATTACCGTTATGGCTATCGTTAATTTTTTAACATAATTATTGAGAAACATATTACATGATACTTTTACTACCCACTGAAGAATTCTGTCGCCTGTGTTATCTGCCTGAACTAAAAGAAGAAAGAAGTCTTTATTTTTAATAACATCTAATCTTAAAAAGTAAACTTCTCTGGGAAGAGCATCTGATGAAGCCGGTTTGATGTTCCGCAGAGACCATGATTTCAACAAGCGAATAAGCAGAAATAACAACATTAATAACCTCATTGTCCTTCACTGTTTTCTATTGCTGAGAGTGTTTTACCTCACTCTAGATATGTTTTACGTGTCTCGCATCTCAGCTTCTTAAGAACAGCATTGGCACAGTACCCTGAAAAGTATGTGTAAAAAAAGGCAAGTATTCCTCACCAGACTGAATTTGATACTTACTGAAATCCGTTGTGCAGTCAAAGTTCGGTTGTTGTGGTCGTAAGCTGACATCATCTACTTATTCAGCTTGCCAAGAGTCTAAATCTGTTCCAACTTCTCCAAGAACAGGTGTTGGAATTTTCAAGGGCAGCAGGGCCTGAATTCTTAGCTTGGAATCAATTTCGAATACCTGCCCCAGAGATACCAAATAGTGTCATACTGCCATTGTTTGATATATTCCATATCTTTTTTCTGCAGCATCTGTCTAAACCGTTCCTGGCAAAATATATTTAAAACTCGAGTCCTCAGTGCAGTACTTGGACATTTCTTGAAGAGCCTGAGGGGTATGCGACATGTGCAAATGAGTGTCATTGGATAATCCAAATGTGTGATCAGGACAATGTTTCCATATATTCAGCCGTGAGAAAAACCTTTCGAAATATCTGATACTGTGCTGGAAAGTTGTTTCTGCAGTGCATCCTTGAAATGGATATCTCTAAAGGTCAGCTAATATTTAAAATGTTCCACCAAATACAAATTAATTTTGATGGATTTAGCAGTGCTTTCAAAACTTTCAGTAAGATGATGTACCCCCAAGGCAAACAAACATAGAACAGTCCTCCCATTGAAAATATTAAACACAAGTTTGAAATTTTGTCACTCTAGGTTGATTTTATAAAGAGACTTTAAGTTTCTTAGCAATAACTTATGATCTGTGTACACTCTGCATCATGCAGCTTCTTAACTGCAGAGATTTACGCCATAATAGGTTGTGTACTTTCTGAAGCAGTTTCAAACTCTGGGTACCTTATGACTGATCTGGATCTTCTTTATAGATCCAATTGTATGTGACACATCTTAATATGTGAACGAAATGTAAAACATAAAAAGGGGTTCTGTGTCATTACAAGGGAGATTGTAAACAACTGTCAGCTGAGAAGGGGGATGCAAAGAATGATGTGGCCTGTCTGTTAACTGACATTTTGTCACTAGCAACACAGACTAATTAGTGAATCAACATGAACTGATTCACAAAGAAATTGGAACTTCTGATTTGTATACAACAGGTAATTGCCACCTAGCTGCTCAACTGCTGGATGTCTTTGGAAATGCAGACAAATCTTATGCCGTGTATTTTTTGTGCTCCTTATAAACTTATAAGTGTATGGCGATCTTGAAAATAAAATACTACAAAACATAATTGGCTGCAATAGCTGGTTCTAAATTTCTGTTTTCCATCGCTTCCATTGAACAAGAAGCTGACGAGAGGTAATTCAAACAGACGGAATCGATGGTACAGTTACTGGTTTAAGACAAGGTTTCAGAAGAGGCACAGAACATTTCTTTACTGTGGATCTGTTGAAATATTCACCAAGTCTCAGAATGACGTCCTCAGTGAAATGGAGTCCGCAGACTTTGAAATAATGACAAAAACTTTTTTATCAGCTGCATATGATAATGCCCAAAGGGCAAGATTGCCATTAATACTAACGCACATATGCGATTAGTGTCAGTTAATTTCAGAACAAATCAACCAATACTGACTCGGTATTTTGAGTTATAAAGCTACATAAGTAAATTACAGTCTGCTAGTGATTCAGTACTGCATACAGTGAACTTTCTGTGCCATAGATTGGCATCATGTCTACTGAAATTACGTTGTTCCTGAACAACTGAACATCATGCTAACACGAATACACAGCAAGCTGGCCATCCTCTCTATATTAAAGCACTCATACTGTGACACAATCTAAGTGACTTTGTAATGTCTCTTAGCAAAGCATATATTATATGTGTTAAAAAGAGGGAGAAAAGAATAATTGAACTGGATGATTGTAATTGCGTGGACAACGACTGTGTGAATTTTGTGTAATAAAGAGAAAGCATTATGTGTCATGTTTTGTTCTTGTATAGAATTATGTACTGATTTTTTTTAAGATAATATCTGTGTCGGCGAGTACTGAAACCGCCACAGACGATACTTATTAAATATCAAACAAAGATGAGAATATGTGACAAGTATAAATAGTAGTGACCGAATATTAATTTCTCTGTCGTCTTCTTGGAGTTATGTGAGTAGGAAGAGCCTGTGACGTTATATTCTATGCTTGCATAGCATTCTTTTGTCAAGATTGAGAGACGTACGCCATTCTCATTGTAAAGGTGTGTAATAATTTAATCTGTTTAAATGTTTTGAATAGAGTTACTTAGTGAAAACTTGCATTATGATTTGTAATAAGCTTGCGTGGTATTTTATCCCATCCTTTTAAGACATATTCAGTTATTTAAATATTACTCGTGGTGCAGAACTGCGCTACGAACGAACGGGCCGCTGCCGCGGCGCATTCAAACTGCATTAAATGAAACCAATCATACCCCAGAGAAGTGGACAGGTGATAGTAAACTAAAATTATTTGTTTCAGCTTTCGCAATTGCAGAGCAGACCAGCAGATTTTATGATGTGTTTCACAGGTTGATGCTGGCTGCTGATGATATATTATTAAGAGTGCAAAAAGATAATTTACCTTCATAACATAAAAGAAATCTTGCTGTGTGTAGTTCTGGCCTGGCAAACCTTATAGTAAAAACATCTTTTTCTATGATAATAGTCTCATGTTCTCGTGTTATTCGTGGTACTTATTGGTGTTTTACTGATAACAAAAATCCACTGCAAAATTTTCATGTTGAACAATCATTGCATACTGTAGCAACAGTATTGATAACGAAATAATTTTCATTAACCTTTTCAATAACTGTAAAGTAAGGAAGATATGTTGAATTTTATGGCAAGTTACAGTAACGAAAAAATGTTCCTTTAATAGAAAGCCAGATCCAGAATAATAAGACCATAATATATTTTGTTTTGTTGAACATTAATGATCCAAAGAAAGTCGCAGCACAGCATCACTAAAAGGTATTTCAGGGCTCTTTTCGTAGCAACATGTTGTTGTTGTTGTGGTCTTCAGTCCTGAGACTGGTTTGATGCAGCTCTCCATGCTTCTCTATCCTGTGCAAGCTTCTTCATCTCCCAGTACCTACTGCAACCCACGTCCTTCTGAATCTACTTAGTGTATTAATCTCTCGGTCTCCCTCTACGATTTTTACCCACCACGCTGCCTTCCAATACTAAATTGTATTCTTTATGTCTCAGAACATGTCCTACCAACCGACCCCTTCTTCTAGTCAAGTTGTGCCACAAACTTCTCTTCTCCCCAATCCTATTCAATACTTCGTCATTAGTTATATGATCTACCCATCTAAACTTCATCATTCTTCTGTAGCACCACATTTCGAAAGCTTCTATTCTCTTCTTGTCCAAACTATTTATCATCCATGTTTCACTTCCGTATATGGCTACACTCCATACAAATACATTCAGAAACGACTTCCTGACACTTAAATCTATACTCAATGTTAACAAATTTCTCTTCTTCAGAAATGCTTTCCTTGCCATTGGCAGTCTACATTTTTTTTCCTCTCTACTTCGACCATCACCAGTTATTTTGCTCCCCAAATAGCAAAACTCCTTTGCTACTTTAAATGTCTCATTTCCTAATCTAATTCCCTCGCCATCACCCGACTCAATTCGACTACATTCCATTATCTGTGTTTTGCTTTTGTTGATGTTAATCTTATATCCTCCTTTCAAGACACTGTCCATTCCGTTCAACTGCTCTTCCAAGTCCTTTGCTGTCTCTGACAGAATTACAATGTCATCGGCGAACCTCAAAGTTTTTATTTCTTCTCCATGGATTTTAATACCTACTCCAAATTTTTCTTTTGTTTCCTTCACTGCTTGCTCAATATAGATATTGAATAACATCGGGGAGAGGTTACAACCCTGTCTCACTCCCTTACCAACCACTGCTTCCCTTTGATTTGCCTCGACTCTTATAACTGCCATCTGGTTTCTGTAAAAATTGTAACTAGCTTTCCGCTCCTTGTATTTTACCCCTGCCACCTTCAGAATTTAAAAGAGAGTATTCCAGTCAACATTGTCAAAAGCCTACTCCAAGTCTACAAAAGCTAGAAATGTAGGTTGGCCTTTCCTTAATCTAGCTTCTAAGATAAGTCGTAGGGTCAGTATTGCCTCACATGTTCCGATATTTCTACAGAATCCAAACTGATCTTCCCCGAGGTCGGCTTCTACTAGTTTTTCCATTCGTCTGTAAAGAATTTGCGTTAATATTTTGCAGCCGTGACTTATTAAACTGATAGTTCGGTAATTCTCACATCTGTCAACGCCTGCTTTCTTTGGGATTGGAATTATTATACTCTTCTTGAAGTCTGAGGGTATTTCGCCTGTCTCATACATTTTGCTCACCAGATGGTAGAGTTTTGTCAGGACTAGCTCTCCCAGGGCTGTCAGTGGTTCTAATGGAATGTTGTCTACTCCCAGAGCTTTGTTTCGACTCAGGTCTTTCAGTGCTCTGTCAAACTCTACACGCAGTATCATATCTCCCATTTCATCTTCATCTACATCCTCTTCCATTTCCATAATATTGTCCTCAAGTACATCGCCCTTGTATAGACCCTTCTTCAGTAAATGAAGAAACGTAGCAACATATTTTATCTCATATATTAGTTATTACGTTAGCAATAATAAAATAAAGCAAAGAGAGCCGGCGAAAACTTGTAGGATGCTGAGCTTACCTTCCAATTCTGTATAACCTGGAAATATTCAAGATGTATTGCAGTCAGATATACAGTTCTGATTTAGCTCTGTCCATTTAGGACATAATTTCCTCTGCAACGAGGCACACAACACATCTATCAGCTGTGTAAATGAAACAAATTAAGTAACGGATGCAACTGTGAGAACTTGAGTTGGTTAAGACAAGTTCCTGCATAATGTTAGAAATCGAAATCAGTTATGGCTGGTGCTGCCATCGAACGGCGCGCCACGGAACTACCCCTTGCTGCAAGCCATCGCCACAAGATGGCAGCACGGTGGGCAGCCTCACGCTTGTCGTGAGCGATCGTTACTCGTGCTGTTTGTAGCGTAGAGCTCGCCGTATTCAGGTAACGCCACCTAGAAACAAAGCCTCACAGCGTGCGAAATAACGTCATACAGTATCGGCGCTTTGGCAGGCCTTGCAATACCGACTGTCCAATTAAGTGAATGTACCATTACTTCCTGCGTCTTGCAAAATCTAGTAGTAGTAGTAGTAGCTTTATTCATCCATAGATCTCCTTTTTCAGGGATATAGGACATGTCAAAGTATTTAGAAATTTAGATCAATTTAAAATAAGTTATTTAGAGACTGACACACACAGTGGTTACGGTTACTACAAGCCACACCACGAGTTGGGAAACGGGGCCAAATTTCTAGTAGTTTACTGTCGAGATTTTCACAAATGTTTTATTCGTATCTTACAGAAACTAGCAGTACGGCAATAAACAGCCTTTTAAAACACGCCACTAACGCCAATCAAAGTAATTTATAGCAATACAAAAATTTAAAAAAATTTAAAGAACATTAGTAAACAGGCTACTAAAGTAAATACAGTACTTTGTTAATAAAGTATGGTGAGGTAGTGAAGCCACCAACACTGCCATTAAACAAATTAAACAGGTCTCAGCAAACACACGATTAATGGCAATAAAAGGAATTTACAAACTTGGAGGAATTTTAAAAAAATTTAAACAAAAGTGTCCTGCAATATCATTAAAACATAACAGATATGACGGACCCGTGTAAGGCAGCCACAAATCACCCACTCAGGGATGCTCAGGCTAGACACAATACTGACCAATTTAAATACGCTCGTAAACACAATTGCCACTCTCAGGCTGGTCACTGCACCGACTTTTAGCCAGCGAAAACTTGTAATAAGATGGCTTAACTTGCTGACACAATTAGAGCTAACCTCGTGCAAGGAAACATTACACCACTCAGTCCTGAATGAGCGACCACGTGATCAACCAACAAGAAGCATGAATTTACTCATAACCCACAACAGAATAACGAAACAATTAAACTGCCAAAGCTACACCTCCCATCGGACAGTAACGAGAGGAGGAGGAAACATCACTGTCTTCAATTACACTGGTGCCAGGGACAGGAAACCCGGTCGCCGGAGGCCACAAGACCGAAGAGATGCTGGTTACGCAGACTTATTACTTAATGATTAAACCTTCCGCGAACTTAACTTGCAGTTATGATCGAACAGGCCATACACGACCTCCGATGGCAAGCATCCACACATCCGACCGCGCACGCGTCGCCAGCGTACCCAACACGCCACGGTCACGCGACGACACGCTCTGTCACCGGAGTTCACGTCTTCTCTGCAACATTGACGGGTAGTGACCGCTCCTTCATGGTAGGTGTCTCCTTTTAAACTCCAGTGTTGAAACGGAGGATTTAAAGAAGCTTGTTAACGTCCCACCAAGGCGAAATGAACAGCAACTACTCGCGGGGCGATTCTGTATACAACCAACACGCGGGGAGCTCTTCCGTCAACTCGACCCGCTCGTTACACACAACCGACGTACATCACGTGGCGATTCGGTTCAACCGACCACACCTGCTTCGCGCTGGAGAGCCACACTGCCCTCCCGTGTCCACCAGACTCTCTGAGCGCACGCCCCTATTTCCCCACCACCACACGAGGTTACAACTGGTCAAAGATCTCACTTCCTACATAGCAATTTCCCGGAAGCAAAAACTCAGATGTCGAAAGCAGAGGGACAAGACAACCAAGCAGCCACTTAATGACAGGCAACATATCAACAAATATGTCAGGGGAAGAAAAGGAAAACCAATACAATATAAACACAAGGTGTAGCACAAGTCGATACATGGCATTAGATTTACTCCTGGTATACAATACTTCCTTTACACGTAACTTATTAAATAATGTAATGCCACACTTCAATCATATCTCACTATCAGTCACTGCACACACTATACACAGATTGTTTCATAACACTTCACTCACTACACACCCACCCACCCACCCACCCACACACACACACACACACACACACACACACACACACACACACACACACACTGGTGATCTCTGGGCCATTTTCTGAACCGCAACTTCCCGTTTGCTATCCTGAAAAACTGAGTCAGCATCCTTCAATAATGAGTGAGATGTTGAGTGCAGAAAGAGGAAGAGGTGTTAGTATTGTTGTTTGTGTAGTTTGTAAATTGGTTTTTCAAAAAACGTAAGATAAACATGGTCATAATTTCCTTCACTGTTATCTACTATAACTGCAAATCTCATATTCGCAATATTTCGATTTCTTTGAGGTGCAACGTTGTAATTTTAACATAACCCATAGAGTGACAATACATAAATCGTAATTTGCGCCTTTTTACGTTACAATTAGCGATCCACGTCAGCGCTTGTTTTATGTAATATATATATGATCAGAATAAGATATTAACAAATTTTAATGGAAATCAAGCTCAGATGTGAATCACTAATTGTGAAATACAGCAGGAGTATACTATGTTCATTTCCTGTTACTGTAAAATTACCAAATTACCTGAAACCTAGCCACCAAAATTTTGTTTCATACGAATACACATTTAAAGAAGCTGCACACAAATTATGCAAATGTATCGAAATCTATTGATTCATGTAATGTCATCAATGAGTAAGGAAACACACTTTCATGACTCTTTAAAGTAATTGAGAAATTGTGTTACATACAATTTTCACACACACACAAACACACAGACAGACAGACAGAACAAAAAACCACATACACACATAAAGAAAGCGAGGGTGTGCGAAGAAAAGGAATGTAATTAAATAAAAATATAAAATGACTTTTTACTTCACCTCATAATATGAAATCCAAACACTGCCTTACATGTCATTAAATAAATTAAAGTACGCTTTAGTCACATTTTTTCATTGTTTTAAAACATTTATATTTTCCTTCGTAGTTGTATCACTACTTCTCTTAGTATAATTATTTAATATGATATTTACACAACAGAGCAGTAAGGAAGACCAGATAGATTCAAGACTATGTCTGTTTGTACTAAACAAATCACTGGGAATATTACAGGATGCTACCATCAAAAACACACACCTTCAATTTGCCTGCTGCAGAAACTAAATTTCATTTTCCTATACAATTTTTTGAAAAGTTAAATAATCATAAGTTCACATGCCACTACATATTCTTTGGGATATGCCAAGCCTCCTCGATCCTTTGCCATTCTAAAATGATAATCCTGCTTTACTTCATCTGAAATGAGAATTATTTTGAAATACTCACAGGAAGATTCTTCAGCACCTGGTGTCTCCTGGATTTCAAAAGTTGTTTCAAAAATATCTGACACCTTAATAACCACATTTCCAACTACATTAAACTGTACTAAAAGAGAAAACATGCTCTGCACCCTAAGCTTCTGGTTGGTTTAAAAACATGTCTACGAAAAATGTGGTAATTTCCCCCACTTAGCTGGCGGTTTTTACCAAACCTTTCTAACTGTCAGTCTGCACTCTTCCAAGTGGCAAATAGGAACTGTTTTTGTCAGACAGCCAATAGCTACTGAAATCAATCAAAGTGGCTGTTGCATGTTTTGGAGCAAAGTGTGTCTCTTTAGAAAGTTTCCTGGTATCATTCAACCCATGCCTTAATCTAACCAAGACACAAAGCTCTTTAAAAAATAAAATATCTGATGGGAATTACAAGTTACAGGTTGCTATAAAATATTTCTTAGCCTCTGACACTGGAGTAATGTATTCACATTCACAATACACCACCAAAGATTTACTCTTTTTATAAATGTCACAGTGCTTTCCCGATTTTTAATTCCTTACTTCGAGCCTAGTCTGCAATGCAACTACTGTCATATCATTAAAAATACGAAGCACTAATTTAACATTTTGCTTTTCAATTGAAGTTGTAAACAGAGATTTTAAAGTTAGAGAGTTTCCGTATTGTAATAAATCATCTTTTTCAATGATGTGTAGCTCTTTTAGTGCTGTGAATGATGCAAAACCTTCCTCCATGCTCTCACTGAAATCAAGAAAACACAGAATCTGCTCCTTTTCATTGAACCAGTTGTTACAGACACACTTTACAGCATGAACTGTATCCAAAAAATAGTACAGTGGGCAGGGTGATAGTGTTTTTCCTTTACTTCTGGCGAAGTACTGAAATTAGATATTGGTTTCTATTAATTGAATTATTGTCTGCCACTAATCCATCACCTTAAATCAAGCTGCTTCTAATTTAAGAATTACTTCTTTTATTTATGAGAAATGTACATCAGCCTCCATTGTTTTAAGTGGGCGAATGTATACCACATCCTTGTAAGGTGAATCTAAAATTTGTATCACAAAAACTTAAGCACTGGTTGCACAGAAACATTCGTCAGAGCTGCAGGCACCACATACAATATTCCCACCTTAGTAATGAAGCTGGGTTTTCAAATGTATTTCATCAATTAAGAGAAGAACCGTTGTATCCTGTGAGGCAAATGTTCCATATTTCTGCGAGATATAACTCATAAGTTGATCACTTTGTTTTTCAATGACTGGTCTTGTTAAAAGTTTAGTACAAAGCCTGGACAGTGTATTTGGATTTGGCATAGAAATGATGCCAGTGCTTCTGGGAGACTTATATCCACGTGGGGTAATAGCATTTACTAACCACCACATAATTAGAGAGTCAGCATAATATCCAAACTGAGACGAACTGTCACATTTCAGGAATGAAAGCTATTCCTTTGAAAAATATATTTCACTTTCTATTTGTGGCAACTTCTGTACTAAATTTTGCAAATTATCTTCAATGAACGAGAGAGCATTACCAACAGGAACCTCGTCGTTACTACACACCAAATACATTTTCCTAAGAGCGTCACTCACCTCTTTTGTGTTGCAGACTTTTTTGGGAAGTTTCATGTTTCCAAGACATTTCACTTCCACATCACTAATAAAAACACTGACAAATAAATCACTGTTTATACAGAGTAGCAAACAACTCTTGGCTAAGGATTGTGGTTATTTAATAATAAGCACACACTGTCATGTTAACTACAGTCCAGTCACTACGCTTATCGCAGTCACTTATTTTACTTTTTAGTTGCTCTAAACTACAGAAAGAAGTCGCTCCTATCAACTTCTCCTGCGTTTCTACACTTTCTCGAATGGAATGTGAGGGGCAGTGTTCTCTAGTCGCTCGCTGCGACTTTTGGGGTCCTCTCAGGCTGATGTTGGACAAACATGAAGGGTATCCCAGTAACTGTGAAGGTATAGCATCTGAAAAAGAAAAGTTTAACATCAAACGAGATGCAACTATACAACCAGCTTCCTCCTTATGAAATAGTAATTTGCAAATGTAGGGCTCTGCCTAACATTTGGTTCTTTAACCTACCTTTCCTTGAGCGTCGACGATCCAATGGTGCTGTTAACAGCTTGCCAGTTCTTGGGTGGTACATACTCGTACTGCTTAATATACCTTCTTCGCTGAAATGCAGCTCACAGACCTTAAAAGAAGCGTACAGTTGATTGTTAAAGATGTTATGAAAATGAACGTCAAGATGGGCGGAACTGTGTATTGCTTTCATGCGTAATATATTTTGGAATAAAAGTTATTATGTGTTACGCTTTATGTAATGTTATTGTAGTAGTTAACAAAAACAACGGTACTTACAACTGAATGTTTGCTGGGCATCCAATCTTGTCTGTGAACAGCCGAGAACCATTTCAGTTTTAGAGATTCATCAGGCGGAAAATAAAACACAGAAACATTAGGCCCACAGCTGCCTGAGACGTGCGCTGTGAGGCTTCGTTTGGAGGCGGCGCTGCGTCAGGTCCCAGACTCTCAGAGCTCTGACGGCGCCGTAATTCGCACAGCGCGGAACCGCGGCGCACCCTGAACACTGCCGGCACTCCACGCAGCACCGCGACTGGCGACACAGCTCTGCAGGCTGCGTGGCTGAGCGGCCGGCGCCTCCGTTACCCGGGTTTCCCACTCTCCATCTGCAACCAACCCACCACATCGACTGGCAGTGAAATGCTTAGCACTACCGCTCGACGCATTACTAACGTGGAACGCACACCTCGTCACATCCAACAGCCCCCACTGTCCTCGCCTCCAAGTCCCTCCTAAACCGTCCCACAGAGCGGTGCGGGGCTGATCCTGTGTCCTTAGGCTACAAGACTTCCGTACGGACAGAACTCTACACGTCGCTCTTAACGGAACAAAATGGACAGATGTAACGGTTATTTCAGCAGTACCACAAGGAAGTGTGATAGGCCTTTGCTGTTTACAAAGTATGCAAATGGTGTAGTAGGATGCTTCGTGTAACGTTCATGTCACATCCCTGCCCACGTTTGTCGCATTTTTGTTGCTGTGTTTCAATGCACGCTATAGGAAGATTTTGCTCCAAGAACCGAGTCTTTTATCTCCTACATTTACTGCTTAAATATTAATACACAACTACAGCGGTGTTGATGACGTTGCTTGCAGTTTTGCACTTCTGTCACGTTGAAAGATTCTCTTCAGTCGACGTTGGTCCCGTTCTTGTAGGATCTTTTACTGGCCGTAGCGACGTCAGAGATTTGACGTTTTAATTTTTAATTTTAATAATTAACAGCCTCAGTTGCACCGTTTGCCTAGAATTTACCTAGGTTTGGGTAGGTGTAACGGAACCTTCTTCAGAATAACAGTAACTACCGTCTTTCCATAGTGGACATCGTGAAGCTAAAACTACAAATCCATAAATTAATACACTGAAACCTAGGTAAATCGTAGGTAAACGGTGCAACTGAGGCCGTTAATTATTCAAATTTAAATTAATATTTACACAGTTGCTGACAGGGCCGCGAAATGTTGAAGGTATTTAAATTTGATGTTTAACCGGAATCCTGATATTCACGGCACACTCGTGAAATGTTTGTACGGAACTCTCCCCACTGCATCGCTACCTCGGAGGTGGTTTATCCCATTGCTCGTGCGCCGACTGCAACATCATAACAACCGCGTCAGGCTCTTCTTGTCTTACATACGCGATGCCGACCGCTGCGCCGTATTCTGCCTGTTTACATATGTCTATATTTGAATACGAATGCCTATACCAGTTTCTTTGGAACTGCGGTTATCCCATCAGACATTATGTCTGCTTTTGTAATCGTCAGCTCTCTTAAGAGTTTGGCGCCTACGCTTCGGTCCATCAATTCCATCAATAAGCCCTGACAGCAACTAAAATTTGTAATTAGCATTTCCTGAAGAATGGGTGATATTGAAATTATTATTAACTTGTTTTCGCTGCAAGTAACGTCATCAGCACCGCTGGAGCTGTGTATTAATATCTATGCAGTAAATGTAGGTGATAAAAGACTCGGTTCTTGGAGCAAAATATTCCTATACTGTGCATTAAAACACAGCAACAAAAATGTAACAAATGTGGGCAGGGATGTTACATGAACATTACACGAAGCATCGTACTACACCATTTACATACTTTGTAAATAGCAGAGGCCTCTCACACTTCCTTGTGGCACTGCAGAAATAACCGTTACATCTGTCCATTTTGTTCCGTTAAGAGCGACGTATTGAGTTCTGTGTACTTTGGAAAAGCGTCGTGTATTTCCGTTGATGGCTGCACGTCTCACGCGATTGTACACAGCTGTGCTCTTAAATCGTCCACTTAGGCCACGTCTTCACAAGCTCCAAGTTCACCGTCACCTCCATATCTACATACCCATATGTACATCTAAATCTACATGGTACTCTGCTATTCACACCTAAGTGCCTGGCAGAGATTCATCGAAACATTTTCCTACTAATTCTCTACCATTCCACTTTCGAATGGCGCGTGGGAAAAAGGAACACCTAAATCTTTCTGTTCGAGCTCTGATTCCTCTTATTTTATTATGATGATCATTTCTCCCTACGTAGGTGGGTGTCAACAAAATATTTTCGCATTCGGAAGGGATAGTTGGTGATTGAAATTTCGCAAATAGATATCGCCGCAAAGAAAACCTCCTTTGTTTCAGTGACTGCCACCCCAACTCGCGTACCATATCAATGACACCCCTACAGCGCGATAACACGAAACAAGCTGTCCTTCTTTGCACTTTTTCGATGTCCTCCGTCAATTCTACCTGGTAAAGACCCCATACTGTGCAGCAATATTCCAGCAGAGGACGGACAAGTGTAATGTAGGCTGTCTCTTTAGTGGGTTTGTCACACCTTCTAAGTGTTCTGCCAACAAAGTGCAGTCTTTGTTTCGCCTTCCTCACAATATTATCTATGTGGTCTTTCCAATTTAAGTTGCTCGTAATTGTAATTCCTAGGTATCTAGCCTCATTGGCAGCCCTTAGATTCGTGCGGTTTATCGTATACCCAATATTTATCCGATTTCTTTTAGTATCCATGTGGATAATCCCGCTTTTTTTTTTTTTTGTTTAGTGCCAATTGTCACTTTTCGCACCACCTTAAATTCTCTCTAGATCATTTTGTAATTGGAACTGATCGTCTGATGATTTTACTAGACGGTAAATTACAGCGTCATCTGGTAACAATCTAAGAGGGCTGCTCAGATTGTCACCTACTCGTAGATTATTTCTGTAAATCAGGAACAGCAGGGGGCTATATAACTACGTTGCGGAACGCCAGATATCAACTCTGTTTTACTCGATGATTTACCGTCTATCATTACGGACTGTGACCTATCTGAGAGGAAATCACGAATACAAACTGAGTTAATACTCCATATGCAAGCAATTTGATTAATAGTCTCTTGTGAGGAACGGTATCAAAGCCTTCTGAAAATCTAGGAATATGGAATCGATCTGAGATCCCTTGTCGACAGCACTCATTACTTCATGGGAATAAAGAGCTAGCTGTGTTGCTCGAGAACGATATTTCTGAATTCGTGTTGGTTATGTATCAATAAGTCATTTTCTTCAAGGTGATTCATAATGTTCGAGTACAGTGTAGGCTCCAAAATCTTACTGCAAATTGAGGTCAATGATATGGCTCTGTAATTCAGTGGGTTACTCCTATTTCCTTTCTTGAATATTGGTGTGACCTGTGCTACTTTCCAGTCTTTAGGAACAGATCTTTCGTCAAGTGAGCGGTTGTATATGATTTCTAAAAAAATGGATCAAATGGCTCTGAGCACTATGGGACTCAACTGCCCCTAGAACTTAGAACTACTTAAACCCAACTAACCTAAGGACATCACACACATCCATGCCCGAGGCAGGATGCGAACCTGCGACCGTAACGGTCGTGCGGTTCCAGACTGTAGCGCCTTTAACCGCTCGGCCACTCTGGCCGGCTATATGATTTCTAAGAAAGGCGTTATTGTGTCTGCATACTCTGAAAGGAACCTGATTGGTATACCATCTGGACCTGAAGACTTGCCTTTCTTAAGTGATTTGACTTGTTTCGCAACGCCTAAGATATCTTCTTTTATTTCACTCATGCTAACAGCTGTTCTGGTTTAGAATTCTGGAATATTTACTTCGCTTTCTTTCGTGAAGGAATTACGGAAAACTGTATTTAGTAACTCCGCTTTAGTGGCACCATCATCGGTAACATTTCCATCGCGATCGCGCAGTGACGGTATTGACTGTTTTTTGCCACTGGTGTACTTTACATACGACCAGAATCTCTTTGGGTTTTCTACCATGTTTTGAGACAATATTTCATTGTGGAAACTGTGAAAGGCATCTCACGTTGTTGTCCACAGTAAATTTCGAGCTTCCGTGAAACTTAGCCACTATCGGGGATTTTGCGTTCTTGTGAATTGGCATCCTTTTTTTGTTGTTTCTGCAGCAGTGTTCTGACGTGTTTTGTGTACCATGGTGGATCAGTCCCATCTCTTATTGACTTATGTGGTATGAATTTATCTACTGCGGTCGATAGTGTATCTTTGAATTTGAGCCATATCTGGTCTACACTTACGAAATTAGCTTGCGAGGAATGGAGACTCTCTATTAGGAAGGCATCAAGCGAATTTTTATCTGCGTTTATTTTTAGAGGTTTTGGTTGATATGGTTCTGAGCCTCGCTACCATGACCTTGTGTTCACTAGTCCCTGTATCCTTCATGACCCTCTCTATTAGATCAGGATTATTTGTGGCTAGCAGGTCAAATGTGTTTTCGCAACCATTTACGATTCGTGTGGGCTCATCAACTAATTGTTCAAAGTAATTCTCAGAGAAAGCATTTAGTACAATTTCTGAAGATGTTTTCTGTCTACCATCGGCTTTCAACATGTATTTTCACCAACAAATCGAGGGTAGATTGAAATCTCCACCAATTATAACTGTGTGAGTGGGGTAGTAATTTGTAATGTGAGTCAAGTTTTCTTTGAAGCGTTCAGCTATTATATCACTTGAGTCGGAGGTCGGTAGAAGGAGTGAATTATTATTTTGGTACAGCTGTTGAGTATAACCTCTACCCTTAGTAATTCGCAGGAATTATCTATTTCAACTTCACTACAAGATAAACTACTACCAACAGACACAAACAGACCACCACCTACTTTATTTAATCTATACTTTCAGAACACGGTTTGCGCCTCTGTAAAAATTTCGGCAGAATTTATCTCCGCTTTGGCCAGCTTTTTGTTCCTATAACGATTTCAGCAAACCACCATGAAGTGCATGGTAGAGGGTACTTGGCACGGTAACAAGTTTTGAAATTTTTTCCCTTTCCGTTCGCGTACGGAGTGCGTTAAGGGCGAGTGCTGAGACGTCTCCGTGCTGTGGCCGGCCTGACTCTGCCTTCAGCCTCCTTACGGCTTTTCGGTCAAAAAATCGATTTTTCAAAAACATTGTTTTTTTTATATAAGCAGTTTAATCTATGTTGTTTGAGAATTTTATCACGCTAGTAGCTTTAAAAATGCCTTTAAATTGTTAAACTGATTAATTCTTCACTTGGGGCCTCTCCCACCTTTTCTGAGATTTGGGAAACTGCTTGCTTCAGCGGAATTCTTTTCAGTGTGAAGGCTATTTTCTTTCTATATTTTGGCTGACATCTATATCTCTGGCTGACATCTACATCTTTGCCTGAAAGCTTTCTTGCAGTGGTTTATGTACGTTTCGACTATACTAACATATATTAGTGGGTGGACGCTTGAATTTGCAAACCTTTACGTGGAAGTTAAGATTTATGCATAATGTTGGTGGAAAAACTGTGTTTGGGTGACGGAGATTTAATGGAAATCGGTTTACCAACAAAAAAGAGGAAGCAGCTCGAAATGAAGAACACAAGCTCTCAGCTTCAGCATCGGAACTTGGGACAGGAGAATTGTACAGGTGCGTGAATGATGTTGATATCGATTCCACTGGATTCAGACTTATTGATTTAGAGCTTCTATGCCAGGCTATAAAGTTTCCATGTTCGTGTGTTTGCTGTAAAAATACGCAATGCATGATTGTTGCTGGAGAAAGAAGAGTGGGAACAACTTGTGACTTTAAATTAATTTGTAATTCGTGTGGCTATGAATTTTCATTTTCCTCCTCCAAGAAAACTGACACTGGTACCTATGAAAGTAATTTTAGGTTAGCATATGCTCTGATATGCATTGTACAGGGCAGGGAAGGAGGTAATTTATTGTGTGGTTTTCTGAACATGCCTCCACCTTGTGCAAGGCGCGAAAATTAAATAAAGAAATGTCTGATGTTGTATGAGATACTGCTACAGTTTCTATGAAGACAGCAGTGCAGGCACTGGTGGAAACAATCCAGAGAGATCCTTGAGTAGGTATTCATGACAGTGAATCTCCTACAAATGTTAATGACCAGTGTGTGTTTGTAGATGGGACCTGGATGCACATATCTCCATGGAGTTGCATCTGTTCTTGCTATTGACTCAGGTACAGTTTTAGATGTAGAAATTACGTCTAAATACTGCCATCAGTGTGCAACAAAGAAAATATCCAACAATGAAAGTGAGAAACTGTGGCAAAAAAAGAATGCAGTAGCATGCTCTAAAAATTATAGTGGCTCAAGTGGGGGCATGGAAGCTGCTGCAGTTGTGAGGATGTTCTCCAGATCTGAGGACCAGTATGGTGCTAGATATACTAAATGCCTTGCTGATGGGGACTCCTCTACGTTCACAGCTGTAACAGATATAAAGCTGTACAATACAACAATAGAAAGGTTGGAATGTGCTGACCACATCCAAAAGAGGCTTGGTGGTAGGCTTCGTCGCTTGCTGGAAGAGAAGAAAGGTGAAGTACTTGAGGATGGAAAACCACTAGGAGGAAAAGGCATGGTTACTCTGAAAGAAACTGATTCTCTACAGTTATATTACGGGAGAGCTATCAGAAAAGACACACATAATTTAGAGGCAATGTTGCGTGCTGTGTGGACAATTTTTTTCCACAAACTATCCAGTGACCAAACACCAATGCACACTCTGTATCCGAAAGACGATTGGTGTAAGTTCAACAACAGAAACGAGATGTATTCACATAAACATGTAGTGGTTAATAAAAAAGAAAGAAAATGAGAAGAAAAGAAAAAGAAAGGGTTGAAAATATGGGAAGAAATGGTGAATAAAAAGGGGGTTTCAAAATCGTTATTGACCGTGAAAAAGGGAAAGAATGAAATGCAAATCGGTGAGGTTGAAGGCGTCCCTGTGAAATATCTTCAGTTTTGATAAAACTAAGTTTCAAGACATACTAGCAAAAGAAAGCTCTTGTTTTGCCAGACATGTCGACATCCTGAGAAAACCTCTCATGTTATTTGGGAATGCACAGGAGAATTCCTTCTCCCTTATCTTATTTAAAAAGAAAAGCCAGAATGGCCTGACTGGATTTTACAGTCACCTCCTAGAAAGCAAATGAACACTGCAGAGCGGCTGGCTAGAACAGAGTTGTTTGGCAATTGGTTTCAAACTCACTCCCTCCTGTTTGCCTTAAAGAGAGAAGGAAGGAGAGTAATTATTGAAGATAATCTCTCTTGTCACATCTCAATGACAACTTCGGAGCCATATGAGGAAAACATCATAAAGTTCATTTGCATTCCACTGAACGCTACTAGTCTTCTGCAATGTTGATTCTTTTTGTTCTCTGAAGAGTTTCTCTGGTGGAGGAGGATGACTGCAAATGAAAAGAAGAAACAGCGTTTTCTGTTGTACATTTAGTGGCGCATTGGCGAATATTCTGCATTTAGGTGAACAGACAGCTTCTACAAATTTAGTGAAACAATTGAGAAATGTGGATATTAAATGCGATGTGAGTCTTACAGCATCTCCCTGTTATGCCAGAAATAAGTCTTGTGCTATGAGACATGTGGGAACTGAATTCCACAAACGTTTGGAGACGGTGAGAAAGACAGTCAGTTTTCAATGTGACAAAATGTATATGTTGCCCATAGAACCAGGGATGATATGGACGTCATTTTCGGATAGGATATGCATTAAAAGAACAAACAGCTTTCATAGCCATGTTATTATTTGATTTAAAATATCTTTTATTTCCCCTCAACTGTAAAGAGTGGTTTATGTTCCTTTAGCCTTCCCCTTAGTGGGGAATTAGTTTAATTGTAAGAGTAGAGAAGTCGACATTCCTGCATACCAACACGTACTGCTGCATGCAATAGAATGACTACCGTACTGCCATCTGTTGGCGACGGCCGGCAACAGTTGCGCGGCCCGCCCTTCGCGTTCCAGAGCGGCCGACAGATGGCAGTCACATTTATTTCGCTTTTTGACGTCTTGACGGAACGTATTTGAAGTAGAGTTCATCTCAACAAAAGCATATCTCTTGTTCTTTAAAGACTTTGGTATAAGAGAACATAGATTTGCAGTAACTTATTCTAAAAATATGTAATACTCCTTCCTATATTTTTTGTCATATGTTATATATTTTACAGCACTTTCAATGAACAGTTGTTTAATATTGGCATCAGTTATAATTTTTGGCTGGAGCAGATTCAAAATGTGATCCGTTTCCCATAACTTTTATTGAACGTTGGGACGTGTGGGTTGGATCTATGCATTAGTGATTCACGTCATATTTTGGAACCAGCGAAAGCCATTAGGTAATTCATTTCAAAACCCAGAAGCTCTAGAACTGATGCCTTTCGAACAAGCAAAATAAATTTGCTCTGCAAGAAATAATAAAGGTGCTATAAAACAATAATATTCAAAATTGGTGTCACTTCCCTTGTAAACTGTGACTTAATAAAACGTGTTTTCTGTTGTTTGAACATAGCTGGAGTAGAAGATGTTCGATACTGGAACATATTTCGATGAATAGAGAACTTCCGCCCATTAAAATAATTTTCGACTGAGGACAAGGCTGGAACGACATAACCAGGCAGTTCAACGTCACATTCAACTGTCGAGTCAGGCGCACAGAAGGCTGTAGGGAGTTGAACCCATAGCTTCTGATTTACAGGCCTCATGGCGCAACTGTGACGTCATCGCCGCTAGGCTGTGGCTGCAAACTTCCATCATACTGCAAGAGTGAAAGCCTAACAAAATCACGAGACTTACATCTCGACTATCAATCTGTACGCCATTTACAGAGAAATAGTGCCGGCCTTTATCATTCATAAAGAATCTATGTGGTTCCTGTATGCTGTAGTGCAAAATCCATATTACGCTAGTTACAATTCTCTTTGATTTCCTTCTATTGTGTTTCAGATCATACGCAAAATTACGAGTGAAACCAACATCCAACACAGCCTGTAATTTACACCACGTGAGAGAGATAGTTTTAGTAAAATTTATCAGACGAGATGAAGTAATTATTCTGGTAACAAAATGTCGTGTGACTAGGGCCTCCCGTCGGGTAGACACCACGTCGGCGACTTGCGCGTACACTTATTTTGGTGATCGTAAGCTTAATCACTGGGACAAAAATGTAATTCAGTGAGACATAAAGATCTTATCGATATTGTCGCCGGGATCGGTTTAATAGTAAATCGTCAGCGCACCAAGTTTTAACCAACGAAGAAGATAGAGAGATTTCATAAATCTGACACCTCCATCTCTCTGTGTCATCAGAACTGTAAATATGTACTTGAATACTTCCGTTAATGAAAGTAAGCAAAATATAGGCTTAGTATTACGGAATTTCAGTGTTAACAATGTATAGTGTGTGCAGGCACTATCAGCAGCTGATTGGCCTCCACGGGTACAATTCTGCGAATGGTTCATCCGACAATGTGTCAATCCTCATTTCAGAGCAAATGTTCTCTTTACGGATGAGGCTTCATTCCAACGTGATCAAATTGTAAATTTTCACAATCGACACGTGTGGGCTGACGAGAATCCGCACGCAATTGTGCAATCACGTCATCAACAAAGATTTTCTGTGAACGTTTGGACAGGCATTGTTAGTGATGTCTCAATTGGGCCTCGCGTCCTTCCACCCACGCTCAATGGAGCACGCTATCACGATTTCATACGGGATACTCTACCTGTGCTGCTAGAACATGTGCCTTTACAAGTACGATACAACATGTGGTTCATGCACGATGGAGCTCCTGCACATTTCAGCCGAAGTGTTCGTACGCTTCTCAACAACAGATTCGGTGACCGATGGATTGGTAGAGGCGGACCAATTCCGTGGCCTCCACGCTCTCCTGACCTCAACCCTCTCGACTTTCATTTATGGGGGCATTTGAAAGCTCTCGTCTACGCAACCCCAGTACCAAATGTAGAGACTCTTCGTGCTCGTATTGTGTACGGCTGTGATACAATACGCCATTCTCCAGGGCCGCATCAGCGCGTCAGGGATTCCATGCGATGGAGGGTGGATGCACGTATCTTCGCTAACGGAGGACATTTTGAAAATTTCCTGTAACAAAGTGTTTGAAGACACGCTGGTACGTTCTGTTGCTGTGTGTTTCCATTCCATGATTAATGTGAAGAGAAGTAATAAAATGAGCTCTAACATGGAAAGTAAGCGTTTCCGGACACATGTCCACATAACATATTTTCTTTCTTTGTGTGTGAGGAATGTTTCCTGAAAGTTTGGCCGTACCTTTTTGTAACACCCTGTATTTTCAGCATTTCCTTGGAACTGATGACATTCATACGAACACCTATACCGGGCAAGGAGGCATATCTCACTCACTCGTCAGGCGTACAAATTAGATGCGTCGGTAAGAGGTTCTTACCACATGACACACCTACTGTCACTAATGCCGTGTATGACACATCAGACGTGTTTTCTGATGGAGGATTCGGTTGACCTGTCGCCTTGTCCTCAAACGTTAGCGGTTCCCATTTGAAAGACAATTCCTTTCCGCTTCTAATAGAGAAGTTGCGCAGAATCAACTGTCAATGTAGGTCCCATTCTTACACCCTGTTGTTGCAAACGGATGTTACACCACGACACAGACACAAATTTGAATATAGCGAACAAAGAAAAAGCAAGCTGGCACGAGGTGGGTTTGAACACCACTCTCCCGCGTGGCGGCCCATCACCGTGATGCTACTATTTGTTTTACGTTATTGTTCACTGCATTTTTTCGGAGCGGATGTCCCATGACACCCGTTCTAGTTGTATCACAGAGGGCACTTAACCCTCTCCCCAAACACGCTGAGCTACCGTGCCAGCCCTTGACCACAACGCTGTTGCTGCACTACAAGCACTAAAGAAACTGGTATAGGCATGAGTATTCAAATACAGGGATATGTAAACAGGCAAAATATGGCAATACGGTTGGCAACGCACATGTAAGACAAGCGTCTGGCGATGTTGTTACATCGGTTACTGCTGCTGCAGTGGCAATGGAAAGATTTAAGTGAGTTTGAACGTGGTGTTACAGTCGGCGCACAAGCAATGGGACACAGCATCTCCGAGGTAGCGATGAAGTGGAGATTTTCCCGTACGACCATTTCACAAGTGTACCAAGAATGCCAGGAATCCGCTAAAACATCAAATCTCCGACATCTCTCCGCCGGAAAAAGATCCTGCGAGAAAGGGACTTACGACGACTGAAGAGAATCGTTCGACATGACAAAAGTGCAACCCTTCCGCAAATTGCTGCAGATTTCAGTGCTGGGCCATCAACAAGGTTCAGCGTGTGAACCATTCAGCGAAACATCACCCATATGCGCTTTCGAAGGCCCGCTTGCGTACTCTCGATGACGGCACAACACGAAGCTTTATTCCTCGTCTCGGCCCGTCAACGCCGATACTGGACTGTTGATGACTGGAAACACGTCGCTGGTCGTGATGAGACTCGTTTCAAATTGTATCGAGCGGATGGACGTGTGTGGGTATGGAGACAACCTCATGAATCCAAGAACCCTGCATGTCAGCAGGGGACTGCTCAAGCTGGTGGAGGCTCTGGAATGGTATGGGGCGTCTGCAGTTGGAGTGATATGGGATCTAGATACGATTCTGGCAGGTGACACGTACGTAAGCATCCTGTCTGATCGCCTGCATCCATTCAAACACATTGTGCATTCCGACAGACTTCGGTAATTAGAACAGGACAATGCGACACCCAAACAGAGTGGGTTCAGGAACACTCTTCTGAGTTTAAACACTACCGCTGCCCACCAAACTCCCCAGACGTCAACATTATTTCGCATATCTGGGATGCCTTGCAACGTGCTGTTCAGGAGAGTTCTCCAGCCCCTCGTGCTCTTCAGGTTTTATGGACAGCCCTGCAGGATTCATGGTGTCAGTTCCCTCCAGCACTACTTTAGACATTAGTCGAGTCCATGCCACGTCGTGTTGCGGCACTTCTTCTACGTGCTCGCGGGGGCCCTACACGATATTAGACAGGTGTACCAGTTTCTTTGGCTCTTCAGTGTAGTTACAAGTAGTTCGAGCTTTCATTGTCCATAGATTATTGGTTCAATTATTAAAGAAATCAATAAAAATGTATCGACTTTTATGCAAATTTCAAATGTACTCTAAATATAAATATACTGTAAATAATCGGGATTTCAGTTTTGAAAGGAAAAAAAAAAAAACGTAAGTTTTAACAAGTTGAAGATGATGAAAAGAGCGTACATGAAATCCATTTCGCCAAAGATAACGCTGTAGCGTGCAGTAAGCTTCGTAGTATTGATCTCACTGGTAGCTTGTCACTGTCATTCATCTGTCTCGATTGTCGTTGGGAAGGAATAAAAGTTCTAATGATATCAGCAAATGTTTTGCATGCCTAGTCTGCGTCTAAATCTGGGAGGAATCTTCTAGACGTGAACGTAATGCTCTCGCCATGTAAAGTCCACCTACTCTACGTGTGGCTTCTTCTGCTTTGTCACAATGCGTGGCATGTTGCGAGTCTTAAGGGAGGAAAGGATGTGGTAAGTACATTGCGCTTTCTCAAAGTTCGATAGTCAACGTAACTGTTTCGTCTTAAGTATCCAAACACCTGAAACGTACATGCGTAAACGTGAAATTGAGGTTTAAGATCGTGGAATTGTCACAAATATATAGAGCAATACTGAGTCTGCCATTTCGCTCGGAATTAATCAAGATCTACAAACTGTAATAAGAAATCAAGTCGTTTCTCGATGGAGTAACTGATTACGTAGACATCCATCGAGACTTAGCGTAGTTTGGCGATTTGTATTAGGGAATAAGGTTTTTCTTTTATTCGTACCGTTTGTCGCGGTGTCATTACAACCACAGTCTAATATAATTGCGACATTCATTACTGTGGATATTTTTGCCGTCTTGACAGCTGGTGTGATACTAGCGCCCCAAGCGACGAGAAAGCGACCGCAAAAGTAAAGTTGGTTTTTAACGGTTTTTCTAATCGATTAGCGAAATAATTGTTAAATTTTTGCATTCGAAGCATTAGTAAGTTGGCAAGAGACATGAATGACCGTGAAACACATGTAGGAACAACCGAATTTTCCTGGTTCAATGCCTCCCGGAGTGGCCGAGCGGTTCTAGGCACTACAGTTGTAAGTAGGCTGTTTAGGTTTTCTTATTGGTAACGCCACGTAGCGCTCTGTATGAATATCACTGGCTGTGCTGTGTGCAGTCTGTGGCTAGTTTGCATTGTTGTCTGCCATTGTAGTGTTGGGCAGCTGGATGCGAACAGCGCGTAGCGTTGTGCAGATGGAGGCGGGCTGCCAGCAGAGGTGGATGTGGGGAAGTGAGATGGCGGATTTTTGGGAATGGATAATCTGGAGGTGTGCCCATCAGAAACAGTACATTTGTACGAATGGATGTCATGAACTGCTATATATATTATGACTATTAAGGTAAATACATTGTTTGTTCTCTATTAAAATCTTTCATTTGCTAACTATCCCTATCAGTAGTTAGTGCCTTCCGTAGTTTGAATCTTTTATTTAGCTGGCAGTAGTGGCGCTCGCTGTATTGCAATAGTTTGAGTAACGAAGATTTTTGGTGAGGTAAGTGATTTGTGAAAGGTATAGGTTAATGTTAGTCAGGGCCATTCTTTTGTAGGGATTTTTCAAAGTCACATTGCGTTGCGCTAAAAATATTGTGTGTCAGTTTAAGCACAGTCTTGTATAATTGTTCTAAGGGGACGTTTCATACGTCGACCCTTAGCCGAAGATACCTCACTGGAATCTTCTGATTTTTTCTTGTAGTTTGTGTAATTAGTGTAGATTTTGTTTATTGCTATCGCGTAATTGTAGAGAGAATCTCCTTTGTAGTTGCAGTCTTTCATTGTTGTACAGTAAAACAGTTGTGGCATGCATGTAGATTTGCACCAAGTATTTCGCAGCTGCGCTTGCAATTAACTACATATTATTTTCAGTGCTATGTTAATGTGATCTCTTATTTTTGCTCTTCAAATTGTGTTTTTCTGTGTTGTCGTGTGAAATATTGTGACAATAATGGCGTGTGAAAAACGTAATACTAGGCTCCAAAGTAAACTGAGAAATGACAGTGAAGGCGAAAGCAGTGTGTTAGCGCCACCATGTAATGAATTAACTAATGTTCAAAGTAGTAATTTGGTAATTGTGCGTAGGGACATGGAGCGGGCTGCACATAATGGTGTAGGCAGTGAAACAATTAGTGAACAGGGAAGCATTATCGATCGATCAGTCCGCAACGGCTCGCCTCAGGATTCAGAAACGACAGGACACAATCTTGCAAATACTGTAGATTCAGGTTTTGCGTCCTCACCGTTTTCTCAAATAAATCAAGACACATTTTCTGCTTTTCAAAATTCGAATATTACCGGTGCAAATTCACTGCCGAAAAACACTGAGGAACATGTTTCAGACACCAGTGCACTGTTATTATAGTTAATGCAACAAATGGGACAAAGGCTTCAAACGTTAGACACAATGGAACAAAATCTTCAAAAGTTAGACACCACGCTTGAACAAACACGTGAAGATTTAACTACTGAGTTACATAACATCGAATCGAAATGTCAAAAAGTCTGTAATGACGTAAAAACACAAAGTTGTGAGCATTTCCAACCTATTTTTTCGCGTCATCAAAATGCATTACAAAATCACGAAGCAGCCATAAAAGAACTGCAAACTATTGTTCATGGAAATCACGACACCTTGCAAGCTAAAATTGACTCAGTTGCATCTACCGATCCGGTTACGCAACTTGCAAAAACTCAAGAAAACTTAAAGGACACAGTAGATACGATTTCAACACAAATGGACACTCTGAAACTTGGTTCAGAAAAACACACTGAGGAAATAAGTGCACTATCGGAGAAAGTAGCCGAACTTTCGGATCAGTTCACTAACTTATCTGCAAAGGTAGATGATGATCTGAATGACACAAGACCTGTAGCCATCACTGACACAGAAGAATATGAACAAATTAGAAAATTCAAACAAAATCAAAATCAAATCAATACACAGTACAAAAGAGAAATCCAGGAAGTACAAGATCAGTTGGCACAAGTAATACAAGAATTACACTCGCGTTCCAGTACGAGAAGAGGGACATAGAAATACGGAACAACCACAAAATAATAACACAGGACACTTCGGAAATTATGAAAGAAATTGGCAAGGCGCATTGGATTTTGAGATGGAACCGCGGAAACGAAGTAACAATGAGCGATGTGCGACTCGCCGACACGATGATTTTGACTATAAGCTGTTCATTACTACACGTAAATTCAAAACATTTAAGAATTCTGACAACGACATTCATCCACAAGCATGGCTCCATCAATTCTCTCATTGTTTTCCACCCAACTGGTCGTTAGAGCACAGATTAGAATTTATGTGTGGCTACTTAGAGAATGAACCAGCTGAAAGAATGCGATCGGTCATTCACGATTGTCACAGTGAAGGAGAATTTTATCATGCCTTCCTCTCACCGTATTGGTCTCATGCTACACAAGACCGTGTAAAACATAGCATCATAATGATGAAACGTCCCCTTTGAAAAATTATATACGACTGTGCTTAAACCGACACACAATATTTTTTGCGCAACGCAATCTGACTTTGAAAAATCCCTACAAAAGAATGGCCCTGACTAACATTAACCTATACCTTTCACAAATCACTTACCTCACCAAAAATCTTCGTTACTCGAACTATTGCAATACAGCGAGCGCCACTACTGCCAGCTAAATAAAAGATTCAAACTACGGAAGGCACTAACTACTGATAGGGATAGTTAGCAAATGAAAGATTTTAATAGAGAACAAACAATGTATTTACCTTAATTGTCATAATATATATAGCAGTTCTGACATCCATTCGTACAAATGTACTGTTTCTGATGGGCACACCTCCAGATTATCCATTCCCAAAAATCCGCCATCTCACTTCCCCACATCCACCTCTGCTGGCAGCCCGCCTCCATCTGCACAACGCTACGCGCTGTTCGCATCCAGCTGCCCAACACTACAATGGCAGACAACAATGCAAACTAGCCACAGACTGCACACAGCACAGCCAGTGATATTCATACAGAGCGCTACGTGGCGTTACCAATAAGAAAACCTAAACAGCCTACTTACACAGTCTGGAACCGCGAGACCGCTACGGTAGTAGGTTCGAATCCTGCCTCGGGCATGGATGTGTGTGTTCTCCTTAGGTTTGTTAGGTTTAAGTAGTTCTAAGTTCTAGGGGACTGATGATTTCAGAAGTTAAGTCCCATAGTGCTCAGAGCCATTTGAACCTGGTTCAATGACATAAGCTACAACCGAATGATGAAGTAATACTTTCGAATATGCGTATAATTGTAGCTTACTCTGCTGAAAACAAGAGTATTTGATCGTATATTTCATGCTTGAGAAGAATATATTTGTTTTGTTGTCTGTTCTAATTAAAACAGACGCTTTCCTTGACGCGTAACAACTTCGTAAGCAGCCTAATGTTTCGCATAGTCTTACACGTCACTTGGCTTTCTAATACATAAATATTTTTGTAAATCTAATTACTTTTGCTTCAAAATCGAATGTGTTGAAGATTCTAACTGTTTGTGAATCAGACGCATCAACAATTACGGAGTTGGTTTCATCTGTATTGGGAAACAGTTTTATTGCTTTTATTCTTTTATTGTGACTCCAGTCGGGTTTTTCGTTGAACTACAGTTGTGGTGGTTTAGCTGCTACTTTAAAGAACGTAGGTATTGCATTGCTTACACGTTTCCTATATTCCACGTGTACTGATTTGACTGGAAGTGCAGTGAAGAAAAATTTACGTTTTTGAGTAGATATATATCTACATCTACACAGTGGCGGATACAGAAGAACCTCAAGGATGGGGCGCTATAGATATCTTGAGCTACCTTTACTTTTACTGTAATAAAAATGCGTTTTTAGGCATTTTCTCGAAAATCACTATTACCGTAGATTACGAGTTAGGTAAGGGAAACTACTGTTACGTTATTGGTAAAAATGTTGTTACGAGTCTCATAACAATATTTTTCCTGAGAAGTTACTACGAATTACTATTATTAATACTTCACAATCAATTGGTCAATCTCACTCTTGACTAGCCTTCACACTTGCACTTGCTACAACTAGGACTTTTTACTTATTCATTCTTCAATATTCATATTTCTGCTTCTGAATGTAAACTAGCTTCCCATTCGGCGAATAGTCCGTATTTATAACGCTACGTATCAAAGGTTCTCTGTACAAGGAAACAGTAGAATATTCGCGACTTTCTTGAACAAATGCCAGACAGGATAACGAATCGAGGTTACTAGAATGGTCGCGACTTTACTCGTAGGTGTGTGTTAGCTATTTATGTCCCAGACAAAAACGTATAAAATACGATCACGCGGACGCGCGTGCTACATAGGAAAGTACAACTAAAACTGGGTTATTTTGGAAATCAGCCTTATGTAAGCACAATTATTTTATTTTTGGTACAACTACTCCATATCTCGATTCAGTCGAGTCGACTGCCGAGAGAAACGAACGAATTGGCTCCGCAAGGGGGTGGGGGTGGGGGGGGGGGGGTTCGACCCAGTATGTATCCGCCACTGCATCTACATGGATCCTCTGCAAATCAGACTTAAGTGCCTGGCAGAGGGTTCGTCCAACCACCTTCACAATAATTCTCTATTATTTCAATCTCCGAACAGTGCGCGGAAAAAACGAATGCATATATCTTTCCGTGCGAGCTCTGATTTCTCTTATCTTATTATAATGATCGTTTCTTTCTATGTAGGTGGGCGTCAGCAAAATGTTTTCGCATTTGGAGCAGAAAACTAGTGATTGAAATTTCGTGAGAAGATTCCGCCTCAACCGAAAATGCCTCTCTGCAAGCTGTCACGTCTCCTTCTGTTTACTAGCGATGTGTTTGTTCTTAAACAACACGACATTCTCTAGGAAATATTTGTAGGTTACAAGAAAATTGTAAATGAACTGTTCCATAATGTAGCAGTTCACATCTGCTAGGTATGCTAGGAAACTAAAAAAGAAAAATGTGGTGTCTTCTTCTTGTTGTTGTTCCAATGTGCAGCGCTACATACGCTTCCGTTTGTGAAAACCATTCTAAAGACCAATATAAACAATTACGCAACGCTTTCGCTTTTAAAAGATCTCACCGAACTCAACAGTGTAACTTCCTGGCCGCTAGGTGCGCTGCAACCGCTGTGGGTAACAAGAAAGAAATGGAGCGCCATGACTGTTATGATTAGATTAGATTAGATTAATACCAGTTCCATGGATCATGAATACGATATTTCGTAATGATGTGGAACGAGTCAAATTTTCCAATACATGACATAATTAAGTTAATTTAATAACATACTTAAGTTAATATAACAACCTTTTTTCCCTTAATTTATATCTTAAAAATTCCTCTATGGAGTAGAAGGAGTTGTCATTCAGAAATTCTTTTAATTTCTTCTTAAATACTTGTTGGTTATCTGTCAGACTTTTGATACTATTTGGTAAGTGACCAAAGACTTTATTGCCACTGTAATTCACCACTTTCTGTGCCAAAATTAGATTTAATCTTGAATAGTGAAGATCATATTTTCTCCTAGTATTGTAGTTATGCACACTGCTATTACTTTTGAATTGGGTTTGGTTGTTAATAACAAATTTCATAAGAGAGTATATATACTGAGAAGCTACTGTGAATATCCCTAGATCCTTAAATATATGTCTCTAGGATGATCTTGGGTGGACTCCAGCTATTATTCTGATTACACGTTTTGTGCAATAAATACTTTATTCCTCAGTGATGAATTACCCCAAAATATGATGCCATATGAAAGCAATGAGTGAAAATAGGCGTAGTAAGCTAATTTACTAAGATGTTTATCACCATGTTAAGACTGTGCCACAGCTGTAGTCTTTCCTTGTTTCGCGGTACGTGGTTCGTTCCCATTTCGATAAATAGTTAAAGTTCTTTTGTGATAACCGTTCCAATTTTCTGCTGTCCCAGGAGCAACGGTCAATATTCAGAGATATGACGGGAATGATCATTCGAAGCAAAAATGTCTATTAAACATGAGCTCTAACATGCATACCTTAACGGCTATGAGCACTTCGTCATCTCAGATGCTGTTAAACCAATCTCTTCTATTGCAGCTCTTTGTTTTCCATATTTTGGGAGGTGTTCAGGGTCAAACGAAGGATGGGATAAAACTCGTCGGCTTTGACTAATGACGTCATATTTTAGTCATAGATATTAATTTATTTTCGAATCATAGGTAATAAATTGGTTACTTTCTGTGGTAATAATCGTAACTAGGAATAAATGAATGTTTTATTAAGAAATAAATAATGTGTACGATTTTTGATGCTGGTGGTAATTTTGAATCACTTGCGTAGGTCTTGCGAATTATACCTATGTCTGATAGTCAGTCGTTCTAATTGCTGTTTCCTCTGCACTCGATTCATATCTTGTACTATGTAGGTCAGCTGAAGAAGTATTGGCGAAAGAAGTAGAAGCGACATACGCATAACTGGCATCACGTACCTCAGTTGAATTACGATGGTTGTATCCTGTTCTTCAGCTGACCTATACATGTATATAGGATACAAGTATTTTATCAAATGGCTCTGAGCACTACGGGACTCAACTGCTGAGGTCATTAGTCCCCTAGAACTTAGAATTAGTTAAACCTAACTAACCTAAGGACATCACAAACATCCATGCCCGAGGCAGGATTCGAACCTGCGACCGTAGCGGTCTTGCGGTTCCAGACTGCAGCGCCTTTAACCGCACGGCCACTTCCGCCGGCAGTACTTTAGCGCCTTCGCTGGTACTAGTATCGTATTCTTCCACTGGACTATGTAGGTCACCTGAAGTACAGGATACAAATTTTATGTTTGTCTCTTTTTTCGGCTTCGCTAGTACTAGTATCCTATTTTTCAGTTGACGCTAGTACCAACGAAGGTGAAAAAACTGATAAACGTAAAACTCGTGTATATATCAACATAGGCACTCCATGCCAATGTCAGATATATCAATTTATACTAGGGTTTTCTACTGTAAGAGAAAGCGATATGCCTCACACTACATTCGAAATATTGATGTACATGATACATGTGCACGACCTGTTGCCACTGTACTTCAAATGTTTGTTTCTCAACATTCGTCTATGCTTTTAAATCTTTGCAATGCAAGATGTGTGGTAACGTGTGACATCATTGATCAAAGCCGACGGGTTGTATCTCATTCTTCAATATTCTCACACTTTTTCATCTTCGCTGCTGAGAAATGATCTCTCCTACTGAACGTGTGCTCATAGCCTTTTCAGTTAAGCATTTTAGAGCTCATGTTTACTACACTCCGTTCGTCATAAGAATAAACCTGTTGTAAACAAACACAAACGCGACGATTGATGAGAAGCCGTAGCACTCGTAGACTGGTGTTGTTATGCTCTTCGAAGTACACTACTGGCCATTGTAATTGCTACACCAAGAAGAAACGCAGATGATAAACGGGTATTCATTGGACAAATATATTATACTAGAACTGACATGTGATTACATTTTCACGCAATTTTGGTGCATAGATCCTGAGAAATCAGTACCCAGAACAACCACCTCTGGCCGTAATAACGGCCTTGATACGCCTGGGCATTGAGTCAAACATAGCTCGGATGGCGTGAACAGGTACAGCTGCCCATGCAGCTTCAATACGATACCACAGTTCATCAAGAGTAGTGACTGGCGTATAGTGACGAGCCAATTGCTCGACCACCATTGACCAGACGTTTTCAATTGGAGAGAGATCTGGAGAATGTGCTGGCCAGGGCAGCAATCTAAACATTTTCTGTATCCAGAAAGGCCCGTACAGGACCTGACCTGCAACATGCGGTCGTGCATTATCCACCTGAAATGTAGGGTTTCGTAGGGATCGAATGGAGGGTAGAGCCACGGGTCGTAACACATCTGAACTGTAACGTCCACTGTTCAAAGTGCCGTCAATGCGAACAAGAGGTGACGGAGACGTGTAACCAATGGCACCCCATACCATCACGCGAGGTGATACGCCAGTATGGCGATGACGAATACACGCTTCCAATGTGCGTTCACCGCGATGTCGCCAAACACGGACGCGACCATCATGATGCTGTAAACAGAACCTGGATTCATACGGAAAAATGACGTTTTGCCATTCGTGCACCCAGTTTCGTCGTTGAGTACACCATCGCAGGCGCTCCTGTCTCTGATGCAGCGTCAAGGGTAACCGCAGCCATGGTCTCCGAGCTGATAGTCCGTGCTGCTGCAAACGTCGTCGAGCTGTTCGTGCAGGTGGTTGTCTTGCAAACGTCTTCATCTGTTGACTCAGGGATCGAGACGTGGCTGCACGATCCGTTACAGCCGTGAGAATAAGATGCCTGTTATCTCGACCGCTAGTGATACGAGGCCGTTGGGATCCAGCACGGCGTTCCGTATTACCCTCCTCAACCCACCGATTCCATATTCTGATAACAGTCATTGGATCTCGACCGACGCGAGCAGCAATGTCGCGATACGATAAACCGCAATCGCGATAGCCTACAGTCCGACCTTTATCAAAGTCGGAAACGTGATGGTACGCATTTCTCCTCCTTACACGAGCCATCACAACAACGTTTCACCAGGCAACGCCGGTCAACTGCTGTTTGTTTATGAGAAATCGGTTGCAAACTTTCCTCATGTCAGCGCGTTATAGTTGTCGCCACCTGCGCCAACCTTGTGTGAATGCTCTGAAAAGCTAATCATTTGCATATCACAGCATCTTCTTCCTGTCGGTTAAATTTCGCCTCTGTAGCACGTCATCTTCGTGGTGTAGCAATTTTAATGGCCAGTAGTGTAGGTACTATTTCTGTATTAGGAACATAAAATACATAAGATATGTATTACTGCTAAGTTACGTTAAATGAAACTTTAAGATATTCAAATGTAGTAACAGCCATCAGCGATTTTCTTAATCACCCTTTAGCAACGTAGTTTTCATTTCAAAAATCGTGTGCAGTTACAGCTTCTGCAGTGTTGTGGTCTGATTGTCGCGTTGGTAATGAGCACTACGAAAATGGCTGAGGCTGCTTCCTGTTCCGTAGAGGCCAGTCGGAGTGGCCGAGCGGTTCAGGGCGCTACAGTCTGGAACCGCGCGACCACTACGGTCGCAGGTTCGAATCTTGCCTCGGGCGTGGATGTTTGTGATGTCCTTAGGTTAGTTAGGTTTAAGTAGTTCTAAGTTCTAGGGGACTGATGACCTCAGAAGTTAAATCCCACAGTGCTCAGAGCCATTTGAACCATTTTTTTCTTGTTAGTTCTCAGGCCAAATCCCGCAGGTTGGCTCCAGGTCAGTTCTCCTGTAAAAATGCAGAATTTGTATGATGTGCTCGATGCTGTGAAAATGATAGTTTTTCATGTTTCTACGGTACTTGTCTACCTCTGGGGTATAAACGATGGAAGTAGTCCAAATAAAGAGTATTTAGTTCTTCATTTTTGCGTTAAAAATTAAGTTGTTATGTTTTCTTACATCAATCAACTTTTATGAATAGTCTTTCATAAAACATCGATAGTTAGGAATTTGTATTTGAAATGGAAACAGGAATTTCGCGTACAATATGTAATTAGAAACAAGAAGTCATGCATTATTCATAGAAAATGATGATAAGTTTTATAATTACGAGACCTAAGGATTTCAAATGGAAAGAGAGGAAAAAACAATGCATTTAGAGGAACGGCCCAAGTGTGACACTGAAGCATGGGAGCGTGTAGCCAACTGATCCCAACCCTCCCCATACCTGTCGCGAATGGCGAATGTTAAAAATGATTGTCGGTAGCGTTAGCTCTAATTTCTCCAATTTTTTCGTTGTGGTCATTTCGCGAAATGTTTGAGGGAGGAAGTAACGAGCCGTCCGACTCATCCCTTCTCGAAATTTCAGCAGCAAAACTCTCCGTGGTACCCAGCGCCTCTCTTGTAGCGTGTGCCGCTGGAGTTTGTTGGGCACCCCTGCGACGCTCTCGCGCCGACCAAACGATGACGAGACGAAACGCGCCGCTCTTCGTTGGATCTCCTCTGTCTCTCCTATCAGCCCTACCCGGTAAGCGTCCCAGACTGCTGAACAGTACCCAAGGATCGATCGTACAAGCATCTTGTAAGCCACGTGTTTCGTGGATGCGTTGCATTTCCTAATCCTTCTCGTTATGAGACTACTCCTTGGTTTACATGGTCATTCCACATAGGGTCGCTCTAGATAGTTACTCCTAGATATTTTAAGGTACATACTGCTTCCATCAATTTGTAATCAATAGTAGCCGGCCGCAGTGGACGAGCGGTTCTAGGCGGTACAGTTTGGAACCGCGCGACCGCTACGGTCGCAGGTTCGAATCCTGCCTCGGTCATGGATGTATGTGATGTCCTTAGGTTAGTTAGGTTTAAGTAGTTCTAAGTTCTAGGGGACTGATGACCACAGCAGTTAAGTCCCGTAGTGCTCAGAGCCATTTGAACCATTTAATCAATAGTGTAGTTGGGCAGCAGTGGATTTCTTTTCCTATCTATGCACAATATGTTACATTCATTGACGTTCTGGGTCAACTCACAGAGGCTGCAGCATTCATCAGTCCTCTGCAGGTCATTAAGCAAATCGATATTGTCTTCTGGCGTCGCCATTCTCTTATAGACCGCCGTATCGTCCGCAAACAGTGTCGTAAAGCTTCCAACTATAACACTACCACAAGAGGGCTACAAAACCTCTTGTTCGGTATATCGTTTGACACTTTAGTGACACATCCACGCACAGGGATGCAAAGCGTAATTGTATCACAACAGACAGCGGAATGAATGTTTGAAATATCGTCTGCCACAATACGTAGACGGGGGTGCACAGTGCCCCTATGTGTGATTCACGTATCGAAGTCCAGTGCGTCCTCCCCACACTTCTCGTAACTGATTTGTAGTCGACTTTCTTACCTCTGGTCTCGTAAGAGTTGCCCCAGTAGGTTTCTCCTCCACCGGTCGCGAGCTCAAACGTTTGAGCCGTAAACAGTGCATAATACTTTGACGGTTGGGTAGTCTGAATCTTAAAATGATAGGATTCCAACTAAATTTCCAACTTTATTTGCCCTACCGTAATATTAGTAAGACGTTGTCTAACGCTACTCTATCGTTAGTATCCGTGACAAGATTCCCGGTCATTAATCATTAGTTCCCGAGCACCACTAACGCCTCAAAAATGCTTCAACGATCCAAGAATCAACATGAGAACCCACGGACAAATCTAACAATTGAATCAGTCTTTATGTGGAGCTGCACACCCTAGTTCACATGTTGCTGTTTTGGAAGTATCTACATCGCGACGTATTTACGAGCACCGAATATTCACCATCACGTCTACATCTACATTCCCGTACGTACACTGCAAGCCACTGTGAAGTGCATGGCATTGGGTACTTGGCAGGGTAACAAATCTTTAGTTTTTTTCCCGTTCCGTTCGCGAACGCATTGCGTTAAGGGCGAGTGCTGAGACGTCTCCGTGCTGTGGCCGGCCTGACTCTGCCTTCAGCCTCCTTACGGCAGCGACGAGTAGTGGCTGGAGAGCGCCTCTGGACTCCTCGCTTAGCAGTCGCCTGCGACATTTCGTAAGCGGCCTGTCGTGGGACAGCTTGCGCCTCTCATCATTGAGTTGTTTCAGCAATTGCGCGACACTCTCCTGTGGGTCAAACAGATATTTCACGATTTCTGCTGCCCTTCCTTGTAGACGTTCATTAGCCGCTGTCGGTTCTGTGTGGTATGGGTCCCACACAGTTGAGTATCGTGCTATGACGGGACCCACAGATGTTTCGTTACCGATATCGGAGGTCCGAAGTGATCGTCACTATATTTCAGACCAGCTCACTAGTTTTCAGTCCGTAAGGATCTGGTAAAGCAACAACTAAGATGACATGTAACAAGAAAAAGTGCCCCCAGAACAGCTCTAGGTCGAAAAGTTTGTTATAATCGGAGACGGAATTTCGGACGTTCACCGTATTTCTGTCGCGTCAAATTTCAACAAAAATGCAAGATTACGATGATAACCACCGTCGGCTTTTGCCACAACAACTGACTGGAATCCTGCTAGGACTCTGTTACTGCACAACGAGACGTAAATAATTCTGCAAATTCCTGTCTAGTCTCTTAACCCTAAGACAATATCCGCCGTGACAGTTAAAGTTATTGTTCAGTTTCATACCCTGACGGCCTCTGTTGACGGAAATGTAAAATATGAGCGCCGACAGTTGGATTTGAAGTAATGTGAATAATTGTGGCTAAAACTTAACAGCGCATGTTTATAATCATTACTAACTATTCTTTCTCATAACTTGAGCTACACATATCGGGGTAACGCGATGTTTCCACTACTTTCACACGTGCTTGTGAGTGTCGGCGAGCAATTGCACCATAAGCAGCGACGAAAACTCATCGCCATGTGAAAGGCATATACTGACGTCAAACACATCTGCGATGCTACGATTGCTGTATTCTTCAGTAAATGTCTGGGCTAAACGTAGCGTAGCGATATAAAGAAAAATCGTGATAAAACAAAAAATAACATTATACAACAAAAAAAATGTTAGACAGTACCTATTGAAATTAGGAACAAAAACCACTAATGTAACTTAAATCAGAGAACCTCATTTATGGTAAATACATTGTAGATATCGTGTGCAAATTGCGACCGTCGATTATCTACTGTATAATAAAATATTTTAACAGAAAATGAAAAAGCGGCGTCGTATATCACTAACAGAGTATATTTAAGTAACAATTCTATTTTTGCAAGGAGTATTTATTACTTTCATCAAAAACTTGACAACGAAGGTGGGAATATTGCAGGTGGTGCATTCAACAGTGACAACTTTTTGTGTGCAACCAGTGTTTATGTTTTTAGGATACAAAGATTACATTCACCTTACAAGGATGTGGTATAAATTCTCCCATTTAAAACAATTGAGGCTTATGTAGTTTTCTCATACATAAAAGAAGTAATTTTTAAATTAGAAGCAGCTTGATGTGAGGTAGTTGGGTTAGTGGGAGACAATAATTCAATTTATAGAAAAACAATATCTAACTTTAGCACTCCGCCAGAAGTAAAGATAAAGTGCTGTCAACCTGCAAGGTCTTCTGCAGATCGCCCACTGTACTATTTTGGGGATACCGTTCATCTTTTAAAGTGTATTTGTAACAACTGGTTCAATGAAAAGGAGCGGATTCTGTGTTTTCCTGATTTCAGTAGGAGCATGGAGGGAGGTTGAAAAGGATGATTTATTACAATAGAGAAACTCTCTAGCTTTAAAATCTCTGTTTCCAAATTCAATTGAAAGGCAAGGTGCTAAACAAGTGCTTTTTAATGATATGACAGTTGTTGCTTTGCAGAGACTAGGCTCGAAGAAAGGAATTCAAAATTTTTAAAGTGCTGTAAAATTTATAAGAATAATGAAACTTCAGTGGTGTACTGTGAATGCGAAAACATTACTTAAGGGTCAGAGGCTAAGAAATGTTTTTCAGGAAACTGCAACTTCTTATTCCTATCACATATTTGATTTTTTAAAGAGCTTTGTGTCTTGGTTAGGTTTATGGCATGGCTTGAATGATAACAGGAAACTTTCTAAAGAAACACGCTTTGCTTTAAGACATACAACAGCTGCTTTGACTGATTTCAGTAGTTACTGGCTGTCTATTGGCTCCTTGGAAGAGTATAGACTGACTGTTTGGAATTAAGTGGGGGAAAATACCATATTTCTCTTAGACAGGCTTTTGAAACTGAGCAAAAACCTAGTGCTGAGAGCACAGTCTATGGTAGTTGGAGATGTGGTTATTTACGTGTCATTTAGTTTTTAAACAACTTTTGAAATCCAGGGGTTAAATGATATCCCAGTACCAGATTTATTAAGTTTGGTGGTAGATGAGAATGATGTTGAAGGGATAGTGGAGGACAAATGGCTGTTATTTCACTACATATCAGGATACTGCTCACACCAAGTGCTGAAAAAAAACCTCACTGTGAGTATTGCACTGTGAGTATTTCTTATTTCAGATGATGTAAAGCAAGATGATCCTATGATAACGGCAAAGGATCGAGGAGGCTTGGCATATCCCAAAGAAGATGTATCATGTCTAACATATGTTTATTTAACTTTTCAAAAAATGTAAAAGAACATCAAATTTTGTTTCTCCAATAGGGAAATCAAAGGTGTGTGCTTCTGAAGGTAGCATCCTGTAATATTCCCAGTGATTTGTTTGGTGGATTTCAATGTAAAAAACGAACATAGTCTTGAATCTATCAGGTGTTCCATACTGCTCTGTTGTGTAAATATCATATTAAATAATCATATTAAGAGAAGAAATTATGCAGCTATGAAGAAAAATTTAAAAGTTTTTTAAAAGAAGTAAAAACATCATTAGAGCATACTTGAATTTTTTTATTGATCTGTAGGAGAGTGTATTGGAAATCACATTATGAGGTGAAATAAAAAGTCAGTTTTATATTTTTAAATAATTATTCCATTTCTTCCCACCCCTCGCTTTCTGTGTGTGTGCTTTTTTTTCTGCTTGATGTGTGTAACAGAATATCTCTATTATTTTTAAGAGTCATGAAAGTGTGTTTTCTTACTCATTGATGACATTACATGAATCAATAGATTCCAAAATATTTGCATTGATTTGTGTGCCGCTCTTTAGATGTTTATTTGTATGAAAGAAAATTTTGGTGGCTAGGTTTCAGCTAATTCGGTAATTTTCCATTAATAGAAAATGAACATGGTAGGCTGCCTCTATATTTTGCAATTAGTGAATCACATCTGCACCCGTTACCCATTAAGAGATGTTAATGTTTTATTCTGATGAAACATATACGTTTTAACATAAAAATGCGAATGCGTGGACCGCTAATTGTAGCACAAAATGGTGCAAATTACGATTTATGTTTTGTCAATCTACAAGCCTATGTTAAAATTACAAAGCTGCACTTAAAAATAGTCGAAATATTGCAAACATGAGATTTGCAGTGATAATAGGAAATTATGACCATATTTATTTTACGTTGTTTTAAATGATAATTTACGTTTACGCAAGACGCAGGAAGTAATGATATATTCACTTAAATGGACAATCCATGTTGCAGGGCATCCCAAAGTGCAGATATTGTTTGACTCCTGTTGTGACGTCACAACGCATGCTGTGAGGCTTTGCTTCCAGGAGGCAAGCTATACGCTAAAAACTGCCGGTCGAGTAACGATCGTTCAGGACAAACACGAGGCTACTTACCGTGCTGCCATCTTGTTGCGCCGACTTGCAACAGGGTGTAGTTACGTGGCATACCGCTCGATGGCAGGACCAGCCGTGGCTGATTTCATTCCGTTTTCTTGCGTTTTGCAGGAACATGTCTTAACCAATTGAAGTTTTCATAGTTGCATGCATTTCTTACTTTGTTTTATTTACACTCTTGATATATGCGACAGTTAAGTGCAATGATTCGAAATGGTGTAGAAATGTTGTGTACCTCGTTGCAGACGAAATTATGGAAATGAGCCACGAGTAGCGGTGTTTTTTTCTCCTAAAATGTCAGAACTCCAGCAGAACTGGATAGCTCACTGCAATACATCATGAAAATTTCCATGTTACCCATAATTCAAAGGTAAGCTCAGCGTCTTTACAAGTCACTTAGATTGTGTCATGGTATGAGTGCTTTAATACAGAGAGCAAGAACAACTTGTCATGTGTTCGTGTTAGCATGATGTCCAGTTGTTCAGGAACAACGTGATTTCAGTTGACCTGATGCCAATCTATAGCAGAGCTATTTCACTGTATAAAGTACCGAATCACTAGCGGACTGTGATATACTTATGCAGCTTTATAACTCAAAATACTGAGTCAGTATTGAACTATTTGTTCTGAAAATAACCGACACTAATAGCATCTGTGCGTTAGTGGCAACCTTGCCGTTGGGCGTTATCACTTGTAGTTAATAAAATGTTTTTGTAAAATTTCAAGATCTGCAAACTCCATTTCGCTGATGACCTCATTCAGAGACGTGGTGAATATTTCTACACATCCACAGGAAAGAAATATTCTGTGCCTCTTCTGAAACCTCACCTTAGACCAGCAACTGTACCATGGATTCTACCTAACTCTCTGGAGTACCTTTCGTCACCTCCTTTTTCATTGTAAGAGCCTGGAAAACAGACACTAAGTACTAGCTATTGTAGCCAATGTAACAACTTATGCCCAGTATGAACAGGAAAGACATTTCGTAGACTTGAATGTTTTTCTTCAGTGCTTGGAGGGGATCAAGCTGCTCAAAGAGTGGCATACTATAAAGTCAGATAGTGTCATTAGTTTTGCTCTAATAGAAACAACAGTTACTCTTACACTTTAATGTTCTGTTGTGGTGAATACTGGCCCAAGTATGCAGTTACATCTTGGTAATGTGTAACCACAAAACCTGGTACAAGGAAGTTCCCATTAACAATAAACCATTTGAACCTGGTATGCATACCCTGAGTCCAACAGACCTGCAGACAGTAGAAACTTTTAATTACAATATCAAAGACTTAAAATTGTGTGTTAAGTCCCATAGTGCTCAGAGCCATTTGAACCATTTGAACATAAAATTGTGGCCCAACTCATCGGGTATGCTCTCTTGCAGTATTCAGTAACACATTAAATGTACCATTAGAAATCCATGTCATCAGTTATAAGTGTTACATACATTGTCATCTTTATACCACATACTTATATAACCTGTTATATACATATAGCTATGGTTTATGTTGCAGCGTTATCAAATTAGACTGGGCTGTAATCGATTACGTTATGTTGAAATACAGAGAATACATTATTAGTACACCTACACATTGTTTTCATTGCAGGAAATATATTGTTACAGCTCGCAACAGATGGTGTACTCCTGTGTGGTGTAATAAGCGAAATCCTGTAGTGGATTATTACGAGTATAATGTTGTGGGAGTCTGCTGCACAGCAGTGGTGTGTTTGATATTCGATAGGAACTCGGAAGAAAGGTAAGTGTCATTTGTAAAACTAAACAATAAAATGAGTTACAGTCCTACAGTCTACAGAAGAAGAGAGGTTATTTCTTCACATTTTTTCAGATATAATGTCAGAATCCACATCTATAAATAGGAGTAGGAAAGGAGATAGCATACGCTTATCAAACCCAAATTTTGAATCAGCTGTTAGTCAGTGGGGAGCTGAAGATGATGATTTCCTTTCAGAATAAAACCGTGAAATTGTTCCTTAGGCAACGGCATGCAGCTCTCTGAGTGAAGGACAACGTAGTGTTGGTGGTGATGATGATGTTAGTGACGATGATGATCGTAATGATGATGACGATGACGTAGGTAATAATGCCTCAGGACAAATAAGCAGTGAAAATGCTACCATATATATTGCCCCAAATGGTATGCAGTGGGTTTAGTGCCCCCAGTGCCAAATAAAATGCCTGCACATAATTTGGTGAATAAATATTCCAAGACCAGCAAGTGGCGTAATCGCTTACACTCCCAAAGATGCTTAGGATTTATTTACTCCTCTAACTATTGCGGATGAAATCGTGAGATGCACAAACCTAGAAGCAAGAAGACTTTGTATACCAAAAAAATAAACTGGAATGATGAAGCTACAGACGAAATGTTCGCCTTCTGGGTAATTTTACTTCATAATGGCGCAGATAAGGTTTGGGATGTTCCAATTAGGGAATTTTTTCATGCACATTTTCCAATCCGTTAAACAGTGCTACAATGTCTGTGAATCGGTTTGAGGCAATAAGAAGATTCATTAGATTTGATGACAAAAGAAGAAAGAGGCTAGGTTACAAACCGATAACCTTGCTGCTATATACTATGTATGGAAAATATTTACCAGACAATGCAAGAAAATAATGATACCTAAAAGTAATGTCGCTGTGGATGAACACCTAGTTGCATTTAGGAGCCATTGTGAATTTGTGCAGTATATGCCAAACAAGCCTGGAAAGTATGGAATGAAAATATTCTGGATGTGTGAAGCTAAGCTGGTTATGCCATTGACAAGCCTGTACACTGGAAGAGAACCAGGTTAGTCACCCCAGAAAAATGTGGGCCTTACCACAGTGAAGATGCTTACAGGCAATATTGCTGGTACAGCCAGAAATGTTACTGTAGATAATTATTTTACAAGTATAAAATTGGCAGAAAATCTGTTGTGACAAAACCTTATTGTTGTGGGAACAATGAGGATGAATAAAACAGAAATTCCAAAAGAGATTAAGCCTACTTGGAGCAGAGCAGAAAATTCAAGTCTATTTGCATTTACAAATAAATTACGAAGGTTCGATTATCACGAAAGAAAAACAAGTGTGTAGTCCTATGTACCATGCATCATGATAAATCTATAGATGAACAGTATCCAAACCTGACCCCTGAGATTGTGAAATCTTATAATCGAACGAAGGATGGTGTGAATATTATGGATTATACATGCAAAGAGGAACCAAACGGTGGCCAATGGCTCTCTGGTGCAACATAAGGGATGCACACACTCGAAATGCCTTTATTCATTACAAAACACAACATTCCACGTATCACAAAGCGACTTTACGCAGGAGGAGACTTTTCATCAAGGACCTTTCAGTGGAGTTGATCCAACTGTTTATGAACAGAAGATCGTCTAACCCCCTTCAACAGAAATCCATATACCTGGATATGGAGAAGTTTATTACTATTCCTACAACACAAAACAGCAGTAGTAACAATAGCAGCACTGTCAGTCATCAGAAGAGTCGCTGTTTATTGTGTCCTGCTCCAAAGGACAGTGTTCTGTAAATGCACAAAACGTGTGGCAAGACCATAGCAGTGTGGTGCGAAACAACTGTAAAAATTATTATCCTTGTTTCCTTATTGATTTGTTCTTCGTGAATACTATAGCCCCCGATCCGAGAACAGTCTGTGATAATACTGGTGGCTTGTTTTTCAGTATAAGTGTTAAAAATAATCGCAGCTGTCTTCTATTATACTGATAAGCTGTAAAACAAAATATTTCTGCATGTTAATGCCCACAGAATACGTTTCTATTTAAATTCTCGATTTATACATTATGGGTCCATTGGACCCAGGGTATGTAAATGAGCAGAAAATATAGGTCATGCAAAGTAGGATTAAATGACTTAATTGACGTTATAGATAACTTGGAAAACCGTCAGAGAGAACAAAGATACTTCAGAAACGGACCACTTACTATTCATAACCAATTATTTGAAAAAAAAAGTTAAATTTTTTTGATAAAACTGAAAGTAGGAATATTAAATTATTTGTTAGCAAGTGAAATGAATGGGTGTCCAAAAGAAGGGTTACAGATACTCGCCAGATTGCATTATGTCTTGTAGAATTTTATTTTCAATATCACCACACACTTACGAGTTTATAAGGAGCGCAAATTGTCTTGCGCTACCCCATCCTAATATACAGCATAGGATTTGTCTGCATTTCCAAACACATTCAGCAGTTGAGCAGCTAGGGGGCAATTAACTGTTGTATTCAAAACACAAGCTCCTATTTATTTGTGAATCAGTTCTTGTTGTTCACTGATTAGTCTGTGATGTTAGTGACAAAAGTTCAGTTAACACATGGGTCACGTCATTCTTTGCTTCCCCTTCTCAACCGTCAATTGTTTACAATCTTCTTTGTAATGACAGAGAACCCCTTTTTTAGTTTAACATTTCGTTCACACATTAAAATGTGTCACATACCATTGGATCGATAAAGAAGATCCAGATCAGATAATAAAGTGCCCACAGTTTAAAACTGTTTCACAAAGCAAAGAACTCCTTATGGCGAAATTCTCTGCATGACGTGGAGTACAAACAGCTAACAAATTTTTACCAAAAAAATTAAAGTATCTGCATAAAAACAACCTGGAGTGAGAAAATTTCAAAGTTGTGCTTGATATTTTCAATGAGAGGACTGTTCAAGGTTTGGTAGCCTTGGGGGAACATCATCTTACTGAAAGTTTCGAGAGCGCTGCTAAATTCATCAAAATTAATTTGTGCATGGTGGAACATTTTTAATATTGAAACTTCCTTGCAGATTTAAACTCTGTGACGGGCCGAGATTCGAACTCGGGACCTTTACCTTTCGCTGGCAAGTGCTCTACCAACTGAGTAACCCAAGCACGGCTCACGGCCCCACCACCAAACTTTGACAGTATAATCGATTTCAGAGAGGATCAAATTCAGTCTGTTCAGAAATATTTGCCTTTTCTTACACATACTTGTCAGGGCACTGTGCAAATGGTGTTCTTAAGAATCTGAGACACGACACATGTAAAACATAATTAGAGAGAGATTATATATTATCAGCACTAGAAAACAATGCAGGGTAATGAGGTTATTAATGTTTTTATTTCTGCTTATTCGGTTGGTAATAGCTTGGTCTCCCGAGAACTTCAACACAGCTTCATTAGATACCCTTCCCAGGGAAGTTTACTTTTTAATTCTAGATGCTGATGAAATTAAAAAAAAAAGACTTTTTCCGAAGGGAGTTTTCTTAGGTAGATCACATAGACGACAGAATTCTTCAGTGGGTGGTAAAAGTACCGTGTAATATGTTTCTCAATAATTAGCGATAACGGTAATAACAGCAAAATGGGAAATTGTCAACTGTAAAGTAGCTTGAAATAAATTTTGTATCAGGTTAACAAACATTTACATTTGTCATTTTCCTCTCATTCCTAATTTTCTCTTCTCAATGCGAGTAATTGCGTTGTTAACACTGAAAGTGCATAATACTAAGTCTATATTTTACTTATAAACATTTCATTTCATTAACGGCAGTATGCTGGTACATATTTGACAGTTCTGATCACACAGACAGAGGGACGTGTCAGATTTATGAAATCTTTCTTTTTGCTTTTTTGGTTAAATCTTGGTTACGTGAGGGTCTACAATTAAACTGATCCTGACGACAACATCGATACTATCTTTGGTGAGTCATTTATGTCTCAGTGAATTATATTTTTGTCGAAGTAATTAAGCTTATGGTCACCAGAGTAATTACTCCATCCTATCTGATAAGTTTTACTAAAACTATCTCCATCACGAAGAATAATTTACAGGCTGTGGCGTATGGCGGTTTCACTCCCAACGTTTTTGTTAAGAAACGGTAAAATTCTGCAAATGATCTCAAACACAATAGAAGGAAATCACAGAGCATTGCAACCAGCGTAACATGCATTTTGCACAACAGCATACAGGAAAGGCATAGTGTCTTTTTAACCGAAAAAAGAGCGGCACAGTTTCATTGTAAGTGGCACACAGATTGATAGTCGAGAACTAAGTCTCATGATTTTTTTTACACTTTCACGAAAGAACTGCAGGCTTTTGCGGCAATCAGCGACGGTCTATCGGCAATGACGTCACAGTTAACCGTGAGGCCTGTGTATAAGAAGCTGTGGGCTCAACCCCCTGAAATCTTTTGCACGCCTGGCTATCGAGAGCTGAATGTGACGTCGGACTGTCTGGTTATGTCGTTCGTCTCGCCCTCAACCGAACATTTTTAATGGGCTTAAGTTCTCCATTCATCGACTTCTATTCCAGTATCGAAAGTGCTCTGATACAACAGAAAGAAGTTGAAGCACGTTTTATTATGTTACACGTTACAAGGGAAATGATCACCATTGTAGAACATTATTAATTTAAAGCGCCTTTCTTTTTTTCTTGCAGAGTAATTCTGTCTTGCTCGTTCGAAACGCGTCAGTTATAGTGCTTCAGGATTGTGAACGGATTAACATATTGATATTACAATGACACTCTGTATGTTGAACACGATTACCTAATTTTTGAATAATGTTCACACATTGCGTTCAAATCCTCAAGAGTCCTCATTCATCCGACAAAATACGAGCCACCTTATAAGCAAGACAGCCTAGTCCGTAGCCCAACGTTACCAACATAACACATTCACCGCAAATGCTTGGCCCGCGTTAAAAGGTACAATCCGTATTGGCATGTACCTCTCTAAAAATTTACGAAAATTCTCTCAACGATATTTCCAAATGTGGGTGATTTTTTTTTTTTTTTTTTTTTTTTCTTTATTGTATTTCAATTCCCCATCGGGGCGGGCTGGCAGCAGCACATGCGCTGCTCTTCAGCCGAAAGACATAGAACAAAACAAGAGAAGACATTTAAAAACAGCAAAGGAGAGAAGAAGGCGAACATAGATATAAAAAAGGGAGAACATCATGGAAGGCAATATACAAAAAACGGGGTGACTGTAAAATGGAGACAAAAAAACTGTTTAAAAGTAGCACACACAAAAAGCCACACATTGCGACGATTAAAAGAACACAAGGCACAGTATGACTAGAGCATAAAGGTGTTGACGGATGGCATAGCACACAACGTAACACTCACGGCGAACCTCACGGCAGTACACAATGAAAATCACACCTCTTGACGCACACGAGAAAACAGAACTAAACACAACATTGACGTGGCACACTGATGATGATCAAGACAGAGGATCTGCCAGGTTCAAGGAGATGAGGGAGACCTGAAGAAGGGAGGGAGGGGAAGAGATGGGGGAGGGGAATGGGGGGCGCTCGGAAGAGGGCCAGGTAGGGAGGGATGTGGGAAGGAGAGAGGCAAGTATGGGGTGCAGGGTCTCAGGGGAGGGGGGGATGGAGGAAAATCCGCTCTGGGAGAAGGAGGAAAGAGGAGAAGGGGCCCTGGGGCGGGGGGGGGGGGGGGGGAACAAGGCCGGGTTATAGTTGGAAGGAAGGGTATATGTCACGGCGAAGTGCGTCATCCGGGAGGGGGAGGCGTTGGAAATTGCCCTGATGAAGGAGATGGAGGGTGTGGAGGTGGAGAGAGGGAGGGATACAGCGATAGAGGCGCGGCAACGGGCGAGGGGTGGAGAGGAAGGAGGAAACCAGAGGGTGGGGGGGATCAACCCTGCGAACAATGTAAAGGATGCGGAGATGTTGGAGGAACAAGAGGAGGTGGGGGAAGGGGATCAGTTCATACAGGAGCCGTGTGGGGGAAGGAAGGCGGATACGGAAGGCAAGGCGGAGCGCATGACGTTCAAGGATTTGGAGAGCCTTGTAAAAGCGGGTGGGGGCGGAGATCCAGGCGACGCTGGCATAACAGAGGATAGGACGGATGAGGGATTTGTAGGTGTGGAGGATGGTAGAAGGATGCAGTCCCCATGTCCGGCCAGACAGGAGTTTCAGCAGGCGGAGGCGGGAATGGGCTTTCTGCTGGATGGTCAGGAGATGAGGGGTCCAGGTGAGGTGTCGGTCAAGGGTGAGGCCAAGGTATTTCAGGGTGGGGGTGAGTTGGATAGGACGACCATAAAGGGTGAGGTAGAAATCTTGGAGGCGAAAGGAGCGAGTGGTACGGCCTATGATGATTGCCTGGGTTTTGGAGGGGTTGAGACGGAGGAGCCACTGGTTACACCAAGTGGTGAACTGGTTAAGGTGGGTTTGGAGGGTACGTTGAGACCGTTGAAGGGTAGGATAGAGAGCCAGGAAGGCGGTGTCATCAGCATATTGGAGAAGGTTGTGGGTGATTTTTTTTTTTTTTTTTTTTTCTTTATTGTATTTCAATTCCCCTATCGGGGCGGGCTGGCAGCAGCATATGCGCTGCTCTTCAGCCGAAAGACATAGAACAAAACAATAGAAGACATTTAAAAACAGCAAAGGAGAGAAGAAGGCGAACATAGATATAAAAAGGGAGAACATCATGGAAGGCAATATACAAAAAACGGGGTGACTGTAAAATGGAGATAAAAAACTGTTTAAAAGTAGCACACACAAAAGGCCACACACTGCGACGATTAAAAGAAACACAAGGCACAGTATGACTGGAGCATAAAGGTGTTGACGGCTGGCATAGCACACAGCGTAGCACTGACGGCGAACCTCAAGGCAGCACACAATTAAAATCACACCTCTTGACGCACACGAGAAAAGCACGAAACACAACACTGACGTGGCACACTGATGTTGATCAATACAGAGGATCTGCCAGGTTCAAGGAGATGAGGGAGACCTGAAGAAGGGAGGGAGGGGAAGAGATGGGGGAGGGGAAATGGGGGGCGCTCGGAAGAGGGCCAGGTAGGGAGGGATGTGGGAAGGAGAGAGGCAAGTATGGGGTGCAGGGTCTCAGGGGAGGGGGGGATGGAGGAAAATCCGCGCTGGGAGAAGGAGGAAAGAGGAGAAGGGGGCCCTGGGGAGGGGGGGGGGGGAACAAGGCCGGGTTATAGTTGGAAGGAAGGGTATATGTCACGGCGAAGTTCGTCATCCGGGAGGGGGAGGCGTTGGAAATTGCCCTGATGAAGGAGATGGAGGGTGTGGAGGTGGAGAGAGGGAGGGATACAGCGATAGAGGCGCGGCAACGGGCGGGGGGTGGAGAGGAAGGAGGAAACCAGAGGGTGGGGGGGATCAACCCTGCGAACAATGTAAAGGATGCGGAGATGTTGGAGGAACAAGAGGAGGTGGGGGAAGGGGATCAGTTCATACAGGAGCCGTGTGGGGGAAGGAAGGCGGATACGGAAGGCAAGGCGGAGCGCATGGCGTTCAAGGATTTGGAGAGCCTTGTAAAAGCGGGTGGGGCGGAGATCCAGGCGACGCTGGCATAACAGAGGATAGGACGGATGAGGGATTTGTAGGTGTGGAGGATGGTAGAAGGATGCAATCCCCATGTCCGGCCGGACAGGAGTTTCAGCAGGCGGAGGCGGGAATGGGCTTTCTGCTGGATGGTCAGGAGATGAGGGGTCCAGGTGAGGTGTCGGTCAAGGGTGAGGCCAAGGTATTTCAGGGTGGGGGTGAGTTGGATAGGACGACCATAAAGGGTGAGGTAGAAATCTTGGAGGCGAAAGGAGCGAGTGGTACGGCCTATGATGATTGCCTGGGTTTTGGAGGGGTTGAGACGGAGGAGCCACTGGTTACACCAAGTGGTGAACTGGTTAAGGTGGGTTTGGAGGGTACGTTGAGACCTTTGAAGGGTAGGATAGAGAGCCAGGAAGGCGGTGTCATCAGCATATTGGAGAAGGTGAACTGGTGGGGGTGGCTTGGGCATATCAGCTGTATACAAGAGATAAAGGAGAGGGGAGAGGACAGAACCCTGGGGGACGCCAGCCGTGGGATAAAAGATACGGGAGTTGGTGTTGTGGAGGGCGACATAGGAAGGACGGTGCGAGAGGAAGGAAGCGACCAGACGGACAAAATTGATAGGCAGGGCGTAGGTTTGGAGTTTAAAGAGGAGACCGGGATGCCATACACGGTCATAGGCATTTTGGAGGTCAAGGGAAACAAAAATGGCGGAGCGACGGGAGTTGAGCTGGAGGGACAGAAGGTGAACGAGGTTGAGGAGTTGGTCATCAGCAGAGAAGGAGGGTCGGAAGCCACACTGGGTAAGGGGGAGGAGGTGGTGTTGAGCAAGGTGCCGATGGATACGGTGGGAGAGGATGGATTCAAGGACCTTACTGAAGACGGAGGTGAGGCAGATGGGACGATAGGAAGAGGCGGCAGAAGGGGGTTTGTTGGGTTTGAGGAAGAGGAGGACGCGGGAGGTCTTCCACAGGTCAGGGTAGAAGCCAGTAGAGAGGATGACATTATAGAGATGGGCGAGGACAGTTAGGAAGGAATAGGGGCTTTCTCGAAGGTGACGGTAGGTGACACAGTCGTGACCAGGGGCCGTGTTGCGTTTGGACTGGAGGAGAAGTTTAATGTCTTGTGCTGTGATGGGAGTGTTGACGTCCGAGGGGGGCAACTGCCCCAAGTACTGGAGACTAGGAGCAAGTGGAGCGACTGAGGTATCAGCACGTTCCATGACGGTGGGGAAAAGAGAATAATCAAAGTGGGGATCATCGGGGATGGAGAAGACCTCGGAAAGGTGGGAAGCGAAGTGGTTGGCCTTACTGAGGTTGTCTGGAAGGGGGCGATCGTTATGGAGAAGGGGGTAGTGGGGAGCGGAAAGGGAACCAGTAAGACGATGGAAGGCAGACCAGTACTTGGAGGAGTTGATAGGGAGGGTGGCATTGAGTCGTGTGCAGGTCTGGCGCCAGTCCCGGCGTTTCGTTGCTGTAATAAGGTTCCGTACGTGTCGCTGTATTTGCCGGTGGCGTTGGAGTGTATCCCTGTCACGAGTGCGGAGGAAGGAGCGATAGAGGCGGCGGGATTCACGTAGGAGGAGGACAGCCCGTGGAGGGAGAGTGGGACAGTGTGGGTGGATGGTTTTAGTAGGAACATGGGCCTCCACGGCGTCAGTAATTACCGTCTGAAGGAAGGACGAGGCGCGGATGATGTCGTCAGGATGGCGATAGGTAAGAGGGTGGCTTTCGACCTGGGTGGAGATGGAGTCCCGGTAGGCAGCCCAGTTGGCACGGCGATAGTCATGGACGACCTTGGGAGGGGGTGCAGGTTGCGGAGCTGGAGGGGGGCGGTTTGCAGACGTTATGGTGAGAAGGACAGGGAGGTGATCGCTACCTGTGGGGTCAAGGACGGCGACAGTGATACGCCCAAGGAGGTTGGCGGAGGCAATGACAACATCGGGGGTGGTGTTACTTTCGGGTCGGGTGTGCTGGGGAATGGGAACAAGGTCACCCTGGATTGTGGAGAGGAACTGATGCCACCGCCGAAGGGCAGCAGGAGTGCGGCTATGGACGTTGAGGTCGGCGGCAATCACATAGGTGGAGAAGGTGTGATCAATGTGTGAGATGAAGTCATAAGGAAGAGGAGCAGTGGAGCGGACATAGATGGTGGCACAGGTAATGGTGAGGGAGGGGAAGAAGACGCTAAGGATAAGGTGTTCAGTGGGGTCATTGAGGAGAGGTTGTGGCCGGACGGGGATATGCTTAAGGTGGCCAATCGCGACTCCACCCTGCGCACGAGGACCAGGAGCATCAGTGCGGTGGAGGATATAGGGGGAGGAGCGGACAGAATGGTGGGGCTGGAGAAAGGTTTCATTCAGGAGGAAGGCGTCGACCTGGTGGTGGGAGAGGGTGTGCATGAGGAGGTATTTGTTGGAGCGGAAGGAGCGAATGTTCTGGAAGAGGATGCGAGACTCGTGCCGCGCCATGACGGGAAGGAGGGGGGGAAGAGAGGGAAGGGAAGAGACTTAAACTAGGGTGTCGAGGCGGGTGAAGGTGAAGTGGGCTTGGTTGTGGGAGTAAGTGGCGAAGGTGTTCAGGTGGAACACAGAGCGAGCAGCAAGGGATATTTGTTGGAAGGTGTGCGGGCGCTGAAAAGGGTGAATGTTTTGGAGTACAACGGTAATGAACCGGATGATGTCCTCGGCCGTGGGGGGTGGACGGAGGGAATTGTTAGGATGGACAGGAGGATCGACGGGACGAACTGGGACTGTAAGTTCAGGGGTGGCTGGAGGGGGTTTAGCTTTACACTTGTAGGAGTATGTGGGATGGGGGCCATTGCAGGTATTACAGGAAGGAGGAGCAGCGAGGTTGGGGCAGTTCTTGAGAAAGTGGGAGGCCTTGCAATGGGGACAGGTGGGGGGGTTTTTGCAGTTGGGAGTCAGGTGGTCATTGTACATCAGGCACCGTTGGCAACGGTAGGATTGGGGAGGGGATTTGGAGGATTCAACAGGGTGGCGACGGTGGTATATCAGGGCACCCTGGGTGAGGAGATGGTCTATGGACGGGGCGGACTCTGAGAATACCCGCATGAGGTAGGTGGGACCAGAGGCATTGTGGATACGGCGAGCAGAGCGGATGTCCAAGTCCGGGTGGGAGTTCAATTCTACCAACACTTCATCCTCTGTGATCACCGGGCTGAGCTTGGTGATCACAGCGGTGTAGGTGGGGGGGCGACGGGGAGGCTGGGGCTGACGAGGAGTGGAAGCGGAAAGGAAGGGTGTCAGAGAGGCGTGGGGGCCAAACATAACTCGTGGGAGTTTTCGCAGGAGGTCTGTGTGAAAGGATGGGGATGGGGACTTGATAAGGACTGAGTCCCTGCGGGGAATGAGTTGGGAGATGGGAGCACCAGGTAAGTACTTTCGTATTTCCTTGGTGAGGGTACGAGCGTCGAGGAACTTAGGATCGGGAGTGGACAGGACAAAGGTGTGGGGGGTGGGGGCCAAGGTAGGGGTGGCAGGAGGAGGGGTGGTGTCCATGGTGACGGCAGGGGGAGGGGGAGGGGGAGGTGGCGTTGATTTTTTGTGGGAAGTGGCGGGAGCAGAGTCGGTAAGGACGCGCTTTTGGGGTTTTTTGGAGATTGGTGGCTGGGAGGAGGGGAGAGGGACGGGGAGGAGAGGGAGGTGGCGGGTGGCAGATCCCTGTGGCGTAGTGGAGGCACCGGGAGAAGCAGCTGGTTCAGTGGTGGCGATGGTGGCTCGGCGCAACGTGATGCGTGCGGGAGATGCAGAAGACGAAGCGACGGGGTCGGTGAGAGAGGGGAAGCCAACCACCTGAGGGGCGGCAGCAGAGGCGGCAACAGAGGCGTACGTGAGGGCGGGGGTAGTAGTGGGAGCTGTTGAGGGTGTGGAGGCTGGAGGAAGGGTGTAGAGGTGTGGGTATACAGCAGGGGAGGAGATAGGGGGGTGGGTAAGTGGAGGAAGGGAAGGGGAGGTGGAAGGAGGGAGGCCAGAGGCGGCACTCCAGGAAGTGACTGTGGGAGAGGGGGAGGGGGAGGTGTAGATGACGGTGGAGGTGGGAGTACTCATTTCAGACGAACGGCGACGGACAGACGGACGTGCAGCAGGCGGCGTCGGCGATGGGCAGCGGCGAACAGCAGGCGGCGTCGGAGTCGGCGTCGGCGTCGGCGGCGAACAGACGGACGAACAGCAGGCGGCGGCGGCGGCGGCGGCGGCGGCGGCAGCGGTTACGACGACGGCGATGGACAGTCAGCAGGCGGACGGACGGACGGACGGACGAACGAACAGCGACAGCAGCGGGCAGACAGACAGACAGACAGACAGACAGACACACACAATCTGCGAAGACGGAGATTCCACCCTGAGAGTAGCCCAGGCTTTGCAATCAGACGCTTTCGAAGGAGGGGATCCAACCCTCTAGATGTTGTGGGTGATCAGTAGCTGCAAAGTATATAGCATTTACCACGAACTACCATAACGAGTATTAAATATTTTTGTGATAAGTACTGCAAATATTCGAGCCCTTAGATCAAAGTCTTTAAAGAACAAGAGATATATCATTGTTGAGATGAACTCTACTTCAAATACTATCTGACAAGACGTCAAAATGCGAAATAAATGTGACTTCCAGCTATCGGCTGCTACTGGTCGGCGAAAGGCGGGCCACACAACTGTTGCCTGGCGTTACCAACAGATGGCAGGGCGGTAGTTAGTTTTGCTCACGGCACTACGTGATGGTTAACGATGTAGTATTAACACCTGTATGCAAGAACATCGACTTCTTTACTGATACATTAGTTCCCACTAACGGTCAGACTGATGAAATATAAACCACTCTACAAAGTTTAGGCGAATTAAACAGCATTTCAAATTAAATAAGAACATGGCTATGAAATATGTTTTTTTCTTTTTGATGCACATCCTCTCCCGAAACAATGTCCATATCATCCCTGGTTCTATGGGGAACGTATACATTTTGGCGATCATCACATTAGAGTCTGACTGTCTTTCTCGCCATCTCCGAACGTTTCTGGAATTCAGTTCCCACATGTATCATAACACAAAACTTCTTTCTAGCGCAACAGGGAGATACTCTAAGTTTCCCATCGCATTTAATATCCACATTTCTCAATCCTTTCACTAAATTTGTAGTAGTTGTCTGTTCACCTAAACGCAAAATATTCGCCAATGCGCCGCTAAATGTACCCTTCAGAAAACGCTGTAACAAAGAATCTCTTCAGAGGAGAAAAATAAACAAGATCTGAGGATCGCAGAAGACTAGTAGCGTTCGGTGGAATGCAAATGAACTATATGTTCTTTTTCTCACAAAGCTCTGAAGGTTTCATTGAGATTTGAAAAGAGAGAATATTTCAAATATTAATCTCCTTCACTCCTTATTTGAGACAAACATGAGGAAGTGAGTTTGAATTCAATTGTCAATCAACTCTGTTCTAGCCACCCACTCTGCTGTGTTTATTTGCTTTCCAGGAGGTGACTGTATATCCAGTCAGTCCATTTTCGTTTACGTTTATCAGTAAGATAAGGCGGAAGGAATTCTCCTGCTGCATTCCCCAACAACATAAGAGTGAAGCACGGTCTTGAGGTGTCCTCAGTTTTCTCAGGACGTCGACATGTCCAACGAAATAAGAGCTTTCTTTTGCTGGTATGTTATGAAACACATTTTCATCAAAACTGTAAACTTTTCAGCAAGACCGCCTTTAACCTCAGCTTTGTATTTCTCTAAAAAAGATATTGATTACATTCTCATTTACAGCAGCACCCTTCGTTTAAATATTGCTGTAAATTTGTGAGACAGTTCAGAACTATGTCTCTCTAAAAATGCCTTTCCCCAGGCCAATTCAAGCATATTATCAGCAAGGCAGTCTACTGTTCTTTTTCAAGTGACATGATTTAACCATGCACCTGAAGTCAATACTGATATTGGAAGAATCATATCACTGACGCTGATATAGTCTTTGACAAAACATCTCTATTCAGTCTGGGTAAGAACAGTGGGCCTTCCAGCTTTTCCGTCATTCTTGTTTCTCAAATTGTTCACAATGGTTTGTCTTGGAATGTAATACTTCCTTGCGGCTTCCCTGTGTCCAGTTAGCCGAGAAGTAATTTCTTCTAATATCTTCTTGATTTTCATTCGAATGACCGGTTTCGTGCCATATTCCTGAGAACCTGGTTTTGGACGTTTCTGTCATTCTGCAGTCTGTAAAAGAAAAACATAGTAAGCCTACATTACTGTTTTAATTCGCGGCTTATTGGAGGCTTAGAATGAATATTTAAGCTTATTTATAGTTGCACCTACGGTACTCTTCGAATAATTTGGAAGAGTGTAGAACAATTCTACTTCCTTCTGCATAAGCCTCTATTGTTCTTCTCGATAGCTACACTGGCTCCAAAATTTCCTGAAAGATGTTACTTCTACTAATAGTCAATAGCGATATTATGGTCGACACTAGACGTAGACTTAAAACACTTTAATCTTTAATTACACTCTCAGTGTAAAGTGTTCACCGATATGGCCAGATTTGTGTCTCACATACAGTTCGAATCAAGGGAATGCAGAGTGCTACCTACTACACAGGTTCATAGATTGTTAAATTGTCCTAGTGTTAGTAACCACACGACACGGTCCAGTAGCTGAAAAAAATTCACCTGTGACAAACATTTAACCTATTAGTTCACCATATCACTGCCCTCTTACACATTTAGAGAACTCGAAACAATTATGATAGTGCACAAAAATAATCAAGTCCGTCAACACTGCTCTGCTAAGCGGTCATTGTTCATGAGAGTCAATAATCACGGATGTTCCTCTAATAAGTTTTCACTCGGAGTTAATTATTGATTACTGTCAAAAAAGTCACAAATGATACCCAGAGTTGAAGAAAACGAACTGTAGACATATAGCGCGAATATTTCAGAATGTTTGTTACCGTACTACGGCACACAGCTCACGACAAGAGACACACGTGTTGCTCCACTTACCCTCAGCTGCAGACTGCCTGACCTCAGCTGTGCTAGGTCCATACGTACATTCGCCTAGGAACACTATTATTGACGGCAGTAATTTTGCATGAAATATTTTATTATCCTCAAAACACTAGCTTCAGAATTAGCTACTTAATTAACAAATGCTGCAAATCAAGGGAACAAAAAAAATCATTAACATAATTATAATGCCCCAATTCAGAATAATCAGTGTACTAGAAAAGTGGTAATTTTTTGCTGGTGCAATGTTACTCTAAAATGACATGAACTTGCAATTAGATGTGTCACAGTGTTTATTTAGACACAGTAACTAATCGCTTGAAATAACATTTCACCACTGTAAACAGAAAGAATTATTTGACTGCTTCAAAATGAAACATTATGAAGGAGGTCATGGTATTGAAATCTCTGCCTGTATTTCTTTCTTCACAACAAATGAGGTAACACTCGTTTCAATTTACGTCTTGCACACGTGACGTGATTTTGACGTCATACGCAAAAATCGACCACGGCTATCGAATTTCGTTTGCGTTCAATATGGGCCTCTCACAGGACTTTATCTTCGCGTACGGGATGTTTACAGAAAACGTCGTTCTTGGAATGATTTATTATAATCATTGCTATAATAAAAGTCACATAATGATTTATCGACGGTTAATGTCTTCGTATAAGAGTGTTCTTAGGAATGAGTTGTTATCGTCAATAATTGACAATTTAAACATGAAACAGCTTATTTTATAATCCGCAGTATGCCGTTTCATGGCTATGAGGCGCTGATAACTTATCGCAGAGACGTTACTATTTATAAAGTCAATTAATAACGTATCAACCGTTGAACCCTTCGAGAGAGAATACGATAACGAAGACACAAGAAACAAATCACAACTGTGACGTCACCGCCACTAGGATGTCGCTGCAAACCAGCATCAGCGCAAGAACGTGTACTTCTTCCGTGAGAGCGTAATAGACTTAGTTCTCGACTGTCAGTCTGTGTGCCATTTACAAAGAAACTGTGCCATTCCTGTAGGCTATAGTGCCAAATGCATGACACGCTGGCTGCAACTCTGTGATTTCCTTCTATTGGGTATGAGATCAAATACAAAATTTTACTGCTTCTTAAGAAAAACAATGCTAGTGAAACCGACATACACCATAGCCTTTAAAGTATGCTACAGCAGTTAGTGTGATATAGTTTTAGTAAAAGTTAGCAGACAGGATGCAGTAATTATTCTGGTGATCACGAGTTTAATCACTTTGGCAAAATTGTAATTCACGGAGACATAAATGACTCACTAGAGATCGTATCGATATTGTCGCTCGGATAGTTTAGTCCCTCATGTAACCAAATTTTAATCAACAAAGCCAAAAGAGAGATTTCATAAATCTGATACGTCCTTATGTCCGTGTCATATGTACCAGAATACTGCTGCTAATGAAACGAAATCTTTGTAAGTAAGATATAGGCTTAGTATGATTATGCATATTCAGTGTTAAAAATGCAATTACGCATATTGGTAAGAGAAAATTTGGATAGAGGGGAAAATGACAAATGTAAATGTTGGTTTACGTGTCACAAACTTTATTCCATACTACTTAACAGTTGACAATGTTCTCTCTTAGCTGTTTCTACAGTTATGGCAACGTTAATTTTCTTAACACAATTATTGAGAAACATATTACACCCATTTTTACTACACACTGAAGAAAGCTGTGATCTGTGTGATCTACTTTACTACAAGAAAACTCCCTCAGGAAGAAGTCCTCTCTTTTAATTACATCAACAGTAAATTTCTCTGGAAAGAGCATCTCACGAAGCTCTGTTTATGTTCTCTAGACACCAAGTTTTTAGCAACCAAATAAATGAAAATAACAACATTAATAAACTCTTTATTAGGTCATTATGACATACTTCTGTCCATCTTTCTTATATTTTCATCATTTTCAATTACTAAAAGTCTTTTATTTAGCTCTTAATATGTTTTAGATGTCTCACATCTCAACTTCTTAAGAAAAGCTCTGGCATAATACCCTGACAAGTATGTGAAAACAGGCAAGTATTCCTGAACAGACTGAACTCGTTCCTTACTGAAATCCATTATACTGTAAATGTTTGTTGGTGATGATGGAGGTAAGTTCACATCTTCTACTCAGTCAGTTTTAAAAATGGTTCAAATGGCTCTGAGCACTATGGGACTTAACATCTGTGGTCATCAGTCCCCTAGAACTTAGAACTAATTAAACCTAACTAACTTAAGGACATCACACACATCCATGCCCGAGGCAGGATTCGAACCTGCGACCGTAGCAGTCGCGCGGTTCCGGACTGACCGCCTAGATCCGCTAAACCACCGCGGCCGGCAGTTTTAAAAGAATGTGAATCTATTCCAACTTCTCGAAGAGCAGATGATGGAATTTTCCAGGGCAGCAAGGTTTGAATCCTTAGCTTGAATTGAATGCCTCATACCTTTCTCTAAATACCAAAGATACCAATTATTGGGATCCTTCCATTGTTCGCTGTTTTCCAAATCTCGCTTCTAGAGCATCTGTCTGAACATTCCGAGGCAGAAAATATTTAAAATTGGTGCCCTCACTGCAATACTTGTCATTTCTAGAATGTGAGTGGTATCTGATATGGCTGAATGTGTGTTATTGGGTAATCCATATGTGTAATCAGGGAAACATTTCCATATATCGAACCATGACAAAAAATCTTTCGCATTATCTGATAATTTCGTCACTTGAGCTGGAAAGCGGTTTTTATAGAGCATTCTTGAAATGGCTATCTCTACCAGGTAAGGTAACATTTAAAATGTTACACCATGTGTAATTTAATATTGATGAATGTAGCAGTGCTCTCAAACCATAGTAAGATTATGTTTCCTCAAGGCTAAGAAATCTTGAAAAACCATCCCAGTGGAACTATTAAGCACAGGTTTGACATTTTGTCACTCAATGTCACTTTTAGAAACAGAATTTGAATTACATTTTTTGGCAGATTTTGTTATCTGCGTACACTCATCGTTATGTAGCTTTTTAACTGCAGAGACCTTGTCCACAAGCAGTTGTATACTTTCTGAAACTGATTGAAACTGTGGGTACTTCATTTCCTCATCACTATCTTTTTATCGTTTCAGTTGTTTGTGACTTATTTTAATATGTGAGGAGAATATAAAACATAAAGAGAGATTGTGTGTCATCAAAAGGGTGTTTGTAAACAATTGATAGTTGAGGAGGGGAAGCAAATTATGATGTGGCCCATCTGATATTTGAATTATTCTCACTAACAACACAGGCTAATTAAAACCAGTGGCATGTAGTCTAAAAACTATTTTCTTAATTAGAGTGAACGGTTCTTTACCATTCATGTTGCTAACTGGAGGGATAAAACCCTGAGCTCTAGTTGCCACATTTTTAGAACTGGCTGCAGATTCCAAAATATTATCTAATGCGAAGTCCAAATAAAGCCACAATTGAATTTTGTCAACTATTAGTGAAACAACTTGATCTGATTCACAAAGGAACTGGATTTTCTGTGTTGTATACGACAGAAAACTGCCACCTAGCTGCTCACCTGCTCAGTGTGTTTCAAAATGTGGAGAAATCTTATGTAGTGTATTAGGATGGGATAGCACAAGACAGTGTGTGCTCCTTATAAACTCGTAAGTATGTGGTGATATTGAAAATCAAATACTGCAAAACATAATATAATTTAGCGAGTATCTGTAATGATTCCTTTGCACACCCATTAAATTCACATGTACACATAAACAATTAACGTTGTTGCTTTCAGTTTCTCCAAAAACATTTACCATATTTTTCAAATCATTGGTTATGAATAGCAAGTAGTCTGCTGTGAGCTACTATTATTCTTTCTGGTGAAATTTTCCAAATTATCAATAACGTCAAATAAGGCATTTAAATGGGTTATAGTTGATGGGAAACTCTTTGTACCAAGTTTGGTGTTTTCACTTTTACCAAATATGTACTCTGGGCAGTATTTATCACAACGAACCGCAAAAGTGTAGAAATATCTGTCGCTTCTGTTAGAACAAAACTAAAGGCACCATCTGACTTTATAATAAGCCAATTTTTGTGCAGTTTGATACCCTCTGAGAACTTAAGAACGGTATTCATATCCGCTGTTGAATTTTAGGCACAGCTATTTACATTACTTTAACTTGATCCAGCGGCCAACACTCATGTTTTACATTTCCATCAACAGAGAGGCCGTCATCGTATGATGATCAGCAATAATTTTAACTGTAAGCGCGGGTACTGTCTCAGCGTTAAGAGACTACACAGGAATTCGAAACATTTAAGTCTAGCTGTGCGGAAAGATAGTCGAAGACATCGACAGTAGAACTGCAGTTAGATGGAGGGGCAGAAGCCGATGGCGGTTTCCGTCCTGATCTTGCATGTTTACACAAATTTGACGCAGCAGACATACGGGGAGCGTGAGCGTCCGAAGTTCCGTTCCCAGTTGTTACAAGAATTTCACACAGAGCTGTTTTGGGGGCACTCTTTTGTGTTACGTGTCATCTTAGTTGCTGCGTTATCTCATCCTGACCAACTGAAAACTAGTGAGCTGGGTGGACATTTAGTGACGATGACTTCAGACCTCTGGCAGGATACTCGGACAGTGGAGCCATGTGCAGTCGACATTGGTTAGGAAACACTTGTGTGTCCTGTCATAGCACAATAGTGTGTGGGTCTCATACCAGATAGCACTGATAGCGGCTACTGAACGTATACAGATAAGGGCGGCACAAATTGTGACAGGTGTGGCTGACCCACGGGAGAGTGTCACGCAAGTGTTGAAACAACTCATTCGGCAGACGCTTTAAGAGAGCCACAAGTTACCCCACCAGAGGCCACTTACGACATTTCGCAAGCGAGGAGTCCAGAGGCGCTCTCCAGCCACTACGCGTCGCTGCCGTAAGGAGGCTGAAGGCAGAGTCAGGCCAGCCACAGCACGGAGACGTCTCAGCACTCGCCCTTAACGCACTCCGTACGCGAAAGGAACGGGAAAAAGTATCGAAACTTGTTACCGTTCCAAGTACTCTCTGCAATGCACTTCAGAGTGGTTTGCAGTACAGTTCGGGGATGTAAATGTGACGGTCAACTTGGTGCTTGTAAATACGTCGCGTAAGTGGACGATTTAATGGCAAAATTGTGTACAATCCCGCGAGAAATGCAGCCATCAACGGAAATATACGGCACTTTTCAAAAGTACACTTTTACGTCTCCATATGCGTTTTAGAATCTGGTACGACGCTGATGTATTCTCGCCACCGTGAGTGATGTAATCGTTTGCCGATTCATGGAGAAAATGTGAATATTAAGTAACTGAACATACAAATATTTTTTGCTGGGGTCCGCCTTTAACAAAACACTATTTTGTTTCACAACCCAAACATATTTCACTGCAGTTGCTGCAATATCAGTGGGCTTTTATTTTATGGCTGTTAAACATAAAGAATGTTCCTTGTTGTTTCTACACACGTAAATATTGTTTTTTGAAATCGCAATTACATCTTTTTGAAGGACATTTCTTATGTATTCATACCTTTTTAACACATGTTATAGTTTTCCTGAGGTATTATGTCTTTACAGTCCTTGTTTCCTTTCACAGTTTGTCATCTGCAACCATATAGAACTTAATGTAGACAAGTTGTTTAGCAAAAAGTACGATTTGGAAACTGTTATTGCTATGCCTGAAATTAATTATTTCTATGTGTGTGTGTGTGTGTGTGTGTGTGTGTGTGTGTGTGTGTGTGTGTGAAGGGTAATGTGGGGGGGAGGCCTTTTATAGGTTGGAGTTACCTAATAATTCTTTGAGGGCGGAGAACAGAGTTCCATTGCAGAGAACTGTATATTCATTTATTACCTTTTTTCCTTCAACTACGGTTTTTGTATTTGATACTTTTCTTCAATTATTACTTTATGTGGGGTGCTGTTGCCGCACTTGAGAATTTTCAAGGCAGTCTTGATATCTGTTGGGTTATTTATCTTGTACATAATGTGTTCAGCAAATGTGGAATGACAGTAGTTATTTTTTAATGCTCTTCTGCGTTCTGTGTATCTAGTATTAAAGTTTCTGCTTCTCTGTCCTGTATAAACTGATTTGCTATCCTGACATGTTAGTTGGTAAATACCAGATATGTTGTGTTTATCTGTCTTTTGCTGGTTGTTCTTGGCTTTCTCTGTGATGAGTTGTCTGTCCTGTAGGCTAATTTTAACCATTGTTTTTTGAGTACGTTGCCTATTCTGTGGGCTACCTTGTTGTTGTAGGTGAAAGTGAACCAGCTGTTTATTTTTGTGGGTGTTTCTAGTTCATCTGTGCTCATATGTGTGTTCTGTTTGTTTGTAAGTTGGTGAGAAGGCTTTTGTTTTTATGTGTTGGGTGTCCTTCTTGATTGTGTTTCAATTTTGTGATTCAATTGATCTATAGCATTTGTATCGTATCCATTCTGTACAGCTATTTGTCTGATCGTCGGTAATTCATTGATGTAGTTGTTTTCAGTAAGTGGGGTTTTGTTCAGGCTGTGCAGCTTGTATTGGAAACTGGCTAGTTTGTGCGCAATGGGTTTATTAGAACGTTTGTGAATGGCTGTGCTGGTGGAGTTCACATTCCTGAAAATGTAGAATTGGTGTTGGTTGTTGCGTCTATACATTGTGAAATCAAAGAAACTTAATATTTTATCGTTTTCTGTTTCTGTGGTGAACGTCTCTGGTTTTATATCTTCGTGGTCTTTTCGCGAGATATACGAAGGAGATGTCAGTGTATTGATTGACTCTTCTAGCAATGTACGCTCTCGGAACATTAACAATAGACCGTGATGTGACGCAGAACACCTCTCTTTCAGCATCTGCCACAGGAGTTGGGTGAGGATCTCCGGGATGCTTTCGCGCTCACTAAACGATCCTGTCGCGAAACGTGCTGCTCTTCTCTGGATAATCTGTTTCCTCTATCAGCCCTACGTGGTACGGATTCCATATTGATTAGCAGTATTCAAGTATTGGTAGAACGATTGTGTTTTATGCTACTACCTTTTTGATGGATTATATTTCCTGTGGATTCTTCCACTGAATCTCAGTCTGGCATCTGCGTTTCCTCATTTCTTTAAGCAGTTTATCTTTGCAGATCGCTGGAGCAACGAAGGGCATTTAGCGACAGGAGGAAAGCGCAGGTCATTCCAGTTCCAGGAAGGGTCGTACGACAGATGAACATAACTACAGACTTTTATCGTTTACGTAAATCTGTTTAAAAATTATGGGACATGTTCAGCGCGACATGTTCAGCGCGCACTATTTTGACGTTCTTGGGTAACGAAAATATCTTCTATAAAAACGCATGCGGATTCTGCAAACAAGGAGTTTGCGAAAATCAGCTCGCTCTGTTCCTCAACAAGGCATCGTTGCTCAGGTTCATGCCATGTTTGTTGAGAGCAGGAAGGCATTTGACACCGCCCCACACTGCCGTTTAGTTAAGAAATGCGAGCTTAGCAGGTATCGCAATAGATTTGCCACTGGCTACGAGACTTCCATACGGACAGAACTCAACACGTCGCTCTTAACGGAACGAAATAGACAGATGTAACTGTTATATCTGCAGTACCACAGGGATGTGTCATAGGGCTTTACCTTACACAGTATGTAAATGTTGTAGAATGATGCTTCGTGTGACGTTCATGTCACATCCCTGCCGGCGTTTATTACATTTTTGTTGGTATGTTTTAATGCACGATGTAGGAAGATTTTGCTCCAAGAAGCGAATCTTTTATCACCTATATTTACTGCTTAAATATTAATCCAGAGCTCTAGTGGTGCTGATGACGTTTCTTGCAGCTAGAACATGTTAATAACAACGTCTGACCGTTTATAAGACGATTGTGCCTCTCTTCCTACGACAGCTGTACCACTCGCAATAATAATTTATGAGACATGTCCGTCCATCATTGATTCCCGGTCAGTATTATTTCTTATCGCCAGCAATCAGTTATTTACGAAAGATTATACTTAGTAGTAGGGGATGTGTGATAAGTTCCCCTTGAGCACCAGGCTTATAAAGTATGTGTTTGTGCTCTGACATGTGCAAAGGAAATGACTGTGTCCAGTCGTAAGGAAGGTATGGATTTGACGTGGAATACTGTGATAGCAAAGCAAAGAGTATGTCAAGTCATAATAATGGTACAATATTTCAATTTCCAGAGCCACAGCCGTCAGCGGGGTGTATTTCTGATACTTTGCCCATTGTAGCATGTCATCCAATTGAGACCGTGATCCTAATATTTGTTTGTAAGTACAGTGACGAAACATATATGTGTCCAATGTCGTAGGATGATTCTGTGTGTGTGTGCTCGGCGCGGCGGTGGCTGTGGCCTGCAGTGGGAATGATCCACGTCTGCCACTGACGGTAGGAGCCCTCCGAATGGAGAGGCCGTCCTCCAGGTTACGTTTTTTATGTGGACTGAGTGTTTGTGCATTGCATTGTTTTTGGGTGTTTAGGAATTTAGAGGGTTTTTGGATAGCATTACACATGCATTATTTCGGTGATCTATGAGCAGTTTGCATGTATGTATGCTGTGTACTGGATTATTACGGTTATTTACAAGTTTTGCGTCTCTGCAGATCAGAGTACTGCATTATTTACGAGTAGTTTCCTGGTCTGTAAATTGTATGTTTTGACCCAAAGCATGTCAGGGTTACTGTTTTGTATCAATGTAATAAATAAACTACATGTAATCCGTCTCTAAATAAATTTTTCAAAAAATAGTGCACTCCTTCCTCTCACCAGCAGACCGAAACAGGCTGACTCCTTATCCCGCAATTTTCCCCTCCAGACCTCTGGGGCGATGAGTAGGCTGGGGCACAAGTGCAGCCAAGAAAAAAACGTTACGTCATTATGATACTGTGCTCCTATGGACTGAACTGCATGATCATGTGACCCATAGCGGTGCCCTCTAGCAGTGAACTCGCCAATTAGCTCAGTTCTCTGGTCTGGGGGATTGGAGGGAGTTGTCTCTTGTGTAGTGGGGGCTTATTCATAGGTTTTAGAAATGACAGACAATTCCAGCAGAGACAGATGTTTCCACGCATTGTGTTATGCAAAGCATTTATTTGCAGGACCTTATTCTTCTTCCTCTTCATATTTTCATGCATTAATGCCCGCTTCCATTCTTCATGCATTGAGCTGTGGATGCAGTCCTTGGCTGGATGAATGCATGTAAGACAGCTATTACAACTCCCCCTGTCTGGCATCAAAATCTCGCTAGTTGAACACACGCTAATTCCACACCTATAGGTCAACAAGCGCTGATATCTCAGCCTCTTGTGGTCATAGCACTACACTAAGCCACTAATGCTGGAGGTGAATAACTAATTTAAACAAATTTCGACAGATTTATACAAATTCGAACAAATTTAAACAAGAATGAGAGTGTGCACTGATATGAAACATTCTGGCAGATTAAAACCGTGTGCCAGACTGAGTTCCTCATTTAGAGTCTTGGTCTGGCACACAGTTTTAATCTGTCAGGACATTTCAAACTTATACAAATTGAACGACATGAGCAGACTCTAGTGGGGGCAACACCATCTTATCCCCCCCTCAGCTGCATGAGTAAGTTCTTGGAGCAAAATTCCCTCCAAAATTCGAAATCCCCACCCATTTCCCAAGAGGATGACACACCAACAAAGTCGGGAGGGGTGGGGACCCGTAGAAGCACGTAATTCAATTGCCCGAAAAAATCTAATCTTCCAAAGATGGTGGCATGGCACGGGGCTGCCGTGGTACTTCCCTGCCAAAAGCCGCCATCTATGATATTGGTACTCATGTCATCAGATAACGTGACGGCCGCAATCATGGATGATGTCATGCTCTGTTGCCAAGTCTACAGGCCGCCATCTTGGATGACGTTATCGCCGCCATCTTGAATACATTTGACAACAATGGAGAGTGGGGTGGTATGAATGTTACCCTTCTACACATGGATTCATGAGGTCGTTTCCATACGTGTATGAGCAGAACTGCTATGTGAAATGAGACTCATCCGACCAAACAATGTGTATCCTGTCATCAAAAGTCCAATGTCAGTGTTGACAGGCATATGGCGATGTGTAAGGCTTTTTGTTCTGTGCTCATCAAAGCTGCACGATTGGGTCATCGGCTCAGAAAAACAATATCGATGATGTTTGGTTGAGTGGTTCACATGCTGAAACTTGTTGGTGCCCCAGCATTGGAATCTGCAGCAATTTGCAAGTTGCACTTATGTCGGATTGAACGGTTCTCTTCACTCGTCGTTGGTACCGTTCTTGTACAATTTTTTTCCAGCTGCAGCGATTTCGGAGATTTGATTTTTCACCGGATTTCTGATAATCACGATACACTCGTAAAATGGTCGCTACCTCAGAGATGCTGCGTCCCATCGCTCGTGTGCCGACTGTAACATCATAACAACGCGCCAGGCACTCGTTGTCTTATATAGACGATGCCGACCGCAGCGCCGTATTCTGCCTGTTTAGGTATCTCTGTATTGGATACGCATGCCTATACCAGGTTCATTGGGGCTTCAGTGTATTCGCAATACGCTACATCTGTTTGTGCTGAGGCTCCTTTGTTGCTTCCTGCGTCGACCCAATGCAGGTCTCGCTGCCTTTCGCTACAGTCCTCTACCGCCGCGACTTCTCTGCATACAACGGCATTACACGAGTAAAGCCTCATGGAGCGTCTGACGATATCTACTAGGTTCTCCATATTTATCGTGAAAAGTAACAGTCCTACGACACTCCCTGGGGGCACAGACGAAGTTACACGTATGTCTGACTGGAACGCTGAGTTCTGTTTGCTGGAAACTCTCCAATCTAGCCACACAGTTGGTATCATATTCTGTACTATAGTATTTCGTTGACTATCCGGCCGTGGGGAACTGTGTGGAATGCCGTAGCGAAGTGAAGGAACGTGGCTGCCCCTACCTGGGCGTCCACGTCTGCTGCTCTCTGCGCCTCGTAGACGAACGGAGCGAGCTGGGCTCCACACGGCCGTCGCCTCCTGGGCCCACCTCGGTCGCTACACGGGAGTCTTCCAGTCCCCAGAAACGTCACAGTCCGAGAGCATGAGAGAGACTTATGGCGCACTGCTGCTAGAATAGGGACAAGTTTCACGAATTCTGTGGAGAATCGAACTGGTGTACCGTCACGTCAAGTGGCATTCCCCATGTAAGAGCGATTTCAGTTGCTTTCCTGTCCCTCTGTTATTTATTTGCATAGCTTTCATTTTGTCGTTCGTGCGTCGTTTAACGGGAGTAACTGCAATGTGATGTTTCCTCTTCAAAACATAGATATGCACATGCTGACCACATCTTAATCGTGAATCCAAGGAAATGCCTGAATTGGCGGAATACGAGAGCCGTCGAGTGAGTAAAGTGGCAAACTGCATTTGCGAGAATAATGCTGAGTATTATCAGACGAAAATTGCAGTGGTTCAAGTTCGTAATAATACCGAGAAACTGAGTAGCCAGTGTGGATAACTGGAAAGCAAAACGTAATAACATTTCATCACTACCTCGCTAAATGTATGCTTCAGGAAAAAACCATCATGGTGCCAGATATTTTCACTATTGTCTCTTCTCATATAAGAAACTTGGATACGAATATCGCTGTTGCAGAAACTATTAATATCAACAGAGAAAACCTTACTAGGCATAAAAGAATTGCGTCTGCAGAAGCAATAGAGTCAATACAACTTTTAGAATTATCATTGTCTTTCAACTATTTCCAATTCAATGATAAGTATTACTATCAGGAACAAGCTTCGGTTAGGGGGTATTATCTTGCTGGAACCTTGTCAGATATTTTCTTCAACGACCTTGAGAAAAATCTTTACTAAATACCAAGTATATGGGAAAACACAGTCTATTTTAAGCGATATGTTGACAACATTGTAGCTCGAATCCAAGGTGACAAGTAATATGTAGAGATTTATTTACAATACATCAACAATATGCACACAAAGCTGCTGTACACCGTTGAATTAGAAGATAATGATAAATTAAGAGTTTTGGCTTTGACATTGACAGATCTGGTGGTACGCATTCGTTTCAGATGATCAGGAAACGACGTATCACTGATGTCTGAATATAAACATCGAATCTTGCAGCAGCTAGCCTATCAAATTCTGGCAGTTCGCCTATTTGGAGCACTTGCAGCAGTATAGTCAAAACAGGAAGTGTTAACCTCCATCCAGGAGAGAAACATGACAGCTATTCATTCACGTATTTATTATTATGTTTGTGCCACACTTATTTAAGAAGATACCAAGAGGATTTCCCATCTCTGTATTTGCCACTCTGACTCAGATTCATGAACGAGGGCGTACTGAAAAGTTATGCCTCCGAAATTTTTATGTGAAATCTGTTAAAGATTTGCAAATAAAACAAACGATTTAATCAGTCTAAGTCTTTATTTTTTTGAGCTACATACTTGCAGCCCTCTGCTGCTTGACGGCTCCGAATTGTAGCGTGTAACATGGTGGTGCGTAGTGTAGATATGTCGCTGTGTGAGATACAGTGCAGAAAACTGAGAGCCTTAACGACAGCCACCAACTCACTCAGTGGCAAAGGCTGCCGCACACTACCAGTGGCTGGTGGCAAAAGATAGGGGGTATGAATGTGTTGTTACTCGATTACAGGTATTTCTGGACATCCCTAAACGCCTGAAATTTTGGGTGGAATACTCTTACACCAATGACCACCTCGCACTTGTTCCACAACAAGTGTAATTTTGGTCGCCCAATAAAGCACCTCCGAACCCTGTAACAGACATGGATAGCAGTTTTGAACGTCCCTTTGTGTGCAGTCTCCTCCTCTTCCTCTTCCTCCTCCTGCTCCTCCTCCTCCTCCTCCTCACGCCCGTAAGAAATCAATACCCTCCATTAATCGTTAATGTCTCCCCTTCATATTAGGAACACACTTATCAGTGCGCTGCACCAAGGACAGTTGCACCACAGAGACCGTACGTGAAAAAATTCTGAAGCTCTCAGCATGGAAGCTTGTTAGGACTGTCAAAGGATGTCAAACTAAACACCTTTCAGACGTCAAATTTCCAACATTATTTTATTTGGCAGCCAGTTTCAGCATTTTACTACACTATCTTCAGGCCCCTGACCGACGTGTAGGAAGAATCTGTGTTGGTTGTGATCAAAACAGGGGTAGGAATACTGGTACGAGTACATCACAACCCAGGTAGATTTCTCCTATACATCGGTCAGGGGCCTGAAGATGGCATAGTAAAATGCTGAAACTGGTTGCCAAATAAAATAAGGTTGGAAATTTGACGGCTGAAAGGTGTTTAGTTTGACATCCATTATCGAACAGCCGAGTCCCGCAACCATGTATTAAAAGGCGGACAAACAACGACTTATTAGGACTAGGAACGCCGATTAAGATTCAACATGTAAATACGACTAGAGAAAAATGGTTTCCGAAATTTTGTTAATCTGAATGTTGTGTCGAATGTAAACGTCGTATCCGTCGTACTGTTAACACTGTGTTGTCAGTAAATACATCGAAACTTTGCAGCAAATATTAAATTCTGGTAGCCCACCTTGATGGAGACCATGAGGCAAAATTTAATAGCTTTTGGTGTAATCAAAACGGTTAATAATTGGAACACTGTCTGCCTCTGGTCAGGAAAAAAACGAGGGCTACTTGTTTCCATAAATTATTGTCCTTGTTTCGTAGGTACATACAAGAGGAGTCAATAATACTGTATTTAACAGTCACTGAGTCATCACTTCTAAATTAAAAACGCTATAAAACTATTTAGTCTTTACTCACGATGAGGGGAGTAATGTGACCGACGAAGTTAAAAGCTTTGTTCCAATTTCAATTATTTAGCAATTGATGAACGGTATGTAGTCTCTCCTTTCATTAATAACGATTGTGTAGGGTTGCTTATGGTGCCCTATAACAGCGTGACACACATTCTTCTCTCGGTGTTTTTACATTTCCTACTGCTGTAGACAAATATTGTAATCAGGGTACATATGTCTTACTTTGTAGCACCTTTGTTACATCTATCGCATTTCCTACTGTCTACTAGATTTTAAAGTTCTAACTTACCAACATCGTATTCCATAATTATGCCCCTTTTAGCACATTTTACCAAAGAATAAGTATTGGACACCTGAGAATGCGATCGTCACTCTCTCACGTCATCCCAGTCGTATACAACGCTGCTGGATGACAAAACCTCGCCCAACGATCCCTGCTGACGTTAAGCCTTTTCTCCCAGTCGGGCCGTCCGCCTATGTTCTCCACGTCACTGCAACGACAGCACGAGCACCACAAAGTCACGAAATCTGTGTCAGATTCGGATGATTATACTGGTTTGGAGTGCATTCAGTCACAAATGCAGATCACAGTATTGCAGAGGCTGAATTTACTTTTCCGTCAGTTCCCCACCACCCGTGGGCAATAAAGCTTTGTTGCTGCTGGCTCTCCGAAACATTGACAATTAAACTCACTCGCGAGTAATGGCGGTCTTCTGACGTAAATGGGAAAATTTTGTACAATCTCCCCACGGCAGGACACCGCGTATCCCGCCAGTTGCGAGATGCGTGTCCATTCCGACATGTGAATCACACTTGCTAATTGCTGGCCAGTTGTACTATTTTAATGCATCCGGACAGTGCTGTTTTGACCCGCACCTTCAGTGGTGGCCTTCAGCTTCAGATGGCTCCAGTTGATGTCAATCTAAACTCCTGAGGGGGAGGATATTGGGTGCTAAGATCTTCCACAATAGAAATCATCAAAAGATACCGCAAAACATTTTTATTCCAGCCAATTAACGTATATGATATTGTTCGACTATGCGCAACTGGATCACACGCGTTGTCCAGTAAGAGGTGTAAGTACTTACACTCCACGATTATGAGGACTAGTAACGGCTGGAAAGAGTCCTCTCGAGACAGGGCGAAATCTTAATCATGTACGTAGAATTAGCGCATATTTTGTCACCAGCCATCGATTGTGAAGATGTAATAAAAAAGCTAACGCCATCATTCGTTTTTATCGATGCGGAGTTTAAATGCACTGTGAGAAACTGTTTCATTTCGAAGCAATGCGTCCAGTCGTTGTTTCTCTGTTTGAGATTGTTCAAATTGAAACGTCCCCTTCGATTATACAGGACTGTCCTTAAACTGACATACAATATTTTTAGCGCAACGCAATCTGACTTTCAAAATTTCCTACAAAAGAATGGCCTTGACTAACATTAAACTATACCTTTCACAAATCACTTACCTCACAAAAATCTTCGCTGCTCGAGCTACTGCAATACAGCGAGCGCCACTACTGCCAGCTAAATAAAAGATTTAAACTATGGAAGGCACTAACTACTGATAGGGATAGTTAGCAAATGAAAGATATTAATAGAGAACGAACAATGTATTTACCTTGATATCATCACAAGTCATAATATATATATCAGTTCATGACAAATTACAAACCTCCGCCATCTCTCTCCCCACATCCACCACTGCTGGCGGCTCACCTCCAACTGCTCAACGCTACGCGCTGTTCACAGCCAGCTGCCGCTGCCCAACACTACAATGGCAGACAACAATGCAAACTAGCCACAGACTGCACACAGCACAGCCAGTGATTTTCATATTGAGCGCTACGTAACGTTGCCAATAAGAAAACATAAACAGCCTACTTACATAGCCCCCATGCTCCTCACAAAAAATTTTACAAAATTTTTTTTGGGCAGTGGCCAATAATGATTTGATAAAATTTTTCATAATTACAATAACAAAGAAATCAAATGCACACACTTATTGATACAATGTTGGTCAAAAGCTAAAATTTTCTCACAGTTTATAAAGACAGTCCTGATCATTCATTACGGTAATCACAGGTTTTTTTCACAAAGTCTCATTAGTAAAAGAAATTGCACACAGAAGTAGTGGATTTCCATGCAGTCTTGAAGAAGTAGTGTTGTCCTTCCAACGGAAAGACAGTGCTGGCTCTTGACATGCTGACAGGTAATGGGCCACAATGGAGCAAACCCACAGCAGAGTCATTCGAAGTTTTGAAGAGTATTGGTAGGTAAGTCATCACAGAGCGGACCCACTGTAGTCCTGGTAGAGAGTATGGTATTGGTGGGCCACCAGAGTTGCAGACCCACTGCAGTCCTTGTAGAAATAATGGTATTGATGGATCATCAAAGATGTAGACCCACTGTAGTCCTTGAAGAGATGGCCAGCAGCCATCTGTTGTGACTGTGCAGGTGCACAATCACCATTGAAGAGTCTTGCGGATAATATAGCAAGTCCATAAACCACCACTTGTGCACTCACAAAGTTTTTGAAATTGTCCTTAGAACCAGCAATGCTGTTATCCAGTCCCTTGCTGAGTTATTAACACACGTGCAAACACTAACAGTCCCTACTTCTCACATATTGTCCACATACTATGACCAACAGAAACGTGTGCAGTGAAATGTAACTAACAAGTTAATAATGTCATGAACTGGTGACAATTACAATTTTATAACATAAGAATACAATTACAAAGGTACAAAATACATCATTAAAAATATAACAATACAGATAACATTTGTAGTAAAACAGGCGTTACAAAAGAATAGAAATAAACATATACATCAGTGTTACAAAAATAGTGACATAAGTACATACATAAAATAATCAGAATAGTTTTCGAAACATTAATTTCACACATGAACATTGAAACAGAACAGAATTGTAAACAACTTTACAAAGAAAATAACATATTATTAATGCAACTTATATTTGAGGATAACAGTATTCCTCCTCATAGTGAATATAGCTTAGTATTAGAAGAGAAAAAAAATTCTATGAAACAGTACACAGAGACAGGAAGAAAACAAATACTCAAGGGTACACAAACACATAGTGGGATAACACCAATAGGAAAGGACAGGGTTCGTTTTCAGTGTAACATTTGGTACTGCAGTCCAACCCAAAACTTCATATATCTTTCCTCTTATTTCATCCTCTGTTTCCACCAAAAAAAATTCTATCTAAGCATGCTTTCTGTATTTATATGTTCACACATTTCTTACCTCAACATTTATTTCCAAGAAAATCCTACCTAAACCTGTTTTATGTACTTTTTTCGTATTAATTCTCAATGCATTTCTTCCAATTCATCGCAACTCATTCTCTTATATAGTCTACCCCCTCTTAAGCTAACTTAAATCTACTGAGCTCAGATGCTAAACTAAGGGACGAGGCAATGCAGCATCACATAACAAATCAACACAAACAGCAATGCAAAAAAATGCAAATTGGCAAAGCTAGCAGCATAAATGAGCAAAAGTCAAATTCAATAACACTATGCCTGGCAAACAGCAGCAACTTATACCTAAACATGACATAGCGCAAGCAGAAAAAATATTACACTAAACAACAATGCAGATAAGGGAAATGTATATTCACATCTTAATGTCTATGTAATTAAAGTGGTGCACCACAAGAAGTTATTCTACCAAAAAGTTACCAATTACTTGAAAAGAAAATTATGAATGCAGTTACTAGTTCCTTCCTATTGTTCTTTCCTGTCCAAGTGCTCCTTTTTTAAAGAATGTGGATCATAAAATAATTATTTAATAGATCTGTTGACAGAAAGTGTTCACATTAGCAAATGCATTTCATTTTATAAAAGCAATGCTGCAACACAGCTGGAAACCAGATATCAAATGAAATAAGCAATTACGCAAACCAAAGCATAAAAACATCATTCAATAGCTATGTGGCATTTCGTAAGTCAGTAGCTCTCAATTCTCGTAGAAAGACACTTGTCATTATCAGGTTTGCAGATGTAAGAATATTTCCAAGGATAATGGCCTCCCCTTTTTTTTTGTGCTACCTGTGCCGCTGAAAAGGGCTCGCAATAATGGCTTTTTCTCCAGGCGTCTGACACAGCTGGGTGCCCGCGACGCATTACGTGCAGGTGGTCACTTAACTTTCGTACGGAAATATTTACGACAGGAGATTCTGCTACCGTGGTAGTCTCATATAAAAATATTTCACAGGTCAAGAATTAGCGTTGCAAATCTGTAGAAACAAAACCCTATAAATATAACAGTGTCCAAAAAAATTTTCAGTGGCATTGTGATACATTCATGCATATACACACACATTTCATAACTCTTAAAGTACGAGTCTTGGTTTCCAACAACCTTTTCATAAATCAGAGTCCCTAACCCCTACTCCTTATTCCTTACCTTATTACACATATACATATTCATATTCATCAACACGTCTTCAATATTTCATCATAATAGCTACATAGCATAATCAGATTCCTCATATAGCATCAGCTTATTTATCATAAACATACCTCAACAGCATAGTACACATCGTCGTCGTAATAATAACATCATAACACTTCAGTCAAATCTTAAAATCGTCGTAACTTCCTCCAATAATTTCAAAACGTAAAAAAAATTCTCTGCTCATTTCAATAGTGTCATCTACCTCAAACGTACTTTAAAATCATGATCCCATACCAAATATCTCAAAGCTCTCATAGTATCACAATGAATCCGAAAAAATATGAACATTTCACAAAGTACAGACAAAATACAGTTTCATAAGTGTGAAGTTATCCAACTGTAATTGCGTAAACATCTGTCACTGACGTAGTAAAAAGAATGTTTGTTTCTCTGTCAAATAATCAGATAGCTGTGTAATTCTGTGTTAGAGAAATATGGTACCGACGTGTAAAGTTGTATAAGCAAATACCATATTAGCTAGGGTTCCTTGTGGTTGCCACACACATGGTACACAAAGTAAGCGTGTACCCCCCCTGAGGATTAATGTAATTATACCCTCAGGTGTTACAGATTACACCAATGGAATGAAATATATCACGGAAAACTTTCTTTGTAATTCAAAAATCTTTAAAAATAAATGGTTTAAGTACAAAATTAATCACTGAAATGCGTGTCCTGTAGCGCTAAATGTGCGTCTTGTTGCAACATAATCTGTGTGGAAGTGTCGTAGTTATCGTCCTCCGAAAGCTAAGTTCTGCAGAAGCCAATGTACTTACCTTATGATAAACAAAAGTGAAATGCTTTGCGTATAGATATCGTAGTTATAATGCTTATTGGCGTGATGAAGAAAGTACTGTACAGTAACGTAATGTTGTGCCACGAGAAAGGCTGTCTCATTGTTGCTATACCACAAAAGTTACTACTGAAACATGTTTTTCTTTCCAGAAGAATTTAGAAAACTGTGCAGATATAAAACAGATACACCGCAAAAGCAACATTGTAAATTGTCACTCATTAGTAGCGTCGTGATAAAATCGTGTAGCTGTCACATAAACTAACTATTGTCTCATCTGGTATCTCACAGAAAGTACTTTAAATCCGGAATGTATTTTCAAGTAAACCAAAATGTTGCATTAAAATCTCATTAGCAGTACCAGTATGTGTCCTAAGTATGTAAGCCTTATAGTCGTTCCATAATCGTGCAACTAACAAGCAAGAATGTACACACACAATAACGCTGTGACGTCTGTTCACTATAACAATGCATTCGTCATTTCTGTTTAAATAAGTTCTCTTGGTTCTTGATTGGATATTTAACTTCAAACATTGTTGTATGTTAACAGATTCGAAGTCTGACAAAGCATACTAGTAACGTAAAGTGAAAAGTTATATGGCAAAGACAAAGTTAAAAAGCAGATTATCTTTCAATAAACGGTTTTACATTTGAAATGTGGTACAATCTTTTACTCTTCAAAGTACTCAGAGTTTCAGCTTGAACGCAATTATCATGCAGTATACGTCGGTAAAGAATACTGGAATTTTTCTCTAGGTTAGCTTCTATGTTATTTTTCTCGGAGCCAGCGGGCGCACGCGGCTGCCTGTGGTGCGAGTCATTGTCTGTCTCTTTGTTGGCGCGCGCCGTTATTGGGATTAGGAGACCTAGCTTCTACAAATTCACTCTGACGAGAAGGCCCTGCCCTGTTTAAATCCCGCCAGTTCTGATGCATTTCAGGTCTGTCGTTACGATCATATCGTCTGTCGTCATGTCGGTAGATTCCGTAGTTTCTTCCTTGTCCGTCACGTGGTGGAGAATTTCTCCCTGAATCGTAACTGCGCGCTGAACTGTTGCATCTCAAGTTATTCTGTCTCCCTTGATAATAATTGTTTTGGTTCCCATATTGTCTGTTTCTAAGGTAATCTTTGTCATATTCATTACTACGGAAATGCGATCTTTCTCTGTAACTATTATTACTCTGCCAGTGGTTGTCATATGGGTGGTGTCTGTTTTGGTCACGATTTGCGTTGTAAGAATAGGCTTGTCGTGTCCAGTTATTGCTTCTGTCGTCACGAAATTGTGACGGATGTGACCTGTAGTGATTGTTTTCCTGATTTCGCATCCCGCGACGGTCTGTGTCAATTTCCAGTTCCTGTAACAGTCCCTGAAAAGCTTCAATGTCGTCTTTGCAACGTCCTGCCAAAATAATATGTCGTAAATGTTCAGGCAATTTGAGTAAGCAAATGCGGATGAGTTCTGAGGGGCTGTATGGGTTTGAAAGATATTGATTCTTATGCAACATGTCTTCAAAATATTTGACAAGACTGGAAAATTCAGATTGTTCAAAGTGTTTCATCATCATGATGCTATGTTTTACACGGTCTTGTGTAGCTTGAGACCAATATGCTGAGAGGAAGGCATGGTAAAACTCTCCTTCACTGTGGCAATCGTGAATTACCGATCGCATTCTTACAGCTGGTTCATTCTCTAAGTAGCCACACATAAATTCTAATCTGTGTTCCAACGACCAGTTGGGAGGAAAACAATGAGAGAATTGATGGAGCCATGCTTGTGGATGAATGTCGTTGCCAGAATTCTTAAATGTTTTGAATTTACGTGTAGTAATGAACAGCTTATAGTCAAAATCATCATGTCGGCGAGTCGCATATCGGTCATTGTTAGGTCGTGTCGGCCGTTCCATCTCAAAATTCGATGCACATTCCCAATTTCTTTCATTACTTCCGAAATGCCCTGTGTTATTATTTTGCAGCTTTTCCGTGTTTCTAAGTCCCTCTTCCCGTGTTGGAGCGCGAGTGTTCTCTGAAATACGTAATTCTTGTATTACCTGTGTCAGCTGATCTTGTACTTCCCGGATTTCTCTTTGGTGTTGTGTATTAATTCGATTCTGATTTTGTTTGAATTTCCTAATTTGTTCATACTCTTCTGTGTCAGTGAAGGCTACAGGTGTTGTGTCATTCAGATCATCATCTACCTTTGTAGATAAGTTAGTGAACTGATCTGAAAGTTCGGCTACTTTATCCGATAGTGTACTTATTTCCTCAGTGTGTTTTTCTGAACCAAGTTTCAGAGTGTCCATTTGTGTTGAAATCGTATCTACTGTGTCTTTTAAGTTTTCTTGACTTTTTGCAAGTTGCGTAACCGAATCGGTAGATGCAACTGCGTCAATTTTAGCTTGCAAGGTGTTGTGATTTTCATGAACAATAGTTTGCAGTTCTTTTATGGCTGCTTCGTGATTCTGTAATGCATTTTCATGACGCGAAAAAATAGGTTGAAAATGCTCACAAATTTGAGTTTTTACGTCATTACAGACTTTTTGACATTTCGATTCAATGTTATGTAACTCAGCAGTTAAATCCTCACGTGTTTGTTCGAGAGTTTGTTCCAATGAGTCTAACTTTTTGAGATTTTGTTCCACTGTGTCTAACTGTTGCTGTGTTTGTCTCTGGTGTTGTTCCATTGTGTCTAACTTTTTAAGATTTTGTTCCACTGTGTCTAACTTTTGAAGCTTTTGCTGTGTCTGTCCCATTTGTTGTATTAATTGTAATAACAATGCATTAGTGTCTGGAATCTGTTCCTCTACTCTTTTCGGCAGTGCATTTGCACCGGCAACATTCACATTTTGACAAGCTGAAAATGTGTCTTGACTTATTTGAGAAAACGGTGAGGATCCAAAACCTGAATCTACAGTATTTGCGAGATCGTGTCGTGTCATTTCGGCTTCCTGAGGCGAGCTATTGCCGACCGGTCGATCGATAATGCTTCCCTCTTCACTAATTGTTTCACTGTCCACGCCACTGTTTGACGCCCGCTCCATTTCCCTGTGCACAGTTACCAAATTACTACTTTGAACATTAGTAAATTCATTACTCGGCGGCGCTGATAAGCTACGCTCGTCATCACTATTATTTCTCAGTTTAGTTTGGAGCCTAGTGTTACGTTTTTCACACGCCATTATTGTCACAGTATTTCACACGACAACACAGAAAAACACAATTTGAAGATCAAAAATAAGAGAACACATTAACATAGCACTGAAAATAATATCTAGTTAATTGCAAGCGCAGCTGCGAAATACTTGGTGCAAATCTACATGCATGCCACAACTGTTTTACTATACAACAATGAAAGACTGCAACTACAAAGGAAATTCTCTCTACAATTACGCGCTAGCAATAAACAAAAGCTACACTAAATACACAAACTACAAGAAAAAATCAGAAGATTCCAGTGAGGTATCCTAGGCTAAGGGTCGACATATGAAACGTCCCCTTCGATTATACAGGACTGTCCTTAAACTGACATACAATATTTTTAGCGCAACGCAATCTGACTTTCAAAATTCCCTACAAAAGAATGGCCTTGACTAACATTAAACTATACCTTTCACAAATCACTTACCTCACAAAAATCTTCGCTGCTCAAGCTACTGCAATACAGCGAGCGCCACTATTGCCAGCTAAATAAAAGATTCAAACTATGGAAGGCACTAACTACTGATAGGGATAGTTAGCAAATGAAAGATATTAATAGAGAACGAACAATGTATTTACCTTGATATCATCACAAGTCATAATATATATATCAGTTCATGACAAATTACAAACCTCCGCCATCTCTCTCCCCACATCCACCACTGCTGGCGGCTCACCTCCAACTGCTCAACGCTACGCGCTGTTCACAGCCAGCTGGCGCTGCCCAACACTACAATGGCAGACAACAATGCAAACTAGCCACAGACTGCACACAGCACAGCCAGTGATTTTCATATTGAGCGCTACGTAACGTTGCCAATAAGAAAACATAAACAGCCTACTTACAAAATGTCTCTGAGCATTATGGGACGTAACATCTGAGGCCATCAGTCCCCTAGACTTAGAACTACTTGAACCTAACTAATCTAAGGACATCACACACATCCATGCTCGAGGCAGGACTCGAACCTGCGACCGTAGCAGCAGCACGGTTCCGGACTGAAGCGCCTAGAACCGCTCGGCCACAACGGGCGGCATTTCTCTGTTTCGACAGATTCGATTAGTAACTGGCAACAGATACAAAAGGTTCTAACCAGGAGCTTCACATAAACTCCACTTAGGCGGTACAAAATTAAAACAAAAAAACTTGTGTCATCCACATTCTTTTATCGTGATGCTGGGAAGAGCCGGTCACAAGAACGAGCTTTGGTTTACGGTGCCTGACTGCGTTATAGCTGCTTGTGGCCTGTGTATAGCTTTGGATACACCCCACGCTTCATACCTTCGTCCATACAGACACACACATAGACGGCGCAGAAATTATGTTTTATAAAGAAGAGATTTCATTTGACCCTCATAAGTTATTAATGGGCATAAATTATTAATTAATCAATACATGTTATGAAATAGTCATTATAAATGTTATACATATAAATACATGTTCTAATAATGTTCCACATCTCCTAAAACACTGCAGCAATTTGAAGCAAACTTGGTATACATATCACTCACATACTATTGTGAAAGAAGAACAACCATTTGCAGTTCATACACATCATTTGCAACGCCAATAAAATTGTTAGTGGTTTAAGTCAACTATTCAATAATGAGGTATTGTTCGCCCCCACACTTTTCGTTTTAAATTTTACATCTCGAAGAATTCACACGCATAAATTTTGAGGATATTTAGGATTTGTTTTTGGCTATGGGAAATTATTGTATACTTTTTAGTCCATATTAAGAACGTTTTATATTAAGGTCTTGAAACGCGTACGCAGCGATGGTGAGGCATAACAATCTTTGACCAGAGAGTAATAGCGCGCGAGAGTAAGCAGTTTGTTGCGAGATGGAGTAGTAGTCAGTAGCGAGCCGCGAGAGGAGGCAGTCTGTTGCGAGATGCAGTAGTAGTGAGTAGCGAGCCGCGAGAGGAGGCAGTCGGTTGAGAGTTTGCAGTGCAGCTGCATGTAGGCAGTCTGTCGGTAATAGCAGCCCAGTGCAGTTGTGTGTGAGGAGTCGGCGGGCGTCGACATGGCATTCTGGTCAAGATTAAGGACAAGGTATATTTTTTAAATAACACAATAAGCAGCTTTGCGCTCAGCTAATAATGTATTCTAATGAATCGTAAATGTGTTTCATTTGTTCACAAGAATCGCCCCAATAAAAATTTGATTTCAAACTAAGCATTTTTAACAAACAATCCTTTTTTGCAATAATATTTCCCTTGCGTTTCCTTAAAGAAAAGTTTTTACTTAAGTTCAAAGAATTTTTACGAAGCATTTCCTCCAAGCTATGGGAAGAATTAAGAGCAGATCCAGTTTTACTGAGGTAAGAATTTGAGTTTAATCAGGGCCTAAAGATCGACATTTCGGTCTATTTGTGTTTGCATTGTCACTGAGATTTTATTCATTTCTTATTTGGTTGACTTTCATTTTGTGGGAGGTTATACATGGGTCAGATTGCTAGTTCTAACATTTAATTATTGTCATTTTAAGAAAATTTCTCTGGGAGGTTACACTATTGTCTTTCTTCTCTTACATTATTGTGGGAGGTTACACTTGGCTCCATTTATAATAAAATAATTGTCATTTCAAAATTTTGTGGGGAGGTTACACTTGGCGACACCCAGTCCAGGATCGTATTTCGTTGAGAATCCTCTGAAAAGTAGTCAGATTCTGCTCTTATTTGCTTAGATATAATTAGGATTTGGCGCAACGCTTTTACTAATCTTGTGACTTTCTTTCTACAGGTCAACGGCAATTCGTTGCTCTGTTGTATTTGTGTTTGTTGCCTTTCTGCATTTGTGCTTATTTGTTTTGTGAATATTTGTGACTATTGTAAAAATGCCGCGAAAGACTGTGAATAGTGTATCGCGAGGTATTGTGAACGAAATTACCGACTCAAACAACTTAACCGATAGTAATTGTGACACGCAGTGTAATGATGACAATCCTGCGTTCACTAACAATCAGTGCATTCCAACCACTAATGATGACTTTTATCTTAATGATGAACAAACGAACTCAATTGTCTCTTCTGTTAGTTTGACGACAATTGATGACGTGGGCGCTCTATTGTAATGAGCGCTACCCAGCTTAACACACCCGGTTTGAAAAATTCAAGTAACATACAGACAAATTTCTCTAACGAAAATAGACAGTCTACTGAAAGTACGAAGGATACATTTAATTCCGAAATAGCGACGCACAGTGGAGATTCGATAAGCAGACCTTTTTATGACTCACAGAATATCCAAATGGATACACAAAACGTGACAATTACAGGTACGTCATCAAACAGCACAGAGAATAGAGCTGGTAATATTGGCTTGGAGCAAATGATGGCACGATTGCTACAACAAAGTAATGAAAATTCCAAACAACTTAGTGAACAGGTCAGACAACAGAGTGAAGATAACAAACAAGATAACGAAAAACTCAAACAATACTTAAATGAAAAATTAGACAACAATTCCAGACAGCTTAGCGAGCAGTTTGCAGCCATTGCCGTGCAGTGTCATGACACTAAGGAACAGTTACGCGAGGAAATTGAGGCTTGTTCAAGAAAAAGTAGCGAAGAAATTAGATCTGTTGCTCAAGAATTACGGGATATGCAAACAGCTACAACAGAAACACTTAGAGAGGAAATTAGCGCAGTCGGTAAACAATGCTCTGAAAAGGCTACACAATTACGCGACGAGTTTAAAGCAATGACAGCAGAACTTTCGCGTACAATGGATGAAAAGATTGACGCGAAATTCGACCAACACAACACTCAGATTGACGAACGCTTTAATCACCACATAGAAAACAGTAATACGCGTTTCCGTAAATTTATTCAGGATCAAAATAAGGTAAAACGTCAAGTCATGGAAACAATCACTGCTCAGAGACAAGAAGACAAACGTAAAATGTTCGCGAAAGCGAAGACATATGTAGACAACAATATTGCCACAGTGTCTGGCGAAATTAATTCCATCAAACAGTCGAACACAGAATTATGTGACGAAATTTCTGATCTTAAATTAAAAACAGACACATACACAACCGATTTTCAAACAGTGACCGACAGACTCGAACAATTAGAATTAACACAGGATTCCGATGTCGTCAAAACTGACGTTAAAAAACTGAACGAAACAACACGTAAGTTACAAAAACAGATTAATGCTTCTGACAGTAAAAACGATGATCAGGCAAAAATACTGACTGAAAAATGTGATGAATTGGCCAGTCGTATTGACGCTATTGAAAGTAATAATGACAGCAAATCAGACGATACTGCACCGGTTTCATTTAACCAAACACCTGAATTTCAAAATTTGCAGCAGACAATTAATGAGATCGACTCGTCTAACAACACGTTGCGTAGAAAATTGTCGAGTTTACAGCAAGAAGTAACAGAGATGAAAAATATTTCAGTTAATAACACATCACAGCAGGCGCCACTTTTCGAACATTTGCCAGACTCACGCAGCGCGTATAATTTGGGTAATCTACAGAGAGTACGGGACTTAGATTCCAAACAACCACAGTTCAACAGATTCTCTTACAATCCTGAATCTGTTCCATGACATAGAGACGATAACTTTGATTACAAACATTTTCTGTCAGTGAGAAAATTTAAAGTGTTTAAGAATGACAGAACACAGATCCACCCACTGGATTGGATACAACAGTTTAGTTTTGGTTTTCCACCGACTTGGCCTGTAACGCACAAACTTGAATTTATTTGTAGTTTTTTGGAAGGCGAGCCGGCAACTCGTATGAGACCGATCGCGAGGCAATGTTACTCGGTAGAAGAATTCCAGAATGCTTTTCTGTCAGCGTACTGGTCGAAGACGACACAGCGCGGAATTAAAGATCAGTTAATTAGCTTACCAAATTATGAGAACACAAATTTTCCCAGCGTCACGCAATTTTTCGAGCATATGGTCCAACAGAACCAGTACCTAAGTGAACCGTACAGTGAATCTGCACTTATACAATTATGCATTCCTAAATTACCACGATCATTAAGAGTGTCACTTCTAACGGGTCAGCAAAAAGAAAACATTTCGGCATTCAGAGATCTGTTACAGCTCTTGGAAGTACAGCAATCTGATTATTCCTTTGTAAACAAAAATTTTTCATATAATAATCATGGCCAACAAACTTACAGTAATTACGATCAGTCACGTAATTTCAATAGCAAAGGTAATAGACGCTTTAGGAGTGACAATCACGAAAACTTTAATAACAGACAAGATTCTAATTATCAATATCGTCAGAATTTTCAGCAACAGGAGACACATTTTAGTAACAATAGAGGTTTTTCACAACAACTGCAACAAAACCAGCCGGTTAGAATACCTAACCAACAATGGAATGCACAAGGTCAACCAGGCTTTAATGTTTCGCCGCGTGCACGTATAGTCCCTGATACAACAAATAGTAACGCACGGCAGCAAGGAAATAATTATGTACAGAGAAGACAGTATTACAATTCCTATCGCAGTGCACCGTATGGGAATGACTTTCACGACAGACGTAAAAACAATGAGCATAATTACCAACATACGTTTAATAACAGTCGGTCTTACCAGCAACAAAGTAATCAACAAGAACATATTCTCATGAATGAACCCGACAGTAGGTATCATCGAGAGCGTAACACGTCTGGAAGAAATAATAGAACAGTTCAAATAGTCGAAATGCCACAGAATCGTCCTGAAAATAATAACACGTCAGATAGAATATGACTAGATACTGTACAGGCCACATCTTCCAGTAACACAAGCACTACTTTAGAAACGCAGAATATTGTTCACGAAAATGTAATTACTTTTGACGACATCAGAGACACTCTTTTACAGGAAAAACCAGTTGTTCAGAAAACCATTTCACACCCTGTCATCGAAATTAAAATTGGTTCATCGAAATTTTCAGCAATAATCGATTCTGGCTCACCTATGTCAGTTATTAATGAAGAAACTTTCAACAAGTGTAATAAAGAGAATACGTATCCTACATTACCACTAGGCAAAACGAAAGTAAAAGGAGCAGTCTCGAGTAAAGGAGTAGACGTTAAATTACAGACACATTTATCATTTTGTATTGCAGGTCACACATTTCACTCTAATTTTTGGATTGTTCCTTTATTGACAACAGACGTTATTTTAGGTACTAATTTTCTCGTACAACACGACGCAGTGGTTGATTTTCAGAATTCCTATTTAATGCTAAAGGATGAAGATGTACAATTGGCTTTAGAATTTCAGCACTCACTATCTGCGGAAGAACAAACAATTAATTGCACAGAGGTCATTTCCGTATCACGTGGCATAGACTGTAATTCCACATTGTTCACGGATACGTACGTACATAACTATAACACCCCAGACGAAGCTGACTATGAGGTAATGCAGATGATTTCTGATAAGGTTAAACAGAGTTGTGCAAATACAGACGACGAACACACGCAACTACACAAAATTCTTTTTCAGCAAGCTCCCGTTTTTGACAACATTCCTGGTACTATGTCCGGTTTTATGTATGAATTTCAAGTCAAACCGCATGATACATTTAAAGCAAAGCATTATCCCATTCCGTATATTCACAGAGAACAAGTTAAAAAAGAATTGCAGGATATGCTTGACCAAGGAATTATTGAACCAGCAGTTAGTCCATACATAAACCCGCTGCATATTGTTAAGAAAAAAGATGGCTCACTTCGCCTTGTACTTGATTCGCGTCACATCAATGACATAATTATTAATGAAACAGATCGACCACAGACACTAGAGGAACTTTTACAGAAATTTCACGGTACTGCTATTTATTCTACATTAGATTTGAAATCGGAGTTTTGGCAAATTCAGCTTCATCCGAATTGCAGAAAGTATACAGCTTTTCTCTGTTTTGGTGCCTGTTATCAATTTCGTAAATTACCATTCGGTTTAACTATTTCATCTGCAGCTTTTATTCGCGGTTTGAACACAATACTTCCGACAGAACTTAAGGACAGAATTACGACGTACGTAGATGACATTCTTATCGCAGAAGCTACCTGGTCTGAACACAATATGATTTTAGAACGACTGTTGCAAACTTTTCATGCACAAGGACTTACAGTTAATCTTAGTAAATCGCACTTTGGCAAAACTTCTATAAAATTTCTTGGACACGTAATTTCAGCAGAAGGCATTGCGCCTGATCCGGAAAAACTTCAAGCTCTACGTGACATTACGGTTCCTACGACAAAGAAACAATTACGCAGCTTTTTGGGCTTAATTAACTTTTTTCGTAAATTTATTCATCACTCTGCTTTAGACACACCTAGATTATGTCAACTGACAGGTAAAAACAGTATTTGGTCTTGGGATAAGCAAGCACATTCTGAATTTGTGAACCCGAGAGAAGCCTTGTTGAATGCTCCACTTTTATCGCACCCAGATCTTACCAGAAATTTTTCCATTGCCACCGACAGTTCCAACACAGCTTTAGGCGTACATATTTTTCAGGAAACTGAAGAAGGTGGCTCTACAGTAATCAAAAAGATCGCATCTGCAAGCCGCATTTTGTCACCTGCTGAACGAAATTATTCCGTTACAGAACTGGAAACATTATGTGTTATATGGGCTTTTACGAGATTTAGGCATTTTCTTTATGGAAGACACACTACCGTTTACACAGACCACAGAGCGATACAATTTTTACTTTCAGCTAAATTCACTCACGACAGATTAAGCAGATGGAAGCTTTATTTACAGGAATTTAATTTTACAATAGTTCACATTCCCGGCACACAAAATGTTATAGCAGACGCACTATCTCGTTCTCTCAGCAACAATCAGCAAGACGTCGCAACCAACTTCTGCAAAGCAAATTTCAGCGTCATGTACATTCAGCAAGTTGCATTTGAAAATTTTGTTTCGTCGTCATTACAGGACATAGCAAAAGAGCAGAATAAAGACAATGTGTGGAAAGAAATTAAACACCTTTGGCAAGATAAGAATAATGTTACGATTAGACACCATTACACTGTACGCAATAACATTCTATTTCGGCGCTCTCACCCTGACAGCAACAATTGGTTATTATGCATTCCCGACGAACTTGTTAACAAACTAATCTGGTACACTCATTTAAGTTACGCACATTACGGAGCACGAAAATGTTTTCTTATACTGAGACAGAACCGTTATTTTACCAACATGGAAAAACGTATACGACGAGTTTTAGCGTCTTGTAAAATTTGCCAGAAAGCTAAGTCAGACACAACTTCACATATTCCTCCATTATATCCGATTGTACCTGTTAAATTAAGACATATGGCCGCAGTAGACATTTTTGGTCCGATTCCTAGAACTAATAGAGGTTTTTGCTACATTTTTGTCGCTGTTGAACTAACTTCAAAATTTGTTACTTTCACTCCGTTACGTAAAGCTACTGCTAAAACTGTTTCAAAAGCATTTGTAAAACATTTTCTATTTCATGTAGGGCATGTGATGAAAGTAATTTCCGACAATGGACCACAGTTTCGATCTGCAATATGGACACGTATGTTACGAGCTAGAAACATTTCTCCGATCTATATATCCAAGTACCATGCTTCTTCGAACCCTCGTGAACGATTAATGAAAGAAATTGGTAAGCTGTGCCGAATATACTGCCACAAAAGACATATTGATTGGGATACACACATACTCTCATTCCAAGATGTAATCAATTCCATTCCAAATGAATCCACTATGTTATCTCCGTCTGTTATACTGAAAAACGTTGAACCACCAAACAAAATTAAAGAATTAGTAAACTTCCCTACCTGTCGTCGACTACGACACCGTGAAATAATTGACATTGCGCTGAACAACATCAAACGTGCCGCAGAGCGCCGGAGAAGACAGCAAAAACAGGTTTGTACACGCCGAGACTTTCACGTTGGACAGAAGATATTAGTACGTACACACTATTTATCCAGCAGAATAAAAGGTAAGTGCAGTAAATTTGAACTTCTATACGCAGGTCCATATCGGATTCGGAGCATTCCTCACCCCAATGTTGTACACGTCGAAACTTTGAGAACGAAAAAAAGTAAAGGCAATCACCACGTCTCCAACATCAAACCCTTTATTGAATAAACATACTTTATGATTTATCGCACAGTAATGCGGTTTCCTAATTTTTTATGATCACGTACGCAATTGTATTCACATAAACACTTACTAATGATTATCGTATTTTGTCTTGGCAAGTGCCTGGCAAGGTAAGGTTAGCAGGTCGCTCTTCTTGTCGTTACACATCAGACTGTGCATATTTTTCCAGTTGAACTTATACATTTTTATGACCACTTATGCAATTATATGATTACCTACTGATGAGTGTCGTGTTTTTTCTTGGCAAGTGCCTGGCAAGGTAAGGTTAGCAGGTCGCTTTTTTATCGTTACATATCAGACCGTGCACATTTTCCATTTTTTTGTGTGTATGATTATTTTCCTGTTTTGCTTGTATGCACTGTGAAATAGTTGAGGTATAACACACCAGTTGACTTTGACATTTTTGCCCTATGATATTTCAACATCGTGACTATTTTACATTTTTTTTTGCTGCTGCATTGTGATATTCCGTGTACATTTTTTGCCTTTGAACACTGTCTATACTTTTGACATATTACGTTTTCTGTCATGTTATGCTGTATGCTTAATTCTGTTACCGTTAATCAGTAATTACTTAGTGGGTATATGATTTGAATGCAAGACATTAATCTTTGTTCATCATTTTCAGAAAGAAATAACGTGTAAAGGAAATAAATTAAACAGAAATGGGAATTTCACGTACGGAATAGACGAAAGAGGATACAAAAACTTTATGAGGAAGAGTAAATGGATCAGAATTAACAAGGATTAACAAGAATATACAATACACATCGCTGAATAGCAGTCTTAACTAATTTTTTCTTTCAGAATACGAAGCGATTGAAGCAGGCTGTCAGACAGAACTACACATTTTAGTTTTAGTGATGAAATATGATAGAGATAAGGAATAGTTGTATACTGAATAATGAAGCGATCTTTTTTTTTTGCAGATGATAGTGAGTGATGATGAATAATGATGAAGAATATGCTACTATGGATAATGAAGTTTTTCTTTACAGGTGATGATGATGATGGAGTTATGGATAATGAAGTGATGAATTATGAAGTTTTTTTCTTTACAGATGAGGATGATGTTGAAGTTTATGTATTTATGCTATGTAGTTATTTAAGTATTTGTTGCAGTTTGCTTTGACAGCAGGTGTTATATTGCATAGTAGGATGACTGAAGGTTTTGGAAAGGACAGCTATGGAACATATTTTTTATACACATTTCACTACCTGTTAATTCGAAGTTCACTACTTTTCAGCATAGTATGCGTTTCTTCTTTCAGTTCAATAATCCATTTTGTATTTTTTCCAGCAGAAGCTTTTCATGATACTTACTAAACCTGTTACTTATTATACCTGTTCTAGCACTTACATTTTTTTTACCCATTTGTGTCTATCATTTATAAATGTGATCACATATACTGCCTTGTTTCATAACCTTGCTACAGCTGACTCATGACGAATGACGTTACACATTTTTCATTTACAGGAACAACCCAGTACCAATTTCTTTCTTTTTTTCTCTTCTTGCTTTCTCTTATAATTACCAAAAGCAATGCATTGCTAACACAAAAAAAAAAAAAATAATGTATTACCAGTCCCGAATAATGCTTGGTAACTGGGAAATAACTGCACTGTTTATTGTAATGAGACTACTTATAATGTGTATGATTATTAATGCTATGACTGTAATTAACTGATCTTGAATAATGACTTCGAGATTTCTAAGTAATACTGATTATTAATGCAATGACTGTAATTAACTGATTTTTTATAATGAATTAAGAGATTTCTGAATAATACTGAATGATAAAAAAATGTTGTACTATTCAATATTTGCTGGCCACTGAGTGCCAGGTGCCAATAATTAGTGTAATGTTTTGTACTATTCAATATCTGCTGGCCACTGAGTGCCAAATGCCAATAATTAGTGTAATGTTTTGTACTATTCAGTACTTGCTGGCCACTGAGTGCCAATAATTAACATTATTCTGTCATACTAAATATGCTTTGTAACTGGCCAAGGACTGCCACTGTTTATTGTAATACGATTACCCATGATGCCAATAATTTAATTTTGTGAACATTTCTCTGTAATACTACATTCATGGTACAGAAATGTTCAATAGTGGGCTATGAATGCCGCAAACTACTAAGATAATTACTTGTATGTGTCCTAATGTCCTTCACTTTCTGAGCTAAACACCCTGAATTACTGTAATATCCATTTGCCCTGTCCATCCTCATGATCATGGAGCACTATATTTGGTTTTGCACTAATTCTACGTTGGTGTGCCTTGTAAGAGCGTGGTGTTGACACGACATGCTGTCCACCACCGTGAGCGATGAAGACGTTATTATGGTCCCACTGTTTGGTGTACCTGATATACTGCCAAAATGAAAACTGGGAATATTACTACGACATTTCAGTGTCTTGGATACGCTGAGAAATACTTCTGGGAAAAGAACAGCAAATGGTCTCAGTTGGTGTTGTATTTCTGTGGAAAGTGTGGTTCGGCTGTTTTCACATGTATTTAATGATACTTCCTGTCTCTTGATAACTTCCTAATGCATGAAACTCAAAAATGTAACAACTGTTTCCTGAATTAAGTAGACAATAAGTAGAAACAAACATTATCCTTAAGACGCATGTGATTGCATTCTTACCCCTCGAGGCGCTAGTATCGCTCTAGCTGTCAAATGGCAAGGCAGTGCGGCCATAAAATCTAGAGCTGTTCCTAAAATATCGTTATCTTTTCCTAAATATATCGATTTTCAATGACATGAAATTGAACGCCGATACATCGATATATTTATATCAAAACGGCAATATCGAGTGCTGATATTTTTATTTTATATTCTTTTTTTCTATTACATTTCCATTATTTATTTTTATTGTTTTCTTTTAATTTATTTTATTTATTATTATTTGTATGTCTATTATAATCTCTTTTTGCAATTTTCGGTAAATATTTGAAGCTTTTTTTTTTAGAACATAATTTAACTTTCTCTGTGTGAATGAGTCATTTATGTCCCAGTGAATCACATTTTTGTCGAAGTAATTAAACTTACGACATCTTATCTACTAAATTTTAGTGTAGATATCACAGTCACAGTAACTCTGTTAGTGTAATTTACATACTAAGGTGTCTGTTTCTGTCGCAACGTTTTTCTTAGCAAGTAGTAAAAGTTTGCATATGACCATCAGCAGAATAGAAGGAAATCACAGTGTACTGTAACTAGCTTAACATGCATTTTGCACCTTAGCATACGGCAACGGCACAGTTTCTTTTTAAATGATAAAGAGCGGCACCACTTCTTCGTAAAAGGCACTCCGGTTGATAGTCGAGAACAAAGTCGTTACACTTTCGGGAAAGAAGTAAACGCCCTTGTGCTGATTCTGGTTTGCAGCAGCGACCTAGCGGCAATGACCTCACAGTTGCGCCGTGAGTCCTGTGTATCAGAGGGTGTGGCTTGAGCCCCCTGCTGTCTTCTGCAGGCCTGGCTGTCCAGAGTTGAAGGCGACGCCGGGCTGCCTGGTTGTGTAGTTCCAGCCTCGCCCTCAAACGAACATTATGTTAATGGGCCGAAGTTCTCCACTCATCAAATTATGTTCCATTACCGAACACGCTCTGCTCCAGATATATTCAAGCAACACAAATATTTTAATATACATTTTGTAAAGTCACAAATGGATAGGAAAATGATTACTTGTCGATTACTAAACGAAGACCATCTTTTACATACATTGCGAGGCACAGAGTTTTACTTTATCTGTGCCTGACAAAATTTTTTTTTTTTTTCTTTATTGTAATTTGGACACCCCATACAAGGTGGGCTGGCAGCGGAACAGTGTACTCCGCTCTTCAGCCATAAGCAGTACAATAAAAAAGAAAGGGAGACAGACAAGTAACAGAATGGCGGTTTAAAAAACAGGAGATACAATAGTTAAAAAACATGAAGCCGTTCACACTTGACGAAACAAACAAGAAAAACCGTCGGCACTGGGCACAAACACTGACGAGGTAGATGACACACGTGAACGAAGGAGCGTGGACGGCGAAAAAACACTGAGGCACAGACACGACGGCACAGACACTAAAACGAGGGCGAAGATCTCCGGCGCGCGAAAGTTCACGAGGCGTGTGCGAGTCCGGGGACCTGCCAAGAGAGGAGGAGGAGGAGGAGGAGGGGGAGTGGGAAAGGGGAGAGCAGGGACGCCACGGGCAGGGGAAAAAGGGGGGAGAGAGGAAGGGGGAGGGGAAGCCCGGAAGAAGAGGGGGGAGGGAGGGGATGGGGGAAAAGGAAAGAGAAGGGAAGGGAAGAGAAAGGAGGGAGGGTGCCGAAGGGAAAGGACACCAGGAGGGAGGGGGGGCAGGGTCAAAGTTGATAGGAGGGGTAGATGGAGGGGACGAGGACATCATCAGGGAGAGGGAGCTGGCGGAAACCACCTTGGGAGAGGGTAAGGAAGGTGGAGAGATGGAGACCGGGTGGGACGTGGGAGTACAGGCGCGGCAGCGGGCGGGGGTGGGAGAGGACCGGGGAGACGAGCGGGTGAGGTGGATCGAGTTTACGGGAGGTGTAGAGGATTCGTATCCTTTCGAGGAAGAGGAGGAGGTGGGGGAAGGGGATAAGGTCATACAGGATCCGCGTGGGGGAAGGGAGACGGATGCGATAGGCAAAGCGGAGAGCATGGCGTTCAAGGATTTGGAGGGATTTATAAAAGGAAGGGGGGGCGGAGATCCAGGCGGGATGGGCGTAACAGAGGATAGGGCGGATGAGGGACTTATAGGTGTGGAGGATGGTGGAGGGGTCCAGACCCCACGTTCAGCCGGAAAGGAGCTTGAGGAGACGGAGTCGGGAACGTGCCTTGGCTTGGATTGTCTGGAGATGGGGAGTCCAGGAGAGGCGACGGTCGAGGGTGACGCCAAGGTACTTAAGGGTGGAGGTGAGAGCGATGGGACGGCCATAAACGGTGAGATAGAAATCAAGGAGGCGGAAGGAGGGAGTGGTTTTGCCTACAATGATCGCCTGGGTTTTGGAAGGATTGACCTTGAGCAACCACTGGTTCCACCAAGCGGTGAACCGGTCAAGATGGGATTGGAGAAGGTGTTGGGAGCGTCGCAGGGTGGGGGCAAGGGCAAGGAAGGCGGTGTCATCGGCAAACTGGAGAAGGTGGACGGGGGGTGACGGCGGCGGCATGTCCGCCGTGTACAACAAGTACAGAAGGGGGGAGAGGACGGAGCCTTGGGGCACACCGGCGGAGGGGAAAAAGGTGTAGGAATCGGAGTTATGGATGGTGACATGGGAAGGACGGCGGGAGAGAAAGGAACCGATCAGACGAACGTAGTTAATGGGAAGGGCGAAGGTTTGGAGCTTGAAGAGGAGACCGGAATGCCATACGCGGTCATATGCGCGTTCGAGGTCAAGAGAGAGGAAGATTGCGGAGCGACGTGAATTGAGCTGTTCGGAAAGGAGATGAGTGAGGTGAAGGAGAAGATCGTCGGAAGAGAAGGACGGCCGAAAGCCACACTGGGTAACGGGGAGGAGGCGGTGCTGGCGGAGATGCTGGTGGATGCGGCGGGTGAGGATAGATTCCAGGACCTTGCTGAAGACCGAGGTAAGGCTGATGGGACGGTAGGAGGAGACGGTGGACGGCGGTTTGCCAGGTTTGAGGAACATGAGGATACGGGAGGTTTTCCACAGGTCGGGGTAGTACCCGGTGGACAGGACTACATTGTAGAGCCTGGCCAGGGTGGAGAGAAAAGAGACAGGAGCTTCTCGAAGGTGACGGTAGGTGACACGATCGTGACCAGGAGCGGTGTTGCGTTTGGTGCGGAGTGTATTGATGAGATCCTGTGTGGTGATGGGGGCATTAAGGTCCGTGTGTGGAATGTTGTCCAAGTACTGGAAACCAGGAGCGAGGGGAGGGACAGAGGTGTCAGTTCGATCGCGGATATCTGGGAAGAGGGAGTAATCGAACTGGGGATCATCAGGGATGGAAAACACATCGGACAGGTAGGAGGCAAAGTGATTGGCCTTACTAAGGGCGTCAGGGAAGGGGTGATCATCGTGGAGAAGAGGATAGTAGGGGGAGGGTTTAGTTCCGGTAAGGCGACGGAAGGCGGTCCAGAACTTGGACGAGTTTATAGGGAGGGTAGCAGTTAAACGGGTGCATGTCTGTCGCCAGTCCCGGCGTTTCTTGGCCGCGAGCAAATTTCGAATGTGTCGCTGTAGTTGCCGGTGGCGTCGTAGGGTGTCCGGGTCACGTGTGCGGAGGAAGGCACGGTAGAGACGACGGGATTCACGGAGGAGGAGGACGGCCTGTGGTGGTAAGGTAGGATGGTGGGGGTGGATGGCAACAGTAGGGACGTGGGCCTCCACGGCCTCAGACAAGGTCTGCTGGAGAAAGGAGGCGGCATGGGTGACATCATCGGGACGGCGGTAGGCGAGAGGGTGGCTATCGACCTGAGTGGAGAGGGTATCCCGGTAGGCATTCCAGTTGGCACGGGAATAGTCATGGATGTACTTAGGGGGAGGGTCATGACGAGGGTCGGGGCGGGGGCGACGGCCGTCTGAAACGGTGAGGAGGACAGGGAGATGGTCGCTACCAATAGGCTCCAGGACATCCACCGTAATGCGACCAAGGAGGTTGGGGGAGGAGAGGATAACATCGGGAGTGGAGTTGGAGTCGGGACGAGTGTGCTGGGGGATGGGGATGAGGTCGCCTTGAAGGGAGGAGAGGAACCGATGCCACCGCCGTAACTGGGCAGCGGAGCGACTATGGATGTTGAGGTCGGTGGCGATCACATAGGAGGAGAAGGTACGGTCGATGTGGGAGAGGAAGTCGAAAGGAAGAGGGGCGTTGGGGCGGACATAGATGGAGGCACAGGTAATGGTAAGGCCGGGGAAGAAGAGACTAAGGATCAGGTGTTCGGTGGGGTCGGGAAGGAGAGGCTGGAGCCGAACGGGGATCTGGCGGTGGTGGCCAATGGCAACTCCGCCACGCGCAACTGGGAGGGGATTATCGGAGCAGTGGAGGAGATAGGGGGAGGTGTGGATGGAGTGGTGGGGTTGGAGGAAGGTTTCATTGAGGAGGAAGGCATCCACACGGTGGGTAGCAAGGGTGTGCAGGAAGAGGTTCTTGTTGGCGGGAAGGGAGCGGATATTGTTGAAAAGGATACGATGCTGTCGCGCCATGATAAGGACTTATACGAGGGTGTCAAGGCGGGAGAAGGTGAAATGGGCCTGGTTATTGGAAAAGATGGCGTACATTTTAAGGTGGAATATGGAACGGGCGGCGAGGGAGATCTGTTGTAAGGTGTGGGGGCGCTGAAAGGGATGGACGTTTTGGAGGACAATGGTGAGGAACCTGATGATGTCCTCAGCAGTGGGGGGGGGGGACGAAGGGAATTGCCAGGAGGGGTGGGGGCGTCCAGGGGACGGACAGGTACGGTGAGTTCAGGAGTGGTGGGAGGGGGTCGGGCTTTACACTTTTGGGAGTAGGTGGGGTGGGGGAGGCTGCAGGTATTACAGGAGGGAGGGGATTGGAGGTTGGGGCACTGCCGGAGGAAGTGCGCTTGCCGACAATGCGGGCAGGTGGGGGCCTCGCGGCACTCTGCTGTTGGATGTGCATTGTAGCGCAGACATCTCTGGCAGCGCAGGGATTGAGGGGGGGAACAGGAGGGGTCGACCTTGTACCGTTGATTGAAGAGGAGGGCACCCTCCTTCAGGAGACGGTCAATGGAGGGGGCGTCCTCAGAGAAAACCCGCATAAGGCGGGTGGGGCCGGTCGCGTTGAAAATGCGGCGGACCGCCCGCACCTCCAGGGTGGGATGGGCCTTCAGCTCCGCCAGCACCTCCTCCTCCGTGATCGACGGGCTAAGCCGAGTGATCACGGCGGTGAGGGTCGGCGGGCGACGCGGGGGTTGGAGTTGGCGGGTAGGAGATGGGGAGGGAGCAGGGGTGAGGGAGGCGTGAGGACCAAAACGGGTGATGGGGAGGCGGGAGAGGATGTCAGTATGGAGGGTTGGGCTGGGGGAGGAGATAAGAACAGAATCCCGTCTGGGAGTAAGGAGAGAGATGGGGGCGCCAGGGAAATGTTGGCGGAGGAGGAGGGAGAGATTCCGGGCCTCGAGGAAGGAAGGATCGGGACGGGACGGGAGATATTTGTAGAGACCGGGTGGGGAGGAGGAGGAGGAGGAGGAGGAGGGAGCGGGGCCTGGTGGGGAGACGTCCATGCCATTTTGGGGTGGGGATGGCGGGCGGGGTGGAGCCTTTTTAGGAGCAGAGGAAGTGGAGGCGCCACTAGGGCGTTTGACAGCGGCAGATGGGCGGGTGGTGACAGGAGGGACGGGAACGATGGGGAGGTGGTGGGAAGGGACAGGTCCCGGCACGGACGCAGCAGTCGGCGCCGGAGATAGTGACTGTGACGGTGCAGGCGAATGTGGCAGTGATGGTGATGGTGACGATGATGACGGTGGTGGCGGTGGCGGCAGTGATGGCGATGGCGATGGCGATGGCGACGGGGAGAGCTGGGCGTGGGCAGTGGCCCGACGGGCCACCACCCTAGCCGGAGCTGCAGTGACAGGCTGGGGGAGTGGGGGGAAAGGATCAGAACGAGAGGAAGAGGCGGGAGAGGGGGCGACAAAGAGCGAGGGCGAAGGGATAGAGAGGAGGGGGGGGATGGAAGGAGGGGGGTGGGACTGGGCACACCAAGTGATAGTGGTGGAGGCGGCGGAAGGGGACGTATACACGATGGCGGTGGTGGTAGTAGTGACGGTGGTGGTGGGGGCGGACATGACGACAAGAAGAAGAAGGAAAAACACAGCACTAAAAGGACAGGACACACACTGGGAGACGACGGCGACGGCGACGGCGACGGCGACGGCGACGGCGAGAGGCAGGGACGCTGCTGCCGCGGACGGGGCCGGGGCGGCGGCGGCGGCGGCGGCTGCTGCTGCTGCTGCTGCTGCTGGCTGGACTGCTGCTGGCTGGACTGCTGCTGCCACCGGAGGGCGGGCTGGCTGGCTGGCTGGCTGGCTGGCTGGCAGGCTGGCTGGCTGCGGGACCACTGCTGCAGGCCGGGACCGGGAACTGCTGCTGGCTGGCTGGCTGGCTGGCACCTGGAACCCCTAGCACTTCGATTAGCGCGAAAATGGCACTATCGAAGGGCGGTAACCTTGCGGTGTACCGCCGGAGATGACAAAATTTGATTTTAAAGTGTTTATATACACTGAGTACGAACAATTATTACAGTTACTGTAAACTCTATAGCATTTGTCACAAACCATGAGAACGAGTATTAAACATTCTTGGAAGAATTATTGTAAATCTTCGTTCATTTACATCAACGTCATTACAGAACAAAGTATATACAGTTGTTGAGATCAGCGTTACTTCAGATATCATCCGACAAGACGTCAAAATTGGAAATAAATGCGACTGCCAGCTGTCTGTTGCTACTGGTCGGCGGACGGCGCCCCACACAGCTGTTGCGGGGCGTCGCCAAGAGATGGCAGAGCGGTAGCCGGTCCTTTGCTCACAGCAGCACGTGTTGGTTACCTAAATAGTACTAACACCTTCTAACAATACCACCACTTGCAAAGTAGGTTAGAAATCAGATTAATAATGTTGCTCACGCAGCATATGTTTGCTTTATCAGGCAACAACAAAGTTATTGACTGTGGATGGTATCGTCATAATGGAAATAATGAAGTCACTGTAGAAAAGTCATTAATTTTGGCACTTATCTTGAATGGATTCCCACGTAGATTTCGTCGAAGTTGTTATGGCTCATCTTGTTGATTATAGGGTGATTCCACTTTGACTGCTAGAAGGTACAGATCTGTATTTTAGCAATATTTGAAGACCTAACAAATGAGTTTTTCAGGAAATTCCTAATGATCAAATAATCCCAGATCAGAATAATGGTACGGTAGAAATAATTTTTTACTTGGTGTTCACGATCCACATTTCTAATATACTTCTTGTAAATACACATATACTTCTTCTTAATTGTCACATCATCAAGAAAACAGTTTTGTATAAATCTTCATTTTTTTAATTTCCACTTGAACCAAACACAAGACTTGACTGCTCTTTTACAAAGCGAAATAACACCTTAACTTCTGCAAAGTGAAACAAAGACTGCTCTGTGTGCAAGTAAGTCAAAGATTATGACAGTCTCACAGAAATGAATACACGCAAGAACCATATCACTGTAATATACCGATACATCGGAGTATCTATACATTAATGTACCAAATGTAAATATTGTCACAAAAATATGTCAGTTACTTCGCGGAAAAGTAGTACGATATTACTGGTATCGAGAACTGGGGTTGGAATGCCGTATTGGTCGCGTAAATAATGAACCATTACAACCTGTATGCAAGAATGTAGACCTCTTGGCTGATACCTTGGTTGCCCAGTAAGGGGCAGGCCGATGGCACATAAACCACTGTTCTGTCAAAGTTCAAGCTAGTTAAAACATATTTTAAATTACATAAAAACAGATGGCTATGAAAGATGATTGTTCTTTTAATGCATACCCTACCCTGAAACAACGTCCATATCATCCCTGGCTCTATGTGGAACATACACGTTCTGACGATGTTCACATTGAAGTTTGACAGTCTTTCTCACCTTCTCCAAATGTTTCTGGAATTCAGTTTCCACCCTTTTCATAACACAAGACTTATTTCTAGCATTATCACACTTCCAGCGCATTTGACATTTCTCAATCCTTTCACTAAATTTGTAGAAGCTCTCTGTTCATCTAAAAAATCTTCGACTGTGGGCCACTAAATACACCCTTCGGAAAACGATGTTTCTTCTTTCCATCTGCAATCGGCATCCATTGACAAAGAATCTCTCTACAGTTATTCTTCAGAGAAGAAAAATAAGCCACATCTAAAGACTGCATAAGACTAGTAGCTTTCGGGGGAATGCAAATGAAATTTATGTTGTTTCCCTCACACAGCCCCATTGTTTTTATTAAGATGTGAGAAGAAGGATTATCTCTAATAATTACTCTCTGTCCTCCTTTCTCTGAGGCAAACAGGAGGAAGTTAGTCTGAAACCAACTGTCAAACACACTCTGTTCTAGCATCTCACTCTAATGTGTTCATTTTCATTCCAGAAGGCGAACTGTGAATACAGTCAGTCCATTTTGGCTTACCTTTATCAATAAGATAAGGGGGAAGGAATTCTCGTGCTGCCTTCCCAAACAATATGAGAGTGATGCACGGTTCTGAGGTGTCCTCAGTTTACTCAGTGCGTCGACATGTCCGACGAAACAAGGGCTTTCTTTCGCAGGTATGTCACGAAACCCAGTTTCATCAAAACTGAAAACATTTCAAAAGGAACGCCTTCAACATTGGCTTTGTATTTTTCTAAAAAGACATTGATGACATTCTCATTTACATCAGCAGCCTTCCTTGAAATACAGTCTGTAAATTTGTGAGACAGTTCAGAATTATTTCCCTAGAAACTACCTTTCCCCAGTCTCCTCCAAGCATATTATCAGCAAGGCAGTACACTTTTCTCCTGCAGGTATCAGGATATGATTTAACTATGCAACTCAAGTCAGAGACTGGTATTGGAAGACCCACGTCACTGACACTGATACAGTGATCAACAAACGATCTTTCTCCAATTTCGGTAAGAATGGTGGGCCTTCCAGCCTTGCAATTGCTCTTCCTTCTGAATTTGGTCGCAAATGGTCTGTCTTGGAATGTCATGTCTCGTTGCTTCCCTGTGTCCAATTTGTCCAGTCGTAATTTCCTCTACTATCTTTTTCAGAATTTTCATTCGAGTAACGGGTTTCCTGTCATATCGCCAAGTACCCGGGTTTGAACTTTTTTGCCATCCCGTGGCCTTTAGAAGAAAAACATAGTAAGCCTACAGTACTATTTAAATTCGTAGCTAACTAGAGTCTTAGAATGAATATTTCGGTTTATTTACTATTGAACGTACAGTAATTTTTGAATAATTTGCAAGAGTGTAGAACGATCCTGCTTCGTTCTGCATAAGTCTCTAGCGTTTTTCTCGGTAACTGCGCTGCCTCCAGAACTGGTTGAAAGATGTTAGTTCCACTAATAGTGTACAGCGATATTGTGGTCGACATTGGGCGTAGATTTAAAACACTTTAATTACACTTTCACTGAAAATTGTTCACCGATATGGCCAGATATGTGTCTCAAATGCAAAGCAGAGCGCTACCTCCTACACTGGCTCATAGATTATTAAATTGTCCTGGTGTTAGTAATCACAGAATACGGTCCTGTGGTTGAAACAGTTCAAAAATGGTTCAAATGGCTCTAAGCACTATGGGACTTAACATCTGAGGTCATCAGTCCCCTAGACTTAGAAGTACTTAAATGTAACAAACCTAAGAACATCACACCCATCCATGCCCGAGGCAGGATTCGAACCGTAGCGACCGTAGCAGCAGCGCGTTCCAGGCTGGAACGCCTAGAAGGACTCGGCCACAGCGATCGGCGGAACAGTTCATATGTGACAAAAATTTAACGTATCAGTTCACCACGTCACTGCCCTCATACACATTTAAGGAACTCGGAACAATTAAGATAGTGCAAAACAATAATCAGGTCCGTCAGCACTGCCCGGCTAAGTGGTGATCGTCCGTGGGAGTCAATAATCACTGTGTAAAAAGTTCTCGCTCCGAATTAATTATTAATTATTGTCACAAAAATCACGAATTAAGCCCACGAGTGAAGACAACGAACTGTACACAATATACGCAACTATTTTATAATGTTTGTTATCGGTCTACAGCACACAGCTCACGACCAGAGACACAGTTGTTGCTCCATTTACCCTCAGCCGCAGACTGCCTGACCTCAGTTGTGCTAGGTCGATATATCGCTTCGACTGTGAGCAAAATGTTCTACACTACTCATTTTTGATGGCAGCCATCTTGCTTAAAATGTTTTATAATCCTCAAAATACTGAGCTTTCTTATTAGCTAGTTGATTAACAAATACTGCACGTCAAGTAGAACATAAAAAATTGTTAACAAAATTATAATGGGCAAGTTCAGAATGTAACAGTAATTTCGACATAATTTGTCATTGGAGTTAGCAATGGTCTAAAACTGTAATGATAATTAATTCGAAAGATAATTAGTTTCGGACAGGTTTAGATACCTTGAGGAAACGTTGCAGGTACGGACTGTTAAACGATAGTCGTTAACATGTTGAAATACACTGGTGTCCCAAATTAAAGCAACAAACAGCCGGCAGTTTGTAGAGATCGAAACTGTATCCCGAAGGCCAGAGCAGGGCCGACCGTGTGTGACGTCAGAGAGAGAGAAGACTGTCATTTGACTGTGAAGGCAACTGGGATATGACCTGGCACCATTGAAAAGTCTCTGCGTTCTGCATCGCTATAAATGTACTTAAATTACCTAATTGTTCACATGCAAGCCCTCAATTAGATTTACACTGAATATATTTTATGCTCCTAGATTTTCAAACTTCTCATTACTGCCCGTGTGAAGGTGCATGTGTACGTATTTTTCGTGTTTCCATTGGTAGCCAGTAGTATGGAACTTGCTGTATGCTGTGGTCAGTCTGGCCAACTTTGGGTGTTCAGTCAAAGGAAAGAGGCTTGTGCCTTCTGAGTCGCCTTTATCGACCGTGGGTAGGTTGGTACCGGAAGCAACCCCTTTGGTCTGTTATGGCTACCTGCGGAGATTCGTTGTTCTCGGGGGTGCTTAAGCACTTGACGCTGGGCAGTCGGTGAGTGTCGTTGGTAGCTTAACACTGAGCTTAGAGTGAGTTGTGTAAGTCTTATGGCTAGCTGAAGTAGTAGAGTGCACCTTTTATTACAGCGATACGTGCATTATATGATCCACAGTTTACACGGGATGGACCACGGTGCAATTTACCAGTTTTAATAAGTGTCTTCTGGCACTTTCTTTCTGCTACCAGAACTTTTATTGTGCAAAGGCTTCCCATCTAGTAATGCTGACATTACTTTGCAGAAGCTTTTCATAAGTGAGTAGGTGTGCATGGTTACATTCTCGTGTGAATGTTTCATTCATTACTGCAGTTTGAATGCTTTCGGTTTCACCTGTGATTTGATAAATTTACCCTTATGCTTCGCACCACATGGCGCGAACTCGAATCCCGTGTTTGTCAGTGATAATCAGTCATGTTGCCTTGAATGAATTTAGGTTTTGTTGAATTCTCTGTGTAATTAATGGATTTTAGAGAAACAAATTTCTTGCAGTTCATTTTATCTCCTTGTGCGGTGCGCATGTAATTTAACCGTTTTGTGAAAATATTGAGCCACCTGGTAAATGTGACCCTTTTTTAGATCTAGTTTTAAGCAACTGCATTTTTTTCGAAAGATTACTACTTCGGAAGGAACGAATCTCTTTCCCTGACTCTTTGGTGAAGGCGTGTTCTTTAGTATGGATCTTGCGTAAGTACGTGCATTTATTCTTTGCTCTTCCCAGAATTTTCACATATCTTCCCCTTCATGTGGTCCGTCACCATTTAACCATTTGAAACAGTATTAAATTGAACTCATGCAACGGCAACCGTTATTGCAATCTGTTTATTGTATAGTGTTTAACTTGTGTTCTTGCTTAAAATACACTGTGTTTGTACTCAATGTGTGTCCATCAACGCAGCCACCCCTTCCGAATTCGAACTCTGTACACCCAACCTGTCGTTATCAAAGCGCAGTAGTCTAGCATGCCCAATCTCTGAATTTTAATTATATTCTAAAGAATTATGTTTCAGTTTAACTAACTGCTTTCATTCGTGTGATCACGCTTTTGAGTAAATTAATTTCAGTGTTCATTTGATGAGAGTACTGACATCTTAATGATTTCTACGCAACAAGTTAAAAATTTCTTTAATTAATTGTAATTAATTTATTCCCAACTTGGTTGTGTGGCAACCCTAAATAATTTACTATAAAAGAAAATAACAGAGTGCTTATTTGCATTAGCATTCAGTGGTCCAGTAAGTTTAAAAAGCCATGCACCGCGTTTCAGTATAACCCATTTATATGGCCGGCCGCTGCCACAGGGTGAGACTACCAGAGGCAGTAATGAGAAGCAGTCAGCAGTTAGGATGTACTAACCGCACACTTCTTGTTCTCTAGCGCTCGAACAACTTCCACATTGTTCAGAGTCGAAATTTCTGGTCAATTCACAGCGTTGTTTGGCGATCTGTGTTGCTTTGTTTTATATTTTGTGCCTTATTTTTGTGAATTTTTGGGGGTTCTTTTCATGTTATTGCTGTACGGTGATCTATTGTGTGTGACTGTATGTGAAAGGTTGCGTGTGAAATTTTGAGTAAGACATTGTCTTATACTTTGGAGATGCAGGGTTTGTTAGTGTTATAGCAATCCTTTTGCAGAAGTAGGATTGTTCATGGAGACGCGTAGCGGGTCTAAGAGCGTTAGTGGTCGTAATAATTTGAATAACGTGCTTCTGTAGTGTCGGACTCCAGTAATGCCGCCGCACTCTTCAAACTTCGACAGTGAGCGGACAACATCCCCAGTTTTGCCGGACAGTCCTCGGAAAAATTTACGATGAAGTATTGAAAGCGCGGTTGAAACCAGGTTCAGCCCCACGGTTAGCACCCCTTTCGATATGGCATAACTAATGAGAACTGCAGCAGATATGCACAGATACAAAGAAAATATCCAAGGAAAATCAGAATGTTATAAGAATCCTAAAATATATGTTATCTGAGGAAAATCAAAACCTAGCAAAAAAGTCATCTGATCAAAAACTCAAAAGCATTAAAAAACTGGCGGAATAGAATGAGAATCATGCAAAAAAGTTACCCAAGCATATGGAACAACAGTTTAATAGTTTCGCAGTGAAAATTAGAGAGGATGCAGTTACCGAATTTAAAGATCATATTCAAATAGTCGATCGGCGACTTAGTGCACTGGAAGCGGGGCAGGTTCGAGTCGACGAGCAACGTAGCCTGCAGGAAGAACAGCATCTTAGTGATTTCCAAGCAGTAAGTGAGTGGTGCAGCCAGCAGCACAAGGAACTGCAAACAAGAGTCGAAAGGGTAGAGGCGCAGGTATTGGAGGTCATTAAGGTCCAGGTAGACGAGAACGCACAGGCGATCCATGTGCCAGAGGCCGAAGTGGCAAAGATAGTAGTGAAGATAGGAAACTTGTCTATCACTGACACGAGTGACAAGACTGGACCGTTTGGGGAGGGCAAGACGTCAGAAGTGCGATCTCTAACAAAACTGCAGCGAGGTCAGTATGAGATAAATGGGCAGCGTAAGGAAGTTGCAAACAACCTTTGTGAACGCCTAAAGCATTTAGAGGAACGGCTCAAGTGTGACACTGAAGCATGGGAGCGTGTAGCCAACTGATCCCGACCCTCCCCATACCTGTCACGAATGGCGAATGTTAAAAATGATTGTCGGTAGCGTTAGCTCTAATTTCTCCAATTTTTTCGTTGTTGTCATTTCGCGAAATGTTTGAGGGAGGAAGTAACGAGCCGTCCGACTCATCCCTTCTCGAAATTTCAGCAGCAAAACTCTCCGTGGTACCCAGCGCCTCTCTTGTAGCATGTGCCGCTGGAGTTTATTGGGCATCCCTGCGACGCTCTCGCGCCGACCAAACGATGACGAGACGAAACGCGCCGCTATTCGTTGGATCTCCTCTGTCTCTCCTATCAGCCCTACCCGGTAAGCGTCCCAGACTGCTGAACAGTACCCAAGGATCGATCGTGCAAGCATCTTGTAAACCACGTGTTTTGTGTATGTGTTACATTTCTTAATTCTTCTCCTTATGAGACTACTCATTGGTTTACATGGTCATTCCACATAGGGTCACTCTAGATAGTTACTCCTGGATATTTTAAGGTAGATACTGCTTCCATCAATTTGTAATCAGTAGTGTAGTTGTGCAGTAGTGGATTTCTTTTCCTATCTATGCGCAATATGTTACATTCATTGACGTTCAGGGTCAACTCACAGAGGCTGCCGCATTCATCAGTCCTCTACAGGTCATTAAGCAAATCGATACTGTCTTCTGGCGTCGCCACTCTCTTATAGACCGCCGTATCGTCCGCAAACAGTGTCGTAAAGCTTCCAACAATAACACTACCACAAGAGGACTAAAAAGCTGTTGTTCAGTATATCGTTTGCCACTTTAGTCACACATCCACACACAGGGATGCAAACCGTAACTCTATCACGACAGACAGGGGAATGAATGTTTGAAATATCGTCTGCCACAATACGTAGCCAGGGGTGCACAGTGCCCCTATTTGTGATTCACGTATCGAAGACCAGTGCGTCCTCCCCACACTTCTGGTAACTGATTTGTAGTCGACTTTCTTACCTCGCGTCTCGTATGACTTGCCCGACTAGGTTTCTCCTCCACCGGTCGCGAGCTCAAACGTTTGAGCCGTAAACAGTGCATAATACTTTGACGGTTGGGTAGTCTGAATCTTAAAATGATAGGATTCCAACTAAATTTCCAACTTTATTTGACCTACCGTAATATTAGTAAGACGTTGTCTAACGCTACTCTATCGTTAGTATCCGTGACAAGATTCCCGGTCATTAATCGTTAATTCCCGAGCACCACTAACGCCTCAAAAATGCTTCAACGATCCAAGAACCAACATGAGAACCCACGGACAAATCTAACAATTGAATCTGTCTTCATGTGGAGCTGCACACACAAGTTCACACGTTGCTGCTTTGGAAGTATCTACATCGCGACGTATTTACGAGCACCGAATATTCACCGTCACGTCTACATCTACATTCCCGTACGTACACTGCAAGCCACTGTGAAGTGCATGGCATTGGGTACTTGGCAGGGTAACAAATCTTGAATTTTTTGTCCCGTTCCGTTCGCGAACGCATTGCGTTAAGGGCGAGTGCTGAGACGTCTCCGTGCTGTGGCCGGCCTGACTCTGCCTTCAGCCTCCTTACGGCAGCGACGCGTAGTGGCTGGAGAGCGCCTCTGGACTCCTCGCTTAGCAGTCGCCTGCGACATTTCGACATGTCGTGGGACAGCTTGCGTCTCTCATCATTGAGTTGTTTCAGCAATTGCGCGACACTCTCCTGTGGGTCAAACAGAACTTTCACGATTTCTGCTGCCCTTCCTTGTAGACGTTCATTAGCCGCTGTCGGTTCTGTGTGGTATGGGTCCCACACAGTTGAGTATCGTGCTATGACGGGACCCACAGATGTTTCGTAACCGATATCCAAGGTCCGAAGTGATCGCCACTATATTTCAGACCAGCTCACTAGTTTTCAGTCCGTAAGGATCTGGTAAAGCAACAACTAAGATGACATGTAACAAAAACAGTGCCCCCAAAACAGCTCTAGGTCGAAAATTTTGTTACAGTCGGAGACAGAATTTCGGACGTTCACCGTATTTCTGTCGCGTCAAATTTGAACAAAAATGGAAGATTACGATGATAACCACCATCGGCTTTTGCCACAGCAACTGACTGGAATCCTGCTAGGACTCTGTTTCTGCACAACGAGACGTAAATAATTCTGTAAATTCCTGTCTTGTCTCTTAACCCTAAGACAATATCCGCCCTGACAGTTATTGTTCAGTTTCATACCCTGACGGCCTCCGTTGACGGAAATGTAAAATATGAGCGCCGACAGTTGCATTTGAAGTAATGTGAATAATTGTGGCTAAAACTTAACAGCGCATGTTTACCATCATTACTAACTATTCTTTCTCATAACTTGAGCTACACATATCGGGGTAACGCGATGTTTCCACTACTTTCACTCGTGCTTGTGAGTGTCGGTGAGCAATTGCACCATAAGCAGCGACGACAACTCATCGCCATCTGAAAGTCATATACTGACGTCAAACACATCTGCGACGCTATAATTGCTGTATTCTTCAGTAAATGTCTAGGCTAAACGTAGCGTAGCGATATAAAGAAAAATCGTGATAAAACAAAAAATAACATTATACAAAAAAAATGTTGACAGTACCTATTGAAATTAGGAACAAAAACCACTAATTTAACTTAAATCAGAGGACCTCATTTATGGTAAATACATTGTAGATATCGTGTGCAAATTGCGACCGTCGATTATCTACTGTATAATAAAATATTTTAACAGAAAATGAAAAAGCGGCGTCGTATATCACTAACAGAGTATATTTAAGTTACAATTCTATTTTTGCAAGGAGTATTTATTACTTTCATCAAAAACTTGACAACGAAGGTGGGAATATTGCAGGTGGTGCATTCAACAGTGACAACTTTTTGTGTGCAGCCAGTGTTTATGTTTTTAGGATACAAAGTTTACATTCACCTTACAAGGATGTGGTATAAATTCTCCCATTTAAAACAATTGAGGCTTATGTAGTTTTCTCATACATAAAAGAAGTAATTTTTAAATTAGAAGCAGCTTGATGTGAGGTAGTTGGGTTAGTGGGAGACAATAATTCAATTTATAGAAAAGCAATATCTAACTTTAGCACTCCGCCAGAAGTAAAGGTAAAGTGCTGTCAACCTGCAAGGTCTTCTGCAGATCACCCACTGTACTATTTTGGGGATACCGTTCATCTTTTAAAGTGTATTTGTAACAACTGGTTCAATGAAAAGGAGCGGATTCTGTGTTTTCCTGATTTCAGTAGGAGCATGGAGGGAGGTTGAAAAGGATGATTTATTACAACAGAGAAACTCTCTAGCTTTAAAATCTCTGTTTCCAAATTCAATTGAAAGGCAAGGTGCTAAACAAGTGCTTTTTAATGATATGACAGTTGTTGCTTTGCAGAGACTAGGCTCGAAGAAAGGAATTCAAAATTTTTAAAGTGCTGTAACATTTATAAGAATAATAAAACTTCAGTGGTGTACTGTGAATGCGAAAACATTACTTAAGGGTCAGAGGCTAAAAATGTTTTTCAGGAAACTGCAACTTCTTATTCCTATCACATATTTGATTTTTTAAAGAGCTTTGTGTCTTGGTTAGGTTTATGGCATGGCTTGAATGATAACAGGAAACTTTCTAAAGAAACACGCTTTGCTTTAAGACATACAACAGCTGCTTTGACTGATTTCAGTAGTTACTGGCTGTCTATTGCCTCCTTGGAAGAGTATAGACTGACTGTTTGGAATTAAGTGGGTGAAAATACCATATTTCTCTTAGACAGGCTTTTGAAACTGAGCAAAAACCTAGTGCTGAGAGCACAGTCTATGGTAGTTGGAGATGTGGTTATTTACGTGTCATATAGTTTTTAAACAACTTTTGAAATCCAGGGGTTAAATGATATCCCAGTACCAGATTTATTAATTTTGGTGGTAGATGAGAATGATGTTGAAGGGATAGTGGAGGACAAATGGCTGTTATTTCACTACATATCAGGATACTGCTCACACCAAGTGCTGAAAAAAAACCTCACTGTGAGTATTGCACTGTGAGTATTTCTTATTTCAGATGATGGAAAGCAAGATGATCATATGATAACGGCAAAGGATCGAGGAGGCTTGGCATATCCCACAGAAGATGTATCATGTGTAACATATGTTTATTTAACTTTTCAAAAAATGTAAAAGAACATCAAATTTTGTTTCTCCAATAGGGAAATCAAAGGTGTGTGCTTCTGAAGGTAGCATCCTGTAATATTCCCAGTGATTTGTTTGGTGGATTTTAATGTAAAAAACCAACATAGTCTTGAATCTATCAGGTATTCCATACTGCTCTGTTGTGTAAATATCATATTAAATAATCATATTAAGAGAAGAAATTATGCAGCTATTAAGAAAAATTTAAAAGTTTTTTAAAAGAAGTAAAAACATCATTAGAGCATACTTGAATTTTTTTATTGATCTGTAGGAGAGTGTATTGGAAATCACATTATGAGGGGAAATAAAAAGTAAGTTTATATTTTTAAATAATTATTCCATTTCTTCCCACCCCTTGCTTTCTGTGTGTATGCTTTTTTTTCTGCCTGATGTGTGTAACAGAATATCTCTATTATTTTTAAGGGTCATGAATGTGTGTTTTCTTACTCATTGAAGACATTACATGAATCAATAGATTCCAAAATATTTGCATTGATTTGTGTGCCGCTCTTTAGATGTTTATTTGTATGAAAGAAAATTTTGGTGGCTAGGTTTCAGCTAATTCGGTAATTTTCCATTAATAGAAAATGAACATGGTATGCTGCCTCTATATTTTGCAATTAGTGAATCACATCTGCACCCATTTCCCATTAAGAGATGTTAACGTTTTATTCTGATGAAACATGTACGTTTTAACATAAAAATGCGAATACGTGGACCACTAATTGTAGCACAAAATGGTGCAAGTTACGATTTATGTTTTGTCAATCTACGAGCCTATGTTAAAATTACAAAGCTGCACTTAAAAAAAGTCGAAATAATATGAGATTTGCAGTGATAATAGGAATCAGTGAAAGAAATTATGACCATATTTATTTTACGTTGTTTTATATGATAATTTACGTTTATGCAAGACGCAGGAAGTAATGATACATTCACTTAAATGGACAATCCATGTTGCAGGGCATCCCAAAGTGCAGATATTGTTTGACTCCTGTTGTGACGTCACAACGCATGCTGTGAGGCTTTGTTTCCAGGTGGCAAGCTATACGCTAAAAACTGCACGTCGAGTAACGATCGTTCTGGACAAACATGAGGCTACTTACCGTGCTGCCATCTTGTTGCGCCGACTTGCAACATGGTGTAGTTACGTGGCATACCGCTCGATGGCAGGACCAGCCGTGGCTGATTTAATTCCGTTTTCTTGCGTTTTGCAGGAACATGTCTTAACCAATTGAAGTTTTCATAGTTGCATGCATTTCTTACTTTGTTTTATTTACACTCTTGATATATGCGACAGTTAAGTGCAATGATTCGAAATGGTGTAGAAATGTTGTGTACCTCGTTGCAGACGAAATTATGGAAATGAGCCACGAGTAGCGGTGTTTTTTTCTCCTAAAATGTCAGAACTCCAGCAGAACTGGATAGCTCACTGCAATACATCATGAAAATTTCCATGTTACCCATAATTCAAAGGTAAGCTCAGCGTCTTTACAAGTCACTTAGATTGTGTCATGGTATACAGAGAGCAAGAACAAGCTTTAATACAGAGAGCAAGAACAACTTGTCGTGTGTTCGTGTTACCATGATGTCCAGTTGTTCAGGAACAACGTGATTTCAGTTGACCTGATGCCAATCTATAGCAGAGCTATTTCACTGTATAAAGTACCGAATCACTAGCGGACTGTGATATACTTATGCAGCTTTATAACTCAAAATACTGAGTCAGTATTGAACTATTTGTTGTGAAAGTAACCGACACTAATAGCATCTGTGCGTTAGTGGCAACCTTGCCCTTGGGCATTATCACTTGTAGCTAATAAAATGTTTTTGTAAAATTTCAAGGTCTGCAAACACCATTTCGCTGATGACCTCATTTAGAGACGTGGTGAATATTTCTACACATCCACAGGAAAGAAATATTCTGTGCCTCTTCTGAAACCTCACCTTAGACCGGCAACTGTACCATGGATTCTACCTAACTCTCTGGAGTACCTTTCGTCACCTCCTTTTTCATTGTAAGAGCCTGGAAAACAGATACTAAGTACCAGCTATTGTAGCCAATGTAACAACTTATGCCCAGTATGAACAGGAAAGACATTTCGTAGACTTGAATGTTTTTCTTCAGTGCTTGGAGGGGATCAAGCTGCTCAAAGAGTGGCATACTATAAAGTCAGATAGTGTCATTAGTTACATCTTGGTAATGTGTAACCACAAAACCTGGTACAAGGAAGTTCCCATTAACAATAAACCATTTGAACCTGGTATGCATACCCTGAGTCCAACAGACCTGCAGACAGTAGAAAGTTTTAATTACAATATCAAAGACTTAAAATTGTGGCCCAACTCATCGAGTATGCTGTCTTGCAGTATTCAGTAACACATTAAATGTAGCATTAGAAATCCGTGTCATCAGTTTTAAGTGTTACATACATTGTCATCTTTATACCACATACTTATATAACCTGTTATATACATATAGCTATGGTTTATGTTGCAGCGTTATCAAATTAGACTGGGCTGTAATCGATTACGTTTTGTTGAAATACAGAGAATACATTATTAGTACACTTACACATTGTTTTCATTGCAGGAAATATATTGTTACAGCTCGCAACAGATGGTGTACTCCTGTGTGGTGTAATAGAGCGAAATCCTGTAGTGGATTATTACGAGTATAATGTTGTGGGAGTCTGCTGCACAGCAGTGGTGTGTTTGATATTCGATAGGAACTCGGAAGAAAGGTAAGTGTCATTTGTAAAACTAAACAATAAAATGAGTTACTGTCCTACAGTCTACAGAAGAAGAGAGGTTATTTCTTCACATTTTTTCAGATATAATATCAGAATCCACATCTATAAATAGGAGCAGGAAAGGAGATAGCATACGCTTATCAAACCCAAATTTTGAATCAGCTGTTAGTCAGTGGGGAGTTGAAGATGATGATTTCCTTTCAGAATAAAACCGTGAAATTGTTCCTTAGGCAACGGCATGCAGCTCTCTGAGTGAAGGACAACGTAGTGTTGGTGGTGATGATGATGTTAGTGACGATGATGATCGTAATGATGATGACGATGACGTAGGTAATAATGCCTCAGGACAAATAAGCAGTGAAAACGCTACCATATATATTGCTCCAAATGGTATGCAGTGGGTTTAGTGCCCCCAGTGCCAAATAAAATGCCTGCACATAATTTGGTGAATAAATATTCCAAGACCAGCAAGGGGCGTAACCTCTTACACTCCCAAAGATGCTTAGGATTTATTTACTCCTCTAACTATTGCGGATGAAATCGTGAGATGCACAAACCTAGAAGCAAGAAGACTTTGTATACCAAAAAAATAAACTGGAATGATGAAGCTACAGACGAAATGTTCGCCTTCTGGGTAATTTTACTTCATAATGGCGCAGATAAGGTTTGGGATGTTCCAATTAGGGAATTTTTTCATGCACATTTTCCAATCCGTTATACAGTCCTACAATGTCTGTGAATCGGTTTGAGGCAATAAGAAGATTCATTAGATTTGATGACAAAAGAAGAAAGAGGCTAGGTTACAAACCGATAAGCTTGCTGCTATATACTATGTATAGAAAATATTTACCAGACAATGCAAGAAAATAATGATACCTAAAAGTAATGTAGCTGTGGATGAACACCTAGTTGCATTTAGGAGCCCTTGTGAATTTGTGCAGTATATGCAAAACAAGCGTGGAAAGTATGGAATGAAAATATTCTGGATGTGCGAAGCTAAGCTGGTTATGCCATTGACAAGACTGTACACTGGGAGAGAACCAGGTTAGTCACCCCAGAAAAATGTGGGCCTTACCACAGTGAAGATGCTTACAGGCAATATTGCTGGTACAGTCAGAAATGTTACTGTAGATAATTATTTTACAAGTATAAAATTGGCAGAAAATCTGTTGTGACAAAACCTTATTGTTGTGGGAACAATGAGGATGAATAAAACAGAAATTCCAAAAGAGATTAAGCCTACTTGGAGCAGAGCAGAAAATTCAAGTCTATTTGCATTTACAAAAGAAATGACGAAGGTTCGATTATCACGAAAGAAAAACAAGTGTGTAGTCCTATGTACCATGCATCATGATAAATCTATAGATGAACCGTATCCAAACCTGACCCCTGAGATTGTGAAATCTTATAACCGAACGAAGAATGGTGTGAATATTATGGATTATACATGCAAAGGGGAACCAAACGGTGGCCAATGGCTCTCTGGTGCAACATAAGGGATGCACACACTCGAAATGCCTTTATTCATTACAAAACACAACATTCCACGTATCACAAAGCGACTTTACGCAGGAGGAGACTTTTCATCAAGGACCTTTCAGTGGAGTTGATCCAATTGTTTATGAACAGAAGATTGTCTAACCCCCTTCAACAGAAATCCATATACCTGGATATGGAGAAGTTTATTACTATTCCTAAAACACAAAACAGCAGTAGTAACAATAGCAGCACTGTCAGTCATCAGAAGAGTCGCTGATTATTGTGTCCTGCTCCAAAGGACAGTGTTCCGTAAATGCACAAAACGTGTGGCAAGACCATAGCAGTGTGGTGCGAAACAATTGTAAAAATTATTATCCTTGTTTCCTTATTGATTCGTTCTTCGTGAATACTATAGCCACTGATCCGAGAACAGTCTGTGATAATACTGGTGGCTTATTTTTCAGTATAAGTGTTAAAAATAATCGCAGCTGTCTTCTATTATACTGATAAGCTTTAAAACAAAATATTTCTGCGTGTTAATGTCCACAGAATACTTTGTCTATTTAAATTCACGATTTATACATTATGGGTCCATTGGACCCAGGGTATGTAAATGTGCAGAAAATATAGGTCATGCAAAGTAGGATTGAATGACTTAATTGACGTTATAGATAACTTTGAAAATCATAAGAGAGAACAAAGATACTTCAGAAACGGACTACGTACTATTCATAACCAATTATTTGAAAAAAAGTTAAATTTTTTTGATAAAACTGAAAGGAGGAATATTAAATTATTTGTTAGCAAGTGAAATGAGTGGGTGTCCAAAAGAAGGGTTACAGATACTCGCCAGATTGCATTATGTCTTGTAGAATTTTATTTTCAATATCACCACACACTTACGAGTTTATAAGGAGCGCAAATTGTCTTGCGCTACCCCATCCTAATATACAGCATAGGATTTGTCTGCATTTTCAAACACATTCAGCAGTTGAGCAGCTAGGGGGCCATTAACTGTTGTATTCAAAACACAAGCTTGTATTTATTTGTGAATCAGTTCTTGTTGTTCACTGATTAGTCTGTGGTGTTAGTGACAAAAGTTCAATTAACACATGGGCCACGTCATTCTTTGCTTCCCCTTCTCAACTGTCAATTGTTTACAATCTTCTTTGTAATGACACACAACACCTTTTTTAGTTTAACATTTCGTTCACATATTAAAATGTGTCACATACCATTGGATCGATAAAGAAGATCCAGATCAGATAATAAAGTGCCCACAGTTTGAAACTGTTTCACAAAGCAAAGAACTCCTTATGGCGAAATTCTCTGCACGACGTGGAGTACAAACAGATAACAAATTTTTACCAAAAAAATTAAAGTATCTGCATAAAAACAACCTGGAGTGAGAAAATTTCAAAGTTGTGCTTGATATTTTCAATGAGAGGACTGTTCAAGGTTTGGTAGCCTTGGGGGAACATCATCTTACTGAAAGTTTCGAGACCGCTGCTAATACATCAAAATTAATTTGTGCATGGTGGAACATTTTTAATATTGAAACTTCCTTGCAGATTAGAACTGTGTGCTGGGCCGAGATTCGAACTCGGGACTTTTACCTTTCGCTGGAAAGTGCTCTACCAACTGAGTAACCCAAGCACGACTCACGGCCCCACCATCAAACTTTGACAGTATAATCGATTTCAGAGAGGATCAAATTCAGTCTGTTCAGAAATATTTGCCTTTTCTTACACATACTTGTCAGGGCACTGTGCAAATGGTGTTCTTAAGAATCTGAGACACGACACATGTAAAACATATTTAGAGAGAGATTATATATTATCAGCACTAGAAAACAATGCAGGGTAATGAGGTTATTAATGTTGTTATTTCTGCTTATTCGGTTGGTAATAGCTTGGTCTCCCGAGAACTTCAACACAGCTTCATTAGATACCCTTCCCAGGGAAATTTACTTTTTAATTCTAGATGCTGATGAAATTAAAAAAAAAAGACTTTTTCCGAAGAGAGTTTTCTTAGGTAGATCACAGAGACGACAGAATTCTTCAGTGGGTGGTAAAAGTACCGTGTAATATGTTTCTCAATAATTAGCGATAACGGTAATAACAGCAAAAAGGGAAATTGTCAACTGTAAAGTAGCTTGAAATAAATTTTGTATCAGGTTAACAAACATTTACATTTGTCATTTTCCTCTCATTCCTAATTTTCTCTTCTCAATACGTGTAATTGCGTTGTTAACACTGAAAGTGCATAATACTAAGTCTATATTTTACTTATAAACATTTCATTTCATTAACGGCAGTATGCTGGTACATATTTGACAGTTCTGATCACACAGACAGAGGGACGTGTCAGATTTATGAAATCTTTCTTTTTGCTTTTTTGGTTAAATCTTGGTTACATGAGGGTCTACAATTAAACTGATCCTGACGACAACATCAATACTATCTTTGGTGAGTCATTTATGTCTCAGTGAATTATATTTTTGTCGAAGTAATTAAGCTTATGGTCACCAGAATAATTACTCCATCCTATCTGATAAGTTTTACTAAAACTATCTCCATCACGAAGAATAATTTACAGGCTGTGGCGTATGGCGGTTTCACTCCCAACGTTTTTGTTAAGAAACGGTAAAATTCTGCAAATGATCTCAAACACAATAGAAGGAAATCACAGAGTATTGCAACCAGCGTAACATGCATTTTGCACAACAGTATACAGGAAAGGCATAGTGTCTTTTTAACCGATAAAGGGCGGCACAGTTTCATTGTAAGTGGCACACAGATTGATAGTCGAGAACTAAGTCTCATGATTTTTTTTTACACTTTCACGAAAGAACTTCAGGCTTTTGCGGCAATCAGCGACGGTCTATCGGCAATGACGTCACAGTTGACCGTGAGGCCTGTGTATCAGAAGCTGTGGGCTCAACCCCCTGAAGTCTTCTGCACGCCTGGCTATCGAGAGCTGAATGAGACGTCGGACTGCCTGGTTATGTCGTTCGTCTCGCCCTCAATCGAACATTTTTAATGGGCTTAAGTTCTCCATTCATCGAATTCTATTCCAGTATCGAAAGTGCTCTGATACAACAGAAAGAAGTTGAAGCACGTTTTATTATGTTACACGTTACAAGGGAAATGAACACCATTGTAGAACATTATTAATTTAAAGCGCCTTTCTTTTTTTCTCGCAGAGTAATTCTGTCTTGCTCGTTCGAAACGCGTCAGTTATAGTGCTTCTGGATTGTGAACGGATTAACATATTGATATTACAATGAAACTCTGTGTGTTGAACACGATTACCTAATTTTTGAATAATGTTCACACATTGCGTTCAAATCCTCAAGTGTCCTCATTCATCCGATAAAATTTGAACCAACTCATAAGCAAGATCGCTTAATCCGTAGCTCAATGTTAGCAACGTAATACACTCACTGCAAAAGCTTGGCCCGCGTTAAAAGGTACAACCCATATCGGCATGTACCTCGCAAAAATTTTACGAAAATTCTCTCAACGATATTTCCAAATACGGGTAACTAGTAGCTGCAAAGTATATAGCATTTACCACGAACTACCATAACGAGTATTAAATATTTTTGTGATAAGTACTGCAAATATTCAAGCCCTTACATCAAAGTCTTTAAAGAAAAAGAGATATATCATTGTTGAGATGAACTCTACTTCAAATACTTTCTGACAAGACGTCAAAATGCGAAATAAATGTGACTTCCAGCTGTCGGCTGCTACTGGTCGGCGAAAGGCGGGCCACACAACTGTTGCCTGGCGTTACCAACAGATGGCAGGGCGGTAGTTAGTTTTGCTCACGGCACTACGTGTTGGTTAACTATGTAGTATTAACACCTGTATGCAAGAACATCGACTTCTTTACTGATACATTAGTTCCCCACTAACGGTCAGACTGATGAAATATAAAACACTCTTCAAAGTTTAGGCGAATTAAACAGCATTTCAAATTAAATAAGAACATGGCTATGAAATATGTTTTTTTCTTTTTGATGCACATCCTCTCCCGAAACAATGTCCATATCATCCCTGGTTCTATGGGCAACATATACGTTTTAACGATCCTCACATTGGAGTCTGACTGTCTTTCTCGCCGTCTCCGAACGTTTCTGGAATTCAGTTCCCACATGTATCATAACACAAAACTTCTTTCTAGCGCAACAGGGAGATACTCTAAGTCTCCCATCGCATTTAATATCCACATTTGTCAATCCTTTCACTAAATTTGTAGTAGTTGTCTGTTTACCTAAACGCAAAATATTCGCCAATGCGTCGCTAAATGTACCCTTCAGAAAACGCTGTAACAAAGAATCTCTTCAGAGGAGAAAAATAAACAAGATCTGAAGATCGCAGAAGACTAGTAGCGTTCGGTGGAATGCAAATGAACTACTTTTTCTCACAAAGCTCTGAAGTTTTCATTGAGATTTGAGAAGAGAGAATTTTTCAAATATTAATCTTCTTCATTCCTTATTTGAGGCAAACATGAGGAAGTGAGTTTGAATTCAATTGTCAATCAACTCTGTTCTAGCCACCCACTCTGCTGTGTTTATTTGCTTTCCAGGAGGTGACTGTATATCCAGTCAGTCCATTTTCGTTTACGTTTATCAATAAGATAAGGCGGAAGGAATTCTCCTGCTGCATTCCCCAACAACATAAGAGTGAAGCACGGTCTTGAGGTGTCCTCAGTTTTCTCAGGACGTCGACATGTCCAACGAAATAAGAGCTTTCTTTTGCTGGTATGTCATGAAACACATTTTCATCAAAACTAAACTTTTCAGCAGGACCGCCTTTAACCTCAGCTTTGTATTTCTCTAAAAAGATATTGATTACATTCTCATTTACAGCAGCACCCTTCGTTTAAATATTGACTGTAAATTTGTGAGACAGTTCCTCCGTGAATCCCGTCGTCTCTACCGTGCCTTCCTCCGCACACGTGACCCGGACACACTACGAAGCCACCGGCAACTCCAGCGACACATTCGTAATTTGCGCGGACTGGCGACAGACATGCACCCGTTTAAATGCTACCCTACCAATCAACTCGTCCAAGTTCTGGTCGGCCTTCCGTCGCCTTACCGGAACTAAACCCTCCCCCTACTATCCCCTTCTCCATGATGATCACCCTTTCCCTGACTCCCTTAGTAAGGCCAATCACTTTGCCTCCTACCTCTCCGATGTATTTTCCATCCCCGATGATCCCCATTTCGATTATTCCCTCTTCCAGGATATCCGCGATCGAACTGACACCTCTTCCCCTCCCCTCGCTCCTGGTTTCCAGTACTTGGACAGCATTCCACACACGGAACTCAATGCCCCTATCACTACACAGGATCTCATTGCTACACTCCGCACAAAACGCAACACTGCTCCTGGTCATGATCGTGTCACCTACTGTCACCTTCGTGAAGCTCCTGTCTCTTTTTTCTCTACAATGTAGTCCTGTCCACCGGTTACTACCCCGACCTGTGGAAAACCTCCCATATCCTCATGTTCCTTAAACACGGCAAACCACCGTCCGCCGTCTCCTCCTACTGCCCCATCAGCCTTACCTCGGTCTTCAGCAAGGTCCTGGAATCTATCCTCACCCGCCGCATCCACCAGCATCTCCGCCAGCACCGCCTCCTTCCCGTCACCCAGTGTGGCTTTCGGCCGTCCTTCTCTTCCGACGATCTTCTCCTTCACCTCACTCATCTCCTTTCCGAACAGCTTAATTCCCGTCGCTCCGCAATCTTCCTCTCCCTGGACCTCGAACGTGCCTATGACTGTGTATGGCATTCCGGTCTCCTCTTCAAGCTCCAAACCTTCGCCCTTCCCATTAACTACATCCGTCTGATCGGCTCCTTTCTCTCCCGCCGTCCTTCCTACGTCATCGTCCATAACTCAGATTCTTACACCTTTTTCCCCTCTGCCGGTGTGCCCCAAGGCTCCGTCCTCTCCCCCCTTCTGTACCTTTTGTACACGGCAGACATGCCGCCGCCGTCAGCCCCCGTCCACCTTCTCCAGTTTGCCGATGACACCGCCTTCCTTGTCCTTGCCCCCACCCTACAGCGCTCCAACACCTTCTCCAATCCCATCTTGACCAGTTCACCGCTTGGTGCGACCAGTGGTTGCCCAAGGTCAATCCCTCCAAAACCCAGGCGATCATTGTAGGCAAAACCACCCCTACCTTCTGCCTCCTTGATTTCTACATCACCATCTATGGCCGTCCTATCGCCCTCACTCCCACCCTTAAGTACCTTGGCGTCACCCTCGACCGTCGCCTCTCCTGGACTCCCCATCTCCAGACAATCCAAACCAAGGCACGCTCCCGACTCAGTCTCCTCAAGCTCCTCTCCGGCCGTACGTGGGGTCTGGACCCCTCCACCATGCTCCACACCTATAAATCCCTCATCCGCCCTATCCTTTGTTATACCCATCCGGCTTGGATCTCCGCACCCCCTCCCTTTTATAAATCCCTCCAAATCCTTGAACGCCATGCTCTCCACCTCGCCTATCGCATCCGTCTCCCCTCCCCCACGTGGATCCTGTATGATCTCATCCCCTTTCCCCACCTCCTCCTTTTCCTTGAAAGGATACGGATCCTGTACACCTCCCGTAAACTCGACCATCCTCACCCGCTCGTCTCCCCGGTCCTCACCCACCCCCGTCTGCTGCCACGCCTGTATTCCCATGTCCCACCCGGTCTCCATCTCTCAACCCTCCTTACCCTCTGCCAAGGTGGCTTCCGCCAGCTCCCCCTCCCTGATGATGTCCTCCTCCCCTGCATCTACCCCTCCTATCAACTTTGATCCTCCCCCCCCACCTCCTGTGTCCTTTCCTTTCGGCACCCTCCCTCCCCCCCTTTCCCTTCCTTTCTCTTTCCTTTCCCCCCTCCCTCCTACCCTCTCCCCCAGGCTTCTGCTCCTCCTTCCTCCCTCCCCCTCTCTCCTTTGCCCATGGCATCTCTGTGTTCTCCCCTCTCCCTTTTCCCCTTCCTCCTCCTTCACCTCCTCTCTTGGCAGGTCCCCGGACTCGTACGCGCTCAGTGAACATTCGCGCACCGGAGATCATCGACATCAGTGTTTAGTGTGTGTGCATCGTTTTGTGTTTCGTGCAGTTACAACTCAACTGTTCACATCTGCTGTCGCCGTTCTCCGTGTTTTGTGCGCCGTGTCTCCAAGTGTTAGTGTTTTTTTCGTCCAACGTGAACGGCTTCTTGTTTCTTGTTTTTTTTTTGTATCTCCATTTTTTGCCCGCCGTTTTTTGTATTGTATATATCACCTCTCTGTCATGTTTATTGTTCCACTTAAGGCTGAAGAGCAGCGTACTATGCTGCTGACAGCCCACCTGTATAGGTGTTTAAAATTACAATAAAGGAAAAAAAAATGAGACAGTTCAGAACTATGTCTCTCTAAAAATGCCTTTCCCCAGGCCAATTCAAGCATATTGTCAGCAAGGCAGTCTACTGTTCTTTTTCAGGTAACATGATTTAACCATGCACCTGAAGTCAGATACTGATATTGGAAGAACCGTATCACTGACGCTGATACAGTCTTTGACAAAACATCTCTCTTCAGTCTGGGTAAGAACAGTGGGCCTTCCAGCTTTTCCGTCATTCTTGTTTCTCAAATTGTTCACAATGGTTTGTCTTGGAATGTAATACTTCCTTGCGGCTTCCCTGTGTCCAGTTAGCCGAGAAGTAATTTCTTCTAATATCTTCTTGATTTTCATTCGAATGACCGGTTTCGTGCCATATTCCTGAGAACCTGGTTTTGGACGTTTCTGTCATACTGCAGTCTGTAAAAGAAAAACATAGTAAGCCTACAGTACTGTTTTAATTCGCGGCTTATTGGAGGCTTAGAATGAATATTTAAGCTTATTTATAGTTGCACCTACAGTACTCTTCGAATAATTTGGAACAGTTTAGAACAATTCTACATCCTTCTGCAAAAGCCTCTATTGTTCTTCTCGATAGCTGCACTGGCTCCAAAATTTCCTGAAAGATGTTACTTCTACTAATAGTCGATAGCGATATTGTGGTCGACACTAGAGGTAGACTTAAAACACTTTAATCTTTAATTACACTCTCAGCGTAAAGTGTTCACTGATATGGCCAGATTTGTGTCTCACATATAGTTCGAATCAAAGGAATGCAGAGTACTACATACTACACAGGTTCATAGATTGTTAAATTGTCCTAGTGTTAGTAACCACACGACACAGTCGAGTAGCTGGAAAAAATTCACCTGTGACAAACATTTAACCTATTAGTTTACCATATCACTGCCCTCTTACACATTTAGAGAACTCGAAACAATTATGATAGTGCACAAAAATAATCAAGTCCGTCAACACTGCTCTGCTAAGCGGCCATTGTTCATGAGAGTCAATAATCACGGATGTTCCTCTAATAAGTTTTCACTCGGAGTTAATTATTGATTACTGTCAAAAAAGTCACAAATGAAGCCCAGAGTTGAAGAAAACGAACCGTACACAAATAGCGCGAATATTTCAGAATGTTTGTTACCGTACTACGGCACACAGCTTACGACAAGAGACACACGTGTTGCTCCACTTACCCTCAGCCGCAGACTGCCTGACCTCAGCTGTGCTAGGTCCATACGTACGTTCGCCTAGGAACACTATTATTGACGGCAGTCATTTTGCATGAAATATTTTATTATCCTCAAAACACTAGCTTCAGAATTAGCTACTTAATTAACAAATGCTGCAAATCAAGGAGAACAAAAAAATCATTAACATAATTATAATGCCCCAATTCAGAATAATCAGTGTACTAGAAAAGTGGTAATTTTTTGCTGGTGCAATGTTACTCTAAAATGACATGAACTTGCAATTAGATGTGTCACAGTGTTTATTTCGACACAGTAACTAATCGCTTGAAATAACATTTCACCACTGTAAACAGAAAGAATTATTTGACTGCTTCAAAATGAAACATTATGAAGGAGGTCATGGTATTGAAATCTCTGCCTGTATTTCTTTCTAACCAACAAATGAGGTAACACTCGTTTCAATTTAAGTCTTGCACACGTGACGTAATTTTGACGTCATACGCAAAAATCGACCGCGGCTATCGAATTTCGTTTGCGTTCAATATGGGCCTCTCACAGGACTTTATCTTCGCGTACGGGATGTTTACAGAAAACGTCGTTCTTGGAATGATTTATTATAATCATTGCTATAATAAAAGTCACATAATGATTTATCGACGGTTAATGTCTTCGTATAAGAGTGTTCTTAGGAATGAGTTGCTATCGTCAATAATTGACAATTTAAACATGAAACAGCTTATTTTATAATCCGCAGTATGCCGTTTCATGGTTACGAGGCACTTATCGCAGAGACGTTACCATTTATAAAGTCAGTTAATAACGTATCAACCGTTGAACCCTTCAAGAGAGAATATGATAACGAAGACACAAGAAACAAATCACAACTGTGACGTCACCGCCACTAGGCTGTCGCTGCAAACCAGCATCAGCGCAAGAACGTGTACTTCTTCCGTGAGAGCGTAACAGACTTAGTTCTCGACTGTCAGTCTGTGTGCCATTTACAAAGAAACTGTGCCAATTGTAGGCTATAGCGCCAAATACATGACACACTGGCTGCTATTCTCTGTGATTTCCTTCTATTGGGTATGAGATCAAATACAAAATTTTACTGCTTCTTAAGAAAAACGTTGCTAGTGAAACCGACATACACCATAGCCTTTAAAGTATGCTACAGCAGTTAGTGTGATATAGTTTTAGTAAAAGTTAGCAGACAGGATGCAGTAATTATTCTGGTGATCACGAGTTTAATCACTTTGACAAAATTGTAATTCACGGAGACATAAATGACTCACTAGAGATCGTATCGATATTGTCGCTCGGATAGTTTAGTCCCTCATGTAACCAAGTTTTAATCAACAAAGCCAAAAGAGAGATTTCATAAATCTGATACGTCCTTATGTCCGTGTCATATGTACGAGAATACTGCTGCTAATGAAACGAAATCTTTGTAAGTAAAATATAGGCTTAATATTATTATGCACATTCAGTGTTAAAAATGCAATTACGCATATTGGTAAGAGAAAATTTGGATAGAGGGGAAAATGACAAATGTAAATGTTGGTTTACGTGTCACAAACTTTATTCCATACTACTTTACAGTTGACAATGTTCTCTCTTAGCTGTTTCTGCAGTTATGGCAACGTTAATTTTCTTAACACAATTATTGAGAAACATATTAGACCCATTTTTACTACACACTGAAGAAAGCTGTGATCTGTGTGATCTACCTTACTACAAGAAATCTCCCTTAGGAAGAAGTCTTCTCTTTTAATTACATCAACAGTAAATTTCTCTAGAAAGAGCATCTCACGAAGCTCTGTTAATGTTCTCTAGACACCACGTTTTTAGCAACCAAATAAATGAAAATAATAGTATTAATAAACTCATTATTAGGTCATTATGACATACTTCTGTCCATCTTTTTATATTTTCATCATTTCCTATTACTAAAAGTCTTTTATTTAGCTCTTAATACGTTTTAGATGTCTCACATCTCAACTTCTTAAGAAAAGCTCTGGCATAATACCCTGACAAGTATGTGAAAACAGGCAAGTATTCCGCAACAGACTGAACTCGTTCCTCACTGAATTCCATTATACTGTAAATGTTTGTTATTGGTGATGGAGGTAAGTTCACATCATCTACTCAGTCAGTTTTAAAAATGGTTCAAATGGCTCTGAGCACTATGGGACTTAACATCTGTGGTCATCAGTCCCCTAGAACTTAGAAGTACTTAAACCTAACTAACCTAAGGACATCACACACATCCATGCCCGAGGCAGGATTCGAACCTGCGACCGTACAGTCGCGCGGTTCCGGACTGACCGCCTATAACCGCTAGACCACCGCGGCCGGCAGTTTTAAAAGAATGTGAATCTATTCCAACTTCTCGAAGAGCAGATGATGGAATTTTCCAGGGCAGCAAGGTCTGAATCCTTAGCTTGAATTGAATGCCTCATACCTTTCTCAAATCACGAAAGATACCAACTATTGGGATCCTTCCATTGTTCGCTGTTTTCCAAATCTCGCTTCTAGAGCATCTGTCTGAACATTTCGTGGCAGAACATATTTAAAATTGGTGCCCTCACTGCAATACTTGTCATTTCTGGAATGTGAGTGGTATCTGATATGGCTGAATGTGTGTTATTGGGTAATCCATATGTGTAATCAGGGAAACATTTCCATATATCGAACCATGACAAAAAATCTTTCGAAATATCTGATAATTTCGTCACTTGAGCTGGAAAGTGGTTTTTACAGAGCATTCTTGAAATGGCTATCTGTACCAGGTAAGGTAACATTTAAAATGTTACACCATGTGTAAATTAATTTTGATGAATGTAGCAGTGCTCTCAAACCTTAGTAAGATTATGTTTCCTCAAGGCTAAGAAATCTTGAACAACCATCCCAGTAGAACTATTAAGCACAGGTTTGACATTTTGTCACTCAATGTCACTTTTAGAAACAGACTTTGAATTAGGTTTTTTGGCAGATTTTATTGTCTGTGTACACTCAACGTTATGCAGCTTTTTAACTACAGAGAACTTGTCCACAAGCAGTTCTATACTTTCTGAAACTGACTCAAACTGTGGGTACTTCATTTCCTCATCACTATCTTTTTATCGTTTCAGTTGTTTGTGACTTATTTTAATATGTGAGGAGAATATAAAACATATAGAGAGATTGTGTGTCATCAAAAGGGTGTTTGTAAACAATTGATAGTTGAGGAGGGGAAGCAAATCATGATGTGGCCCATCTGATAATTGAATTATTCTCACTAACAACACAGGCTAATTAAAACCAGTGGCATGTAGTCTAAAAACTATTTTCTTAATTAGAGTGAACGGTTCTTCACCGTTCATGTTGCTAACTGGAGGGATAAAAACCTGAGCTCTAGTTGCCACATTTTTAGAACTGGCTGCAGATTCCAAATATTATCTAATGTGAAGTCCAGATAAAGCCTCAATTGAATTTTGTCAACAACTCGATCTGATTCACAAAGGAACTGGATTTTCTGTGTTGTATACGACAGAAAACTGCCACCTAGCTGCTCACCTGCTCAGTGTGTTTCAAAATGTGGAGAAATCTTATGTAGTGTATTAGGATGGGATAGCACAAGACAGTGTGTGCTCCTTATAAACTCGTAAGCATATGGTGATATTGAAAATCAAATACTACAAAACATAATATAATTTAGCAAGTATCTGTAATTATTCCTTTGCACACCCATTAAATTCACATGCTCACATAAACAATTAACGTTGCTGTTTTCAGTTTCTCCAAAAAAATTTACCATATTTTTCAAATCATTGGTTATGAATAGCAAGTAGTCTGCTGTGAACCATTATTGTTCTTTCTGGTGAAATTTTCCAAATTATCAATAACGTCAAATAAGGCATTAAATGGGTTATAGTTAATGGGAAACTCTTAGTACCAAGTTTGGTGTTTTCACTTTTACCAAATATGTACTCTGGGCAGTATTTATCACAACGAAACGCAAAAAGTGTAGAAATATCTGTCGCTTTTGTTAGAACAAAACTAAAGGCACCATCTGTCTTTATAATAAGCCAATTTTTGTGCAGTTTGATACCCTCTGAAAACTTAAGAAAGGTATTCATATCCGCTGTTGAGTTTTAGGCACAGTTATTTACATTACTTTAACTTGATCCAGCGGCCAGCACTCATGTTTTACATTTCCATCAACAGAGAGTCTGTCATCGTATGATGATCAGCAATAATTTTAACTGTCAGCGCGGGTACTGTCTCAGCGTTAAGAGACTACACAGGAATTCGAAACATTTAAGTCTAGCTGTGCAGAAAGATAGTCGAAGACATCGACAGTAGGACTGCAGTTAGATGGAGGGGCAGAAGCCGATGGCGGTTTCCGTCCTGATCTTGCATGTTTATACAAATATGATGCAGCAGACATACGGGGAGCGTGAGCGTCCGAAGTTCCGTTCCCTGTTGTTACAAGAATTTCACACAGAACTGTTTTGGGGGCACTCTTTTGTGTTACGTGTCATCTTAGTTGCTGCGTTATCTCATCCTGACGAACTGAAAACTAGTGGGCTGGGTGGACATTTACTGACGATGACTTCAGACCTCTGGCAGGATACTCGGACATTGGAGCCATGTGCAGTCGATATTGGTTAGGAAACACTTGTGTGTCCTGTCATAGCACAATAGTGTGTGGGTCTCATACCAGATAGCACTGATACCGGCTACTGAACATATACAGAGGAGGGCAGCACAAATTGTGATATGTGTGGCTGAACCACGGGAGAGTGTCACGCAAGTGTTGAAACAACTCATTCGGCAGACGCTTTAAGAGATCCACAAGTTACCCCACCAGAGGCCACTTACGACATTTCGCAAGCGAGGAGTCCAGAGGCGCTCTCCAGCCACTACGCGTCGCTGCCGTAAGGAGGCTGAAGGCAGAGTCAGGCCGGCCACAGCACAGAGACGTCTCAGCACTCGCCCTTAACGCACTCCGTACGCGAAAGGAACGGGAAAAAGTATCGAAACTTGTTACCGTTCCAAGTACTCTCTGCCATGCACTTCAGACTGGTTTTCAGTGTAGTCCGGGGATGTAAATGTGACGGTCAACTTGGTGCTTGTAAATACGTCGCGTAAGTGGACGATTTAATGGCAAAATTGTGTACAATCGCGCGAGAAATGTAGCCATCAACGGAAATATACGGCACTTTTCAAAAGTACACTTTTACATCTCCATATGCGTTTTAGAATCTGGTACGACGGTGATGTATTCTCGCCACCGTGAGTGATGTAATTGTTTGCCGATTCATCGAGAACATGTGAATATTAAGTAACTGAACATACAAATATTTTTTGCTGGGGTCCGCCTTTAACAAAACACTATTTTGTTTCACAACCCAAACATATTTCACTACAGTTGCTGCAATATCAGTGGGCTTTTATTTTATGGCTGTTAAACATAAAGAATGTTCTTTGTTGTTTCTACACACGTAAATATTATTTTATGAAATCGCAATTACATATTTTTGGAGGACATTTCTTATGTATTCATACCTTTTTAACACATGTTATAGTTTTCCTGAGGTATTATGTCTTTACAGTCCTTGTTTCCTTTCACAGTTTGTCATCTGCAACCATATAGAACTTAATGTAGACAAGTTGTTTAGCAAAAAGTACGATTTGGAAACTGTTATTGCTATGCCCGAAATTAATTATTTCTATGTGTGTGTGTGTGTGTGTGTGTGTGTGTGTGTGTGTGTGAAGGGTAATGTGAGGGAGGGCTTTTATAGGTGGGAGTTACCTAATAATTCTTTGAGGGCGGAGAACAGAGTTCCATTGCAGAGAACTGTATATTCATTTACTTCCTCTTTTCCTTCAACTATGGCTTTTTGTATTTGATACTTTTCATCAATTATTACTTTATGTGGGGTGCTGTTGCCGCACTTGAGAATTTTCAAGGCAGTCTTGATATCTGTTGGGTTATTTATCTTGTACATAATGTGTTCAGCAAATGTGGAATGACAGTAGTTATTTTTTAATGCTCTTCTGCGTTCTGTGTATCTAGTATTAAAGTTTCTGCTTCTCTGTCCTGTATAAACTGATTTGCTATCCTGACATGTTAGTTGGTAAATACCAAATCTGTTGTGTTTATCTGTCTTTTGCTGGCTTTCTCTGTGATGAGTTGTCTGTCCTGTAGGCTAATTTTAACCATTGTTTTTTGAGTACGTTGCCTATTCTGTGGGCTACCTTGTTGTTGTAGGTGAAAGTGAACCAGCTGTTTATTTTTGTGGGTGTTTCTTGTTCATCTGTGCTCGTATGTGTGTTCTGTTTGTTTGTAAGTTGGTGAGAAGGCTTTTGTTTTTATGTGTTGGGTGTCCTTCTTGATTGTGTTTTAATTTTGTGATTGAATTGATCTATAGCATTTGTATCGTATCCATTCTGTACAGCTATTTGTCTGATCGTCGGTAATTCATTGTTATAGTTGTTTTCAGTGAGTGGGGTTTTGTTCAGGCTGTGCAGCTTGTATTGGAAACTGGCTAGTTTGTGCGCAATAAGTTTATTAGAACGTTTGTGAGTGGCTGTGCTGGTGGAGTTCACATTCCTGAAAATGGAGAATTGGTGTTGGTTGTTGCGTCTATATATTGTGAAATCAAGGAAACTTAACACTTTGTCGTTTTCTGTTTCTGTGGTGAACGTCTCTAGTTTTATATCTTCGTGGTCTTTTCGCGAGATATACTTAGGAGGTGTCAGTGTATTGATTGACTCTTCTAGCAATGTACGCTCTCGGAACATTAACAATAGACCGTGATGTGACGCAGAACGCCTCTCTTTCAGCATCTGCCACAGGAGTTGGGTGAGGATCACCGAGATGCTTTCGCGCTCACTAAACGATCCTGTCGCGAAACGTGCTGCTCTTCTCTGGATAATCTGTTTCCTCTATCAGCCCTACGTGGTACGGATTCCATATTGATCAGCAGTATTCAGGTATTGGTAGAACGATTGTGTTTTATGCTACTACCTTTTTGATGGATTATATTTCCTGTGGATTCTTCCAATGAATCTCAGTCTGGCATCTGCGTTTCCTCATTTCTACAAGCAGTTTATCTTTGCAGATAGCTGGAGCAACGAAGGGCATTTAGCGACAGGAGGAAAGCGCAGGGTCGTACGACAGATGCACATAACTACGGACTTTTATCGTTTACGTAAATCTGTTTAAAAATTATGGGACATGTTCAGCGCGACATGTTCAGCGCGCACTATTTTGACGTTCTTGGGTAACGAAAGTATCTTCTATAAAAACGCATGCGGATTCTGCAAACAAGGAGTTTGCGAAACTCAGCTCGCTCTGTTCCTCAACAAGGCATCGTTGCTCAGGTTCATGCCGTGTTTGTTGACAGCAGGAAGGCATTTGACACCGCCCCACACTGCCGTTTAGTTAAGAAATGCGAGCTTAGCTGGTATCGCAATAGATTTGCAACTGGCTACGAGACTTCCTTACGGACAGAACTCAACACGTCGCTCTTAACGGAACGAAATAGACAGATGTAACTGTTATTTCTGCAGTACCACAGGGATGTGTCATAGGGCTTTACCTTACACAGTATGTAAATGTTGTAGGTCGATGCTTCGTGTGACGTTCATGTCACATCCCTGCCGGCGCTTGTTACATTTTTGTTGCTATGTTTTAATGCACGATGTAGGGAGATTTTGCTCCAAGAAGCGAATCTTTTATCACCTGTATTTACTGCTTAAATATTAATCCAGAGCTCTAGTGGTGCTGTTGACGTTTCTTGCAGCTAGAACATGTTAATAACAACGTCTGACCGTTTATAAGACGATTATGCCTCTCTTTCTATGACAGCTGTACCACTCGCAATAAAAATTTATGAGACATGTTCGTCCATCGTTGATTCCCGGTCAGTATTATTTCTTATCGCCAGCAATCAGTTACTTATGAAACATTATACTTAGTAGTAGGGGATGTGTGATAAGTTCCCCTTGAGCACCAGGCTTATAAAGTTTGTGTTTGTGCTCTGAAGTGTGCAAAGGAAATGACTGTGTCCAGTCGTAAGGAAGGTATGGATTTGACGTGGAATACTGTGACAGCAAAGGAAAGAGTATGTCACGTCATAATAATGGTACAGATATTTAAATTTCCAGAGCCACAGCCGTCAGCGGGGTGTATATCTTTGTCCATTGTCGAATGTCATCCAATTGAGGCCGCGATCCTAATGTTTGTTTGTAAGTACAGTGACGAAACATATATGTGTCCGATTTCGTAGGATGATTCTGTGTGTGTGTGCTCGGCGCGGCGGTGGCTGTGGCCTGCAGTGGGAATGACCCACGTCTGCCACTGACGGTAGGAGCCCTCCGAATGGAGAGGCCGTCCTCCAGGTTACGTTTTTTATGTGGACTCAGTGTTTGTGCACTGCATTGTTTTTGGGTGGTTAGGAATTTTGAGGGTTTTTGGAAAGCATTACACATGCATTATTTCGGTGATCTATGAGTAGTTCGGATGTATGTATGCTGTGTACTGGATTATTACGGTTGTTTACGAGTTTTGCGTCTCTGCAGATCAGAGTACTGCATTATTTACGAGTAGTTTCCTGGTCTGTAAATTGTATATTTTGACCCAAAGCATGTCAGGGTTACTGTTTTGTATCAATGTAATAAATAAACTACATGTAATCCGTATCTAAATAAATTTTTCAAAAAATAAAGTGCACTCCTTCCTCTCACCAGCAGACCAAAACAGGCTGATTCCTTATCCCGCAATTTTCCCCTCCAGGCCTCTGAGGCGATGAGTAGGCTGGGGCACAAGTGCAGCCAAGAAAAAAACGTTACGTCATCATGATACTGTGCTCCTATGGACTGAACTTCATGATCATGTGGCCTATAGCGGTGCCCTCTAGCAGTGAACTCGCCAACTAGCTCAGTTCTCTGGTCTGGGGGATTGGAGGGAGTTGTCTCTTGTGTAGTGGGGGCTTATTCATAGGTTTTAGAAATTACAGACTATTCCAGCAGACAGATGTTTCCATGCATTGTGTTATGCAAAGCATTTATTTGCAGGACCTTATTCTTCTTCCTCTTCATATTTTCATGCATTAATGCCCGCTTCCATTCTTCATGCATTGAGCTGTGGATGCAGTCCTTGGCTGGATCAGTGCATGTAACACAGCTATTACAACTCCCCCTTTTAGCATCAAAATCTCGCTAGTTGAACACATGCTAATTCCACACCTATAGCTCAACAAGCACTGATATCTCAGCCTCTTGTGGTCATAGCACTACACTAAGCCACTAATGCTGGAGGTGAATAACAAATTTTAACAAATTTCGACAGATTTATACAAATTCGAACAAATTTAACCAAGAATGAGAGTGTGCACTGATATGAAACATTCTGGCAGATTAAAACCGTGTGCCAGACTGAGTTCCTCATTTAGAGTCTTGGTCTGGCACACAGTTTTAATGTGTCAGGACATTTCAAACTTATACAAATTTATACAAATTGAACGACATGAGCAGACTCTAGTGGGGGCAACACCATCTTATTCCCACCTCATCTGCATGAGTAAGTTCTTGGAGCAAAATTCCCTCCAAAATTCGAAATCCCCACGCATTTTCCAAGAGGATGACACACCATTATGCAACAAAGTCGGAAAGGGGAGGGGTGGGGACCCATAGAAGCACATAATTCAATTACCTGAAAAAATCTAATCTTCCGAAGATGGTGGCATGGCAGGGGGCTGCCGTGGTACTTCCCTGCCAAAAGCCACCATCTATGAAATTGGTACTCATGTCATCAGATGACGTGACGGCCGCAATCTTGGATGATGTCATGCTCTGTTGCCAAGTCTACAGGCAGCCATCTTGGATGACGTTATCGCCACCATCTTGAATACATTTGACAACAATGGAGAGTGGGGTGGTATGAATGTTACCCTTCTACACATGGATTCATGGGGTCGTTTTCATACCTGTATGTGTATGAGCAGAACGGCAATGTGAAATGAGACTCGTCCGACCAAACAATGTGTATCCTGCCATCAAAAGTCCAATGTCAGTGTTGACAGGCATATGGCGATGTGTAATACTCTTTGTTCTGTGGTCATCAAAGCTGCACGATTGGACCATCAGCTCAGAAAAACAATATCGATGATGTTTGGTTGAGTGGTTCACATGCTGAAACTTGTTGGTGCCCCAGCATTGGAATCTGCAGCAATTTGCAAAGTTGCACTTCTGTCGGGTTGAACGATTCTCTTCACTCGTCGTTGGTCCCGTTCTTGTACAATTTTTTTTTCCCAACGCCGCGATGTCGGAGATTTGATTTTTCACCGGATTCCTGATAATCACGATACACTCGTAAAATGGTTACTGGGCTAAATGCCCACTGCGTCGCTACCTCGGA